>NC_051164.1:56954381-57291688 GCF_013339745.2 Dermacentor silvarum
TTGACGTAAATTTGAGAGGATCGCGAATGTATTTCCATTCAGTGACTTGCCAGTTATCCAAATCGAAGAAAGATGGGCATGTACTGCTGAGTAGAGACACGATTTCAACAGTGACAAAAGCAGACTCAAAGTTGCTGTAGTTCAAACTCTCATAGGCACATGTTACTGGTGGCCACTTCACTAAAATGAAAGTAGGAGTGGCTGTGCGCTTTTTCAGGGTGGCCCTAACCGCAACCCGCTATTTGGCGAGGCAGCACATTCTGTGTCCATAAGCCGAGGCTACCGCATGGTTCCTGTAACTCGAGTCTAAGTGGTACACTATTATGTCGTCACGTCACCCGTCATGCACCCCAAGCCTCCAAAACACGGAGAATTACAATTCAGCTATCGGCGCGCTTATGTTGGCACTTCACACTATTCAAGGCATGAAAGCAGGCAGCACGTTTCTGTGGAAACCGTTTCAAACAGACCTGATGATATCTACAACTGTCGTTTTTCGACTTCAGGAGACTCCTAAAGAGCAAAGGCTACCAGTTTTTTTAACTAGTAGAATACTGCAGGACTGCCTCTAAAACCTGTTTTCCGTTGTACCCCCGAGGAAGCCGGTTCCGAATGCTTTTAATATGAAGTGTGCATTGAAGCACGTTTGTGTGAGTCACTTTTTGCATACACCTACTACAAACTAGGAAATCGACGGTGGCCAATACGTTGTTGACGTGCTATCGAAAGGCATGAAAGGGCATGGCGAAACTCAAGTACAAGGCATTGACGACGCAGAAATACTTTTCATTGAAGTCCTATCATCAAGTGACTGTGTCATCATTTTTCCACTTTGGTGGGTTTCTTGTAAAAAAACGTCGTCAAAGTGGTTCACCGGTGTTAACAATGCCAGACTGCAGTCTTGGGGTCTAGCAGTGGCGAGTATGCATATTTGATAGCCCTGAAGGAATATGTCTCTGACGGAAGCAACCTTCACTTTTCGAGCGATGCAGTCATGAGCACCATCCAGTCTTGTGAAGACCATTTCAGGGGCGCCACTACTTAGACAAATAGCGCGCCCACCATGAAACACCAGTGCAGATCGTAACTGCACTGGTGCAGTTACGACCTCTTCTAGTGATGCTTCAAGCACACAAGAAACGCGCGCTCTTGTACATACTACATTGTGGGCATTGCCAATATAAAAACATTTTTGGAGAATAGCATTGCTAGCGTGGTAGACATTAAGGCACTGATTGGTGACCGCAAAAACATGGCCATCAGAAAATCTAATATCTCAAAGTTTAAGTGATTACGTGCCGCCTAACGTCAGTTCTTAAGGAGAGAAAACGCAGATATTACGAATTCGAAAATAAAAGACTGAGTCATTTCCTCGGATAACATTTCAAACTCAAGGCTCTGTGGCACAGGGAAGAGCTCGTCACCCGTGGAAGCGTTGTAGTTGTTGTTTGAAGGCCAAAATACGACGATAAGCAAATGTTTCGTAAGTGCCTAAGTACTTTGCAAGGCACCTCCACCTCGCTTTCACACCCAGAATGCATGAAACTTAGTTGTAGTATAGTGCTTTGTAATTCCTCTGCACTTAGCACTCTTTAAAGGCCGCTTCGTGGGCGGCTAACATTCAGGAGACGCCATGCTGTGACCAGGCCGGAAAACACGGAACTCGTGGGAGGCGACGCGTCATAAACGCGATTAGGGCCCCGATCCCGCAATCCCCTCCCGCCTGCCTTTGCGCCAAGTTCGTTCTCCTCGCTCCCCCCATGCGTTGTTGACTGCGGCTCGGCTTTTTTCCTGCTCATGGTGCTTTGATTGAAGTGGTGCCCTCCCGTCTGGTTGTTGCGCTCCGTGTCCCTCGGACAGTGCTGAATTTTTTTTTAAATTTATTTTTCTCCCCCTTATTTTTATGATGTAGCGTAGAGATTCCCCACGCACGCCAGAAGACGTATTTCCCCCCGGCACACTTTATCGCCTCCCTACTCCAGACGTGATTTTCTGTTATGTATGGACATCGCTCCATAGTTATATGTGATGTCAACGTTACTGCTTTGCTGGGATGTCCTTTAAGTATGTGTTGGCTTTAAGTGTACAAAACTAGTGCCGGAGGATGTTTACGTCTGCCACCTTGCGAGTATACTGCTTAATAGTACTAGCGTGAGTGCTACAGCGCCTTCTCAATTGTGCGTAAACAATGAACAAATAAAACACAGACGGAATGCACATATAATAATCGAAGTAATTTAAATGAGTCAGGAAAGAGTTTGTATTAGGCCTTATTTATTTATTTATTTATTTATTTATTTATTTATTTATTTATTTATCTGGATAACCTAAAGGCCTAGTAGACCATTTCAAAGGGGGGAGGGGGGCGTTCAAACGGGAATAACAAAAGTAGTCGCACTGCAGGTGGAAATGGCAATTCAGTAGACATAAGAATGCAAGTCCAAATATAGCATGGTGAACGAAAACTAAAAGCGACAAGGTGTAGTACTAACACAGCCAAAGGACAAGTCCACATTGTATCCTAAAAAAAATTACAAACATACTTGTTGAACGGACGCTAAATAGCAACGCTGAGTGAGTTGATATTAGAAAATACTTCTTTCAAATTTTATTTTGATTAGTCAAAGGGCAAAGTGGACTGCAAGTGGAAAAAAAAGAGTGCTAAAGCTTCCTTTTGTTGACCGAATCTTAAAATTCCAGTACTTCTATGTATACAAAGCAGTTCAGAAGTCAGGTCATCTGTTTTAAGTTGATGATAACCCTAACGAAAAACTTATTTCTCGCAGTATTGTCACCCTGCAGAACTTTTTACGAGAATAAGCGCTTAAAAAGACGCACACGAGGAAAGAGAGAATAAACACACGCCTTCCCGCTTCATTTGCATGCGTCCTTTTTGTGCTAAGTTCCCACAGGTGTTATGAAAGACCAACTATCTAAACAGTCAGTATTTCTTAAAGATTTCGTCACTTTGGATTCGTAAAAACACTGTAATTTACCAGAGCCTAGAAAAAAGAAAGACAAAAAGAAAAGTCACAGGCCTGCGCAGCACACGCAGCACAGTCACAGCGTAAGCTGGTGGAGCGGCTGAAGAGTAGCTCCTATTCGCGCAGCACGCACAACAGGGTCTTCGCGGCAGTCTGTTCGCCTCGTTTTGACGAGATTGATCTGAACTGTCCGCCCGGCGTCGACGGTGAGCTGCGGCTTGTAATGCTCTCTGTACAGCAGTCGGCTGAGCCCGATCAAGCCTTACAACTGCAACTAACAGGTCGGGCACGCCGCGTTTGCAGGCACCTTAACTAGAAGGCGCCACCATACTGGTGGAGGCTTGGCAGCTTGGGAGCGCGTTGATTGCGGGCCTCGTCTGAATCGCATATCTTCGTCTGCGCCGGCGCGCGCTGCATTTGCAGGCACCTTACCTAGATGGCGCCACCATTCTGGTGCAGGCTCAGGTTGTCTGCCCCTGCGCGCTTGCCTTATAGGGCATTTCCGCTGGCCGATAGCAAGCGCTTGCGTGATTTAGTGGTAGAGTATCTGGCTACCACGCAGCATGTGCGGGCTCGATCCCGGCGGGAAACGCGTACTTTTTTTCGCATTTCCAGCGATAGCGGTTACGGCCGCTAAACGCCGGCGGCGGCGGCATCATCGCGAACCGAAACAGCTATTGGAATGAGCCCCTTAACAGCTTACACCCTCGTTCTCAAGTGGAAACGTTGTAAGGCCGTGTTTTGCATATCTACAGCGTAAGTATCTTAAAGAAAATATCGGTCGGAGGAGATCGGGTAAGCTAGGCTTGTTGGGTGCTTCTTCGGTATTCCTCTGAACGAATTGTACTGACGAATCCACGTTGTGCTCGAACTGAAACCGGTCACACCCACTGCAGCTGGCTCCGAAGTTCCGATTGAGAAACTCGCGTTGAAACCTGGTCGTCACACCGGGGAAGTTGGCGCTAGCGTTGCCGAGGCGTGCACCACCGTTGTCGGGTTCCTGGAAGGCAAGACGGCGCTGACATTTGGCCTCAACATCGTGCTCCTTCATCTCGTGGTCCGCGGCTCTTCGTTGACATTTCGCCTGGGCTTCGGAAGCCCTCACGCTAGAATCGGCACGTCGACGACGAGCCCTTTCCCGAGCGCGTTCATTCTGAATGGATTTCCATGAAATTGCTTCTTAGTTTTGCTTCTCAGTCTGAGTTTTTATTGAAAACCCGGCCTCTGGCTTTCTCTCAATGTATGACCTTGCACCATTGCTGCTGTATTTTTGTACATGCTGCGTGTATTTGGTCTGTCGACTTTCTATTTGTGTCTGACTAAGCGAAAGCCGGGCAATAGGAAGGTGCTCATATGCGCATTTCCTTGTACAATACACTGCACGTTGTCTTCTACATTTAATGTAAATTCACTGGCAAGCGATTACGCAAACCATTCATTCTGCGTATTATGTACGGTGCATGGGTAGCTGTAAAGAAGTGATTTACTCATATTCTTGTCATCCACTTCCTAGGAATTTGACACTCAATTGATCTCGACCCGTGTGTCGTCCCAGACGACCGAAAGCAAACTTGAGGTGTGTTTTGAAATCATTGAGATTGCATAAACATACCGGAAGCGTTAGCAATATGGCAATGTACTACACGTAGTTCCATCTTCATCTCTGTGTTTAAGCAAACAAATGCAGTTTGTACCGTAGCAAACATAAGAAGAGGAGCAGATGTTCAATTACGCGGAGACGCAGTTCTTGGCATTGAACCGTAGTATTTCATTTTTTAAATTTTTTTGCAAGTTCATAACTTAACAATATGGCAATGTGGTAGACGTAGTTCCATCTACATCTCTGTGTTTAAGCAATGACATGCAGTTTTCACCATAGCAAACATGAGGAGCCGAGGAGATGTTCAAATACACGGAGACGCAGTTTCTGGCATGGAAAAGCAGGATTTAAATTTTAAAGAATTGTTCGGCAAGTTCATATAACAGTAGGAAATAAAAACTACTTTGAAGAGCTATTATATCGCATAGATGTGTTCGGGGAAGCGAAGAGATTACATCGCGCCCCACGGGACCTCTTTACCATTGCAACAAGACCGCGTCTGCCCGACCGGGCGACCAGAAGTGCCGCTCCACTTATGAAGGCTATTTTGTCGCACCGGGGCCAGCACCACGAGCACGGCGCCATCTGTGGAGCGAATAGAGCGCAGGGATCAGAATGGATGGAGGGAGATGAGGGCGAGAAGAAGCACAGATTGACGAGAGCCGGTCGCTCTCGGATGTGGCCGTGCTGGGGAGCAATTCATTTTGGCGGGCACATCCCACATAACGAAGAGAGCGTAGGCTCGACGCACCCTTGCCGTACCCAGAAGGAAAGAGGACTACCGGCAGCTGGGACATGTACGGCTGATAGAGTGAGATGGGGACAATCTTCGGTCTTTATAGAGAGTTTACTTACCGCTTGCTTTCAGCATTTTTTATCCCATATAGCGCAAGCGAAAGATACCGTAACTACATGCTTATTTGCTGCCCGCAATTGTTGGTAATTCTAGTTAAAAAGCCTGTGCAGTGAGTTTTAACAATTTCGGCAAAGCGAATTTAGTTAAGGGCCCTCCGTGATGCAAATTTATTGGTATTGAGATAGATTACATGCGGTTGGCTGTTAAAGGGAACACGTACTTTGCGTTCAACCACTTATTGTCGTTGACATGTGAGATAAAATTCGACAGTCTAGTGGTTTTGGTTTATGTTTACATGCGGCCCATAATATCAGTGAGTTAGTTCCGATGAACGTACATCAATGTTCCTGCTATATTGGTCTGAGTGACGTTATAGTTAACAGTGGACTACCGTTTACGGCGTCCTTAGTGGCTGACGTTAGCCGCAGACTGAGTAAGAAAGGAATCAAATCAAAAACAACACCAATTTATTGCACGTGTAAAAGTAAGATTTTTCCTATTTAAACTGCACTCTAACGCCCATGGAAATGTGTTTCGCGATGATCGGGCTTGCTTTCAGGTTGTAAAAAACGTACCTATAATTAAACAAACTTCGAATCGCCTACTGGACAAAAGCCACACAATGTAGCCTTGAGATCGTAGGCCGGTTTACTACAATGGATGGTGCCAAATTATCAAGCTTACCATATCGCATAATTTTCCACGATTTTGGAGAGATTTATGTCGCAGTAAAGGGAATGCTACGCGTGCGCACATGCTAAAATTAAAACCGATGGTGCATGCTTCTATTGTACATGTAGCCTGATTTCCCTGAACACGACGTAAACACTACAAGAGTTAGTCAATATATGCGGCAAACACGTTTGGAATGCGTTTTCGTTTACTTAATTTGGTGATTAGGGTCCAGACGCCGCAGAAACACTTATTCTTGTGAATACATGGGATGGGACCCTGAAACAGACAGTTCGTACTGTTTGCTTGGCGTGGACAACTGTAACAAATAACACTCTGTTCCCTTGCTATAGGCCTCTTCCGTGGTGCAATACGGATAAAAGAATTCGTGTAGGCCTGCAGTGCTATTTTGTATAAAAACTTCGCCTGACTTACTGTCGCAAGTTCTGTTACCAGGTTGCTCTGCTTCAGTGATGCGACAATAAGAGACGTAATACGGATGGTCGTTGCTCCGTAGCGTTTTATATCAAGCCACCAGCTGCTGTCTCGCCAATTACCATAAGAATAACGATTGGGGCCTGTCCTTTCATTCCGACGTTGACAGCTGCTGCACCAATAACCGCGCACTGGTGCCCCGCTCTTGTCACATGGCTCTTGTAGTAACACCGAATAATATCCCGCTGGAGAAAAACATGTGAATAATGCCAGCCAGGTATACTTAAAGTAAAGGATATATTGCAGTGCATCATTTGTAGTGTTGAAGGAAATGAAACTTCTGGATGTCTGAGGGTTTTCCGCCTGCTTTTCTGTGCAACTCATTCGCTTAGAGATATATACATTTCTCGAGTGCTGAGGTGAGGCATCGGAGCCTGTTCCTACTAGAAAAGCTGAAGGAAGTAATAGAGCTGCAAGGCAGCAGAGGTGGGCAGGCACTTGCATTTCGATGCACCTCGAAGCACTCGGGTTCTTCCAGCGACTTCCTTCTTTTGCACGAATCTGCCGATGAAGCCATGCAGGCTAATGCAAAAAAAACCAACAACAACATTTTACTGTACCTCCGCACGTGCACCCGCTGTATTGCAATCTACAATATATACTGGCATGCATTCGGATTAGCCACTATACAGTTTGCCACGCTGCGCAGGAGAGACACAGGTTCCCGGACGATCAAACAGAGTAGTAAAAAACTTAGAGTATTCCTAAGCTCCGCCTTTAAGAATGGAACGCGATAGCGTTATTAGACGCCGCTGACGCCGATACACCCTTACCGGGGTAACCCTTAGTATAGGTGCACAAATTCACATTTTAAGGTACATTGTAACTAATATATTATAAGGTACATTGTAACTAATACAAAATATAAGGTACATTGTAACCAATATATTATAATGTACATTGTAACCAATATAAAATAAAAGTTACATTGCTACCCTTAAAAAATATGTAGCTTTAGAGGTTATGCTGTAGTCTTCTATTTTCTAAAGCAAATGTAACATCTAAAGGACGTGTTGAATTTAGGGGTTACTTCAGCAACTTATAGGGATATTTTTCTTTTTGATTGCATTCTATTTTTATAGCCAACCTAGAAAATCTCCAATGTTCTACTGCAAAGTATTTGCATCTCAAACTGGGCCGATGTTGTCATGCCTGCCGGTTGACTGATATGTTTCACCTCAGATTGTTATCATTAAATCACCTCAGATGTTATGTTTAAATTGTGGAACTAAAGAAGAGAGTTCCACTGTCAATGCATTTCATTAAAGCTTTGAAGAGAGCGCATAACTCGCTCGAATTGGTATTGACGCAAACATTTTTCTTTCAGTCCCATAATTCAAACTTCTGCATGACAATCTGTGGTGAAAAAAAATCAAAGGCAACTGACAGGCATCACAATGTTGGCCCCATTCGAGATGCAGAACATTTTGAATCATGACGTGGTGATATATTTATAGGTTAGCTATAAAAATATAGCGCAATGACAGTAAAGACATCTGATAAATTGCTGAAGTAACCCCTAAATTTAACATAGTCTTTGGGGCACAGTCCCTGCTTGACCGCCCTTATAACTCAGCTGTAGGTTTCAAAAATATAGTGCTTCTGAGTTAGTGTCCCTCCAAAATATGCGGAAGCCAAAAATGTCTCCAGTTCCTAGAATATTACTTGTGCACAAAAGCCACTATTTATTAAAAATCCATCTTCCAAAAGCACAAAATTACTTGAAGTACACACTCAATGAAGAAAAACACATGGGGAAGCAACATCTTCATGAGTAATGTCGGTTGGCTATAATACGTAATTAAGTTCAGGCGAGCAAAAGCATACTACAAAGCGCTGCTGGCAATAATCTGGTGACAATGAGTTGTTTAACTGTACATTAAGGCAATGTCAGTATTTCATTTCCTAACTATGCGCCTGAGCCTTTGTAATAAGCTGTTCCGTTTATTATTCTGTGAATGTTCTCGAGAAATAAGTTGGAGTACTCTCTAGTACGAAATTCTTTATTACAAGTATTTTGTTGAACAAGATATAATACAAAAAATACGATCCATGAGACCTCCCATATACAGTCATCGAACCACAATTGTGTGAAATGACAAACATATCACAATTATGCTATTTGATAACTGCAATACTAGATTTCTGCACAAGTGCAGAGACATACAGGGTGTCCCAGCTATCACGCAGCACGATTTAAAAAAAGAGGAACGGTGTTACGCGAAGCAGACCTAGTGGGTATTGTTTCTGGTGCAGTGGAGTAGCCGCCAGTAATTTTTTCGTCACTGAGATTTATTTAGGTAATAAAATTATTTATCTAACTCGTGAAGTACTCTCCTATTTATCAAAGTATCAATGAGAAAATTGTAGAGCACCATGAAAAACTACCGATACAGCTTTCTGTTGCTCAATACATGCTACATAAAAGTCTTTTTCCGAGCGTGAAAGAAGCCCGCGAATACACGCAAAGTGCCTCGAGCGGCCAGTCACGCGGCAATTCTGCGTGTATTCGCGGCCTTCTTTCACACACGGAAAAACACATTTATGTAGCACGTATTGAGCAACAGAAAGTTGTATCGGTAGTTTTTCAGGGTACGCTACACATTTCTCATTGACACTTTGATAATTAGGACAGTACGTACTTCTCGGGTTAGGTAATTAATTACAATTACCTAATTAGATATCAATAACGAAAAAAATGCTGGCGGCTACTCCACTGTACTGGAAACAATACGCACTATAGGTTTTCTTCGCGTAACGGCGTTCCTTTTTTTTTAATCGTGCTGCGTTGATAGCTGGGACACCCTGTATACCGATCTGCTAGCACTGAGCAACGGCGTTCCTTTTTTTTTAAATCGTGCTGCGTTGATAGCTGGGACACCCTGTATACCGATCTGCTAGCACTGAGCAATGAAGGGAAATAGAGTGCATTAGTTTTTGCAAAACGGAACCATCTACGTGGGTGAATTAAATGCTTAACCTATGTTTATAAGAAATTCTGAGGCCTCTAAATATATAAGTAAAACAAAATTAACCAGCCTTCCCCACAAGTGAGGGGAACAAATGACTAGAGCAAGTAAATGCACTGCTTGTGACTAGAAGTAAACAATGTATGACGTGAAAAAAAAATAGCTGCTTATGGGATAAGCCTCTCCCACCTTTCGAGCTAGCAGCATTGAAGTAAATCACATATGTTGTTTTATTGTTCACTTCACAGTTGCTGAAAAACATGGAAAGCAGCGAGAACAGAGCTTCTCCCTAGATGACATTTTTCTCGCTTAGGAGCGCAAAGAGACGCTTCAGACGGGCAGTCCTTTCACTAGCTTGTCTCCTGGTAGCACAACTTTATGCACGGGAGCAAGCATTCGGTAAAACGCAAATGGATATTCTAGGTTCTTAACATAATATGTCAAAAGGCAAAAAATAGGTGACCGTTGGAATCCAGATGTGGAGACAGTGATCACTTCGGCTTGCTGCCAGCAAAAAATGTGTCTATTGCGGCACTCTGGGAGGATCACCGTGAGCAGGGTTCTTATTCTGTCCGTGTCAAGTGATGCACCAGTCATACTTGAGGAGCTTAGGGCCTGGAAAGAATTTAATTATTTGCGTAAATGGCAGCACCCCTTCCTGGCCAGAATGTATACAAAGAAATAGAATGCAACACGGATTGTAGGTGGGCCAGTTGGTACGTATCTGAGCGTGAAACAGCGCAAAACGGGACAGTCAGAAGCGAACACAAAGAAACAGCACCACGTGCCCGAGTTCTCGTGTTGTCCCGTTGTTTCGCACGGTTTCATGCTCAGATAAATAGACTTGGCATGATGTTGCTTCTAATGCTGATTAAAGACGTTAAGGAACAAACCTGTAGTTCAAAAGCAGCGTCCTCATTTGTAATAGTTGCGCGGGGTGCCGGCGACACAACTAAATCTGCACTTTTTCTTGCCCGGTGCTTCCGGACCTTCCTTGCAAATAACAGCCTCCTCATGAACGCGCTCTACACAAGACAACATTCAGCAAGTACAAATGGCCGATCCCTCAAAGAATCGCAAGATATATAGAAGCAAATGTGCCGACAACTCTCGCGGCGAGCTGCCGCGCCGGTAACATGGACGGACCTTAAAGCTTCCTTTTGAGCGTGGCAGAAACACCGATGCGTTTCCGCGAGAATCGCTGCTTACCCCTTTGCTTACTTTTTTTTCCACTTAATTCCCTCTCCTCTGATGAAAGAAAAGCTGCAGCCTAATTATATACTGAACACAGACAAACCAGCACAATACAAGAACACTTACCAAGTTCGTCTGTTCTTTCATGCGGTCCGGGGCTGTGGTCACAGTATTCGCAGCGAATGTTTGTTGAACTGAGGACACTGTAGCTCTCACAGTCGCAAAATGAATCCTTGCAGCGGCCACACGCTATATCAAACAAGTCCCGGTTCGTCACTGCCATTGCCACTGACAAAATTGGCGCGAAACCAGCAACAAAACAGACATGCAAAGCAAACGCCTCCTAAAAAAACTGCCTGGAACGTGAGCCGCGAACTCGCTTCCCCACCGTCGGAGTTTTCTCTCTCCCTCCGGTACGGTGGCGGGCGCCTATATGGCGGTCGGTCCTTGTAACCGAGACATGCCGGCGTCCGCGCGCCGACATGGGCGCCGGCATGTCTAGGTTAAAGGTTATTAATGTGAGGTCTCGGTTAAAGGTTACTTCAAATTCTATAGGTTACAATATAGAGGTTACATGCTGGCAGCAGATCAAAGTAACTAATAAACAGCTCCCGTCGCATGCACTCAGTTTTGTCATTGTAACCCTTAACGTGAGCAATATAATGAAAACATCAAAAGGACGGACGATGTAACCATTATTTTATTGCGATAGCAATTATATGGACACTCAAAAGCAGATTTCTGCCGTCGCCGTTGCCGTCGCCGTCGCCGTCGCCGTGAGGTTCCGTATGACGTCAATGGAGATGAAATCGTGACCGCGCGCCGCCGAACGCTGTTTGTGCGAGTGAAAGGGCGCGAGGGACGCGCTCTTTCACGGGGAGTGAACGCACGGCGGAGAACAAACGCGCGTTCTGTGCCGTGCTCCCTTAAGGGCTGCAGAAGTAGGCGTCTCTTTCCTCCTTTACCATCACCATATATGTAGAGCAAACGCGCGTTCTTCTGATGCACAAAAGGCCGTGGGGGTGAGGGGAAGGGAAGGGAAGGGAGGCGGCGTTTAGCTGCGGCACCAAGTGCGTATTTATATCAGAGGCTCCGGCAACAGTCACCAACGGCGCACGCATTTTGAGCGAACGCGGGCAAAACGCCGACGGCGTCGACAACAGTTCTGCGCGTTGCCGGTGCTGCTGCATGTCCAAGTTTATACAGCTGATAAAGCTAACATCATTACTCTGTATAGCTCTCTACAAATTTGCTATCGCAATTGATGCTTCACCTTTCAGGTGAAACTGCGACAACTTTTTATTCGTTACTCGTGTTTATAGGTAAACTTATAGGTTACCAAGATTAGAGTGTACCGGCACCGTGTTTTCTGTGGCATAGGGCCCGATGAAAATGTAGAAAGGTTCGGTTATCAACATGCCCCTAAATGATGCCTAGAACCAAAGTACAGCGAAATACCATCAGAATTGGAGGACGCTTAAGCTTCGCCTTTAAGAATGGAATGCGATAGCATTCAACGATCCCTGGCTCCTTATCGGGATGTTTCTCATAGATTCAAAATAGAATCCGACGTTATCACGTCTGTACGTTATGGTTACGTCGTACTTGACAATTTTTCTGATAGATTTTAGTTTGAGAAATTCAGTTTTTGTTCACTAACTTCTTGCGCCACGCGAAGGGCCCGCCCGGTCGGGGTAGTTCGGGATGATGTGGTTCGGGATGATTATTTCCGCCAGACGCCGACATTTAACGCGGACGCTGACCCCGACGCCGACATGCACGCCGACATCGACGGCGACGCCGACGCCGCCTTTGCTGCGACACGGGGCCCTTAACGCTATTGCGTTAAAACTGTGAAAGGACGATAGCACACCAAATATTTTCTGCACCCAGTTGCTTGAAAGCGAGTTTTACGAGGTTAATAGAGGGGTTTTGGAAGGCGGGTAAATTCCTAAACTTTTTATACACGCTAATGTCTACTGTGACACACCTCGACCAAAAGTAGGCATTTCTTTAGAAATGCGATAACGCATAACCTACGACGTTACTGCCTTGCACAGTCTGCTTCGCAAGATACCAAAAGAAGTTCAGCTGTTCGTGGTGTATTGAAAGCAAAATATAGAACAAAAAAATGAAGCGCACGCCAACGCTTGCTTGTTTTTCTTTTTTGGTTTTTTTTTTCCCTTCATATAAGACTCTGCCGGAACATCAAGCCCTATCTACCACTGCCTCAAGCGCAGATAGCCGCTGTCAATTCAGATAAAGCTACAGTCACTGCTGTTCGAAGCGCTGAAAAAAGGAGAACGGCATCACTGCGAAGCAAAAAGAACGATCAACGAATGCATCCCAAGGAGGAACAATCGACCGGGAGCGTTGGCCGTGTGCCTATATCGACCCACGGTAACCGTATGACCCCTACTGCCTAACGATGGTCCTACCCCTACGGTTTTACACCTTGGCGCTGGGGCGCGAAACGTTACAGTGAGCCCCGCCGGCAGTTCCCGAGAAAAGTTTACGAGGCAGCACTGCCAGCAGCGTTGCACAAGTCCGAGGTGGTTTGCGTGCCGAGCGAGGTGGGCGTTACTTATGGGCGTCGTTGGACCGAAAGAGGGAGAGGCTGCTTCGATGAAGACAAAAGTTGCTGGAAGTTTCAGGCCAAAAAAAGCTGACGAGGTCTTACCTAAGTTATCTAGATGACTCCACTCACAGCCTTATTCTTTTGAATAAGAACGTTTAGAAATGTGATCAGTAGAGAAATGTTCCACTTCCAGTAACTAGCTGCTCGTGCCATGCTTATTATTATGATTATTCGAGTCTTGCAGTGGGCTTAACTTCTCCGTTTCATCTTTATGTCTCCCCTTGCCCAGTGCAGGGTTGGATGTTGATGTTCCGGTAGAGTTCTGAGACGTTTTCGTCTCATTTGCCTTTCTTTAGTGCAAGACAGCTTAATGCAAACTAAAAGCTCGGTATGTTATGTAATAAAACTGCACTTAGCACCTGCGCAACACAGACTCTTGACTGTGTTGCGCAGCTACTAAGTGCAGTTTTATTACATAACATACCGAGCTTTGGCTCACGGAGCCCGCGATTACACGCAGAATTGCCGCGCGACTGGTCGCTCGAGGCACTTTGTGTGTAATCGCGGGCTTCTTTCAGTTGACTTGCACGTTCCCTTCTTTTTTGTGGATGTATTTGTATTTCAGGCGACGCTCTTCGTCGTCGTCTGCGTCGAAGTCGTCGTCGTGGTTGCGGAAGTAGTTGATGGAGCTGATGTTGATGTTTCCGATGTTGCGGCGTGAGTTGCTGAGGTAGTGTTTCTATCAGACTTAGCTTTTGATTTGTTTTGGTAACTGACGTGGTAATCTGTGGGCAACTGGTACATTGCTCGCTTTTGGGAGACTTGTCTGGTGGCAAACGCATTGTGCCAGCCTTCACAGAAGGCTCTTCTGAAGCTGCTGAGACGCCATAATAAGTGGGTCATCTGTCATATGGCAGGGCGCGACGCTAGGTGCCTGCGACGCTTCTGCAGAGGCAGCGGCTCGTTGTGGTGTTGTGCGCGGAAGAAAGATTATGTGTTGCGAAGTGGCTTTGTCTCCTAACGAACGTGGCTTCTCCGCTGCTGCCCAAAGTGAATTGTCTTCCTTATGAAAAGAGCACACGCTCGTGGTGGTTTCCTTCTGCATAGTATTGGCGGGAAGGCAGTCTGCTTCATGTCACCGCTGGAAGTAATAGCAGCGCTCTTTGCTTGACTGGTGTGAACGGTACCGTTGTCTGAATAATTGCAGCTTGAAATCCTGGATGCTCTATCATTGGATGATGTCGCTGTAGACGTGACTTCACCACGCGCCCCCAGTGATAGGTCCGACTCTGAAAAATTCGAGGTTACATGCGCGAACAAACCAAATTCTGTGAAGCACGGGCTGCGGAATGAGCATCATAGAAAAATGGCGTGACTTGAAACCAGGCGGCGGGTCGCACGTATAAGACACAGTGAACGCATGTGATGCATTCGTGATGACACGAATATGATACCATGATGAAGACGCACATATTCGCGATTCCTGCGAGGCACTGAAACCGGATTTGGTCTTGAAGCGAAGCGACTTGGATATGGCTCAGCGAACGGAGGCTTTACTATGTCCAATGTGCGTGCTGAGATCATGCTAGGCATGCGATTTTGTTTCGTATTTTCGGCAGGATCACTACATGAGAAACTTGTCGATGATCGAGTCAGGGGTGGCTTTGGTTGGCACTGATGATGATCGCTACGTGGAGACTGCGGGTGACTACGGCGACCCAGTTGCGTTGTCTCCAGCTGTTGGATTATGAGGGTGTCTGAAGCGTATACTTTAAATTGACTCATCATTTCTGCTTTGATTTGCGTCCCCGATTCGTCGTTTTCGAAGATGTGCGTAAGGTAAAAGCGAAATGCCTCATTGGTGACGTAAACATTAAAGTTGGCGACTATCTCCCGTTGCGAACATGATGCAGCGGATGCGTGGAACACGAAGAGGTAGATCCAATCTTCCACGTGCCCGTCATCCACTGATCCGGTGTACTTGGGTATATACTTGGGTATGTACTTGGGCTTCCCCCCAGGGCTTGCGGTGATGCGGTTATGATGCTGGTCGGTGTAGGTGGTGGATGTATGCGCTTGGGGTTCAGGGCGTGGCAGACTTCCATGATGATGTGCGGCTCATGAGGTGGCTGCCAGGTTTACCACAGGCTTCACGTCTTCTTACGGACGTGAACCATTCTTTACCCTCGACATCGTACTTCCGTATCACCCGGACGCCTCTGAATTAAACCTTTTTTAGAAGTTTCTCAGCATGCTGAAGAGTGCCGTCAACTGGCTCGCTCATTCACATCGGATCCCCAAGGCATACAAAAAGATCGCCGCGACCACCATAAGCCCACACAGTTCTCCGCCGTGGATTCCCACGTCTGGCTTCGGCTGCCATTCCAATCCCCCGGCGTTAGCCCAAAGCTTGCTACAAAATATCTGAGTCCGCACCAGATCGTCGAGAGTACATTTCTGGTGTAATATGTGGTTGAACCGTTGATGCCATCTTCGGACAAGCGCCGCCGTGGCCGTGAGACGGTTCACATCAGCCGCCTGAAGCCGTACCAAGATCCCCTCGTCGTGTCGTCACCTTAGGTCGCCAGGATGGCTCATCTTTGCTGCGGGGACAATTGTAGTGGGGAATATGCATGCAGCACTGTATGCACATCCACCGCTTCGGCGCGAGACCCAAGCTTCAGCTGCTGATGCCAAGAGCAAGGACTGTTCACACAGAGCCACTTGCGATCCCTCGGACGAGCTTCGATAAATACCCCTTTCAATATACAGGGTGTTTCAGCGAACATTTTTAAAAATTCCTAAAGGTTGCCTGCGGCAGATAGCGCAATTCTAGTCCATGAGCTGGTCTACTGGAAGAGGCGGACATTACATGCACAAGAAATCGAACTGAATAATCGAATTATTAACAAAAATTAACTAATTAAGTTTTTAACTAATTGCCGGTTAGTTTCTTAACAAAACGTCGTTTTATGCATTGAAGCACAAGATTAACTGGAACGCCAATGCATTTCTCCGCAAAGTTCATGAATTAATATCTCTATACTGGTGTCATCCTGAGAATTATTTCCAAGTAGACGCGCCTTGCGAACTCCAAGGCTACAATTGATAAATTGCAATATGTGCCATCACGTAATGAGTTAAAAACTTATTTAGTGAATTTTTGTTGATTAGGCGAATGTGAATTTCAATTTTTTGTGCAAGTAATGTCCGCCTCTTGGAGTAGACCAGCTCATTAACTAGAATTGGGCTATCTGCCACAGGCAACCTTAAATACATTTTGAGAGTGTCCGCTTAAACAGCCTGTATATTATACACGCATTAGTTAACATGTATTGAAACCACAGTGGTGGCCTAAGAGAGAGTTCTACAGGAGTGGAAAGAAAATTGCTCCGAAAGTTATTAGCAGGCACTTATCAAATTATATTCGAAATAATGGCTCACAGTGTCGCAGGCCTAACGCATATCTTAGAAAACTCTGCATGAGAACACGTTTTGCTCCAAGGCACCAAAAAGAAAGTAAAAAAAAATCTCAACCAGAATTGCCTGTTGGTTCATCACAACGCCGAGTTAGTGTTGTATACTTGAATGCAGATTTTGGATAAATTTACATTGCTTTCGCAACCAACAGAGCATCATACAGTACAAATAACACATCAAATGTTCTTAGCATATTCACTGCAATGTAACAAGTTTGAATCGCCCCAGCACAAAACAAATAATTTTCAGAAAGACACCATTTAAGCCAACAAAATATACGGAGCAGTAGAGGTATATAGGTTGATTTGCACTCGCTTTGTGTCCTCTCCAAAACCAATCAAAGAACCATGACACAAAAGAAACTGCCGGTTGCGCCGAAATGAGATGAACATAGAAACGCAGAACATTGGCGATCTCTGCCTTAGCGGAGAGATTTACGCCAACTCTCGGCCCACCTTTGGAGACGCACCGTGAAAAGCGCAGTGGTGCGCCTGCTTCCCCAATCAGAATTGCTAATGAGCTCCACGCTCTGAGCCCCGTGAGAGCCAACCACCTGGTCGATACGCTGCAGCCTCTGAAACTTCTTCCGATCAGTTGCGGACAATCCTCGAGTGTCACCAAGTCCAGGGGAAAAAGAAGTATGATGCGTTGAGGTCGGGTGTCTTCCTTTGTGAATGCGACTCGCAACCAGTCGGCCAAGACAGCTCAATTTCTCTCGTTTGGCCCGAACGCGGTTGCATAAGATACCTTACTCTCCCGGAATTCCTTTTCTTTCTAGCCACTGAGTTCCGTCTTCTTCGCCGAGGCTTGCGTACTCCACTTCTCCACGTCATCGCCGTTTTCAAGGCGAGTCGGCAGTTTTTGTCGTTAGAGAACTGAAGATAAAAGAACACAACGTTGGTTGGTGCACATTCGGCCTGCGTTCACTGTGGAACTGCAACGGACAAAGCCGAGCGCAAAACACCGGCTTCCGAGGACGGAAAACAGAGCACTGAGAATTTTCCGGACTGTGAAAAAGGGCTTCGAATAATGGTTGGCTGTGATTTTTCCTCCCTCTGAATGTTCCATTTTTGTTGCTGCCAAATGCAGCCTCTGAGTTTGGAATGGAGAGAGCAGAGAGGATAACGACCGACACTTGAAGGCGACCACATGAAGACCGTGTCAAAAACATTGTCTTTCGCGTGCGGGAGATTTCTTTGTGATCTAGAAGACACGCAAAAATGGACGTGGAAACTGACTCTTATGTCTGCGGTTGCAAAGCGCGCAATGGATTATGTAAAGCAACGGACACAAGCGTAAAAACCGTATTATGGCCACTCGTGTGTGTGTGCGTGTGTGCGTGCGTGCGTGCGTGCGTGTGAACTTACGTGTTTGTTTGTTTCCTCAGAATATATTTTATCTTGTAAACATGTAGCCCAATGCTGCCTATTCATATCAATAATATTGCGGGTCAATATTAGTTGCACGCCAAATTGCGATGTCCACGCAGCTAATGGAATGGCAAAAAAACTAAGAGCGTTCCTAAGTGTTAGTGAGATGCTTTCGAGAACAAGTTAACTGCAACGCCAACGTATTTTGTCACACTATTAGGGACGAATATCTCGTAAGTAATTGAGAGAGAGAGAGAGAGAGAGGGAAATAGAATAGAGGAAAGGCAGGGAGGTTAACCAGATGCACGTCTGGTTCGCTACCCTGCACTTGGGAAGGGGGTATGGGGATGAAAAGAGAGAAAGAGAGGAGATAGAGAAAGCACAGTTTCGCGCACATTTGAAAACTTCCTCAGAGTCTACACACGGCCGCCAAGACCTGTCGACTTGAGGTACTGCAACAACGCTTTTGTGTTTTTTCTCTCATCGACGCGTACGGCCATGGTCCAAGGCTTCATTTCAATGGTCTAGAGTCCAGCCGGTTCAGTGCTGTCCTGAGAGCATCACGTTCGACGTCGTGCTGGGGACAGAGACATAAGATGTGTTCAATTGTTTCTTTGTTTCCACTCGTTCCACATACCCCATTCCAAAGCGGAACGAGTAGGCCTTTGTAAATGCCACCCGGAGCCAGATTCGGCACAATACTGTCGCATCAGGGCGGGAAACTTTTGATGGCACTTGTAGCTTTAAGGATGGGTCAAGTCTGTGAAGATGACCCTTCGGGAGGTTCGGAGAAGACCAATATTTGTATGTCATAGCTTCAACCAAGATCTGAAGCGTTCTTGCACCGTCGGTTCTGGATAAGGGGATTGGATCTGGTTGGCCTTCCAGATGGGCAGACCGGCGTCTTCGTTGGCGAGGTCATTACCAGCAGCCCTGGTATGTCCGGGTAGCCACTGAAATATAATATCATGCCCTTCAGTGATAGCTCGATGGTGGTATTCTCTTATCTCATATGCCAGCTGCGCATGAGTCCTGTGATAAAGGGCAAAATGCAGATTCTGAAGTGCTGTCTTAGAATCGCCAAAGATGACCCATTTCTGAGGTGTCTCTTGTATTTTACAACAGCACGCACGGCAGCAAGCTTTGCCGCCGCTGATCATGTCATGTGTGACAGCTTTAATTTCATTGTAGTTTTTGTAGCCAGAATGACAACGCCACCTGAAGAACTGGCAGATGAGGCCGAACCATCGGTATATATGTGTATTCAGTCACCGCTGTACGGCGGATGCAGCGGTGGCCCAGTGGTAGACCATCCGCATCGTATGCGGGAGGTACCGAGTTGAAATCCCAGTGCCGTCGGTAACCCACCAGTTCTTTCCAGTGGGTAGATATGTTCCCTGGCTTGGTGCTCGGTTTTTTGCGGGCTCGCATCTCAAAAAAGGGCCCCAATAGAGATCTACAAGTTGCCTCTGGGCGCCTGGTCGTCCAACCACAGACGGCCTGGATGAAGATCATCCATCGCGGCTGTGGGAGGCAAGTGCGGCCGCCGGGTACTTACAGGTAAAATAATAGGTAGACGCGGCCTCCCGGCCTGGTCTTCAGCCATTATGGAACCTGAACGCTTGGAAAGGGATGTTTTTCTCCTACCCGAAGGTGTCCCACCTCCATAGGTGCACTTGGGGCACCACGTAGTTTCAAAAAAGCAGCCATGGGAGCTGCCCAAACATCAACTTTTTTTGTGCTCACGCGTTTCGACGGGAATTTAGGGCGCCGGCTCCTTTCCCAAGCGTATCACCCCTGAAGGAAGCTGAATGCTAGGCTTGTGCCCATTTGAACCAGTAGGTGCCCGGCAGCCACGGAAATCGAACCCACCACCTCCAGCAGCAAAGGCGTACGCTCTACAAGTAGGCTCTGGTTTGCGCTTTCTTTGCGCATACCTGGCTGGCGAAGGCCTAGGATCCTATTAGTCCAATAAAACCGAGGCGACTCCAAAAGTCTTTATGTTTGTGCCAGACACATCAAGTCTGCTAGGCTCACTTGCGAGCATGAGTACTTACTATAATTATTGACAATGTGAAAAGTTGTCGCAGTTTCACCTGAAAGGCGAAGCATCAATTGCGATAGCAAATTTGTAGAGAGCTATACGGAGTAATGATATTAGCTTTATCAGCTGTATAAACTTCGACATGCAGCAGCACCGGCAACACGCAGAACTGTTGTCGACGCCGTCGGCGTTTTGCCCGCGTTCGCTCAAAATTCGTGCGGCGTGGGTGACTGTTGCCGGAACCTCTGATATAAATAGGCACTTGGTGCCGCAGCTAAACATCGCCTCCCTTCCCTCCCCCACGGCCTCTCCCCCGTCGGAAGAAGGTGCGTTTGCTCTACATATATGGTGATTGTAAAGGAGGAAAGAGACGCCTATTTCGGCAGCCCTTAAGCGAGCACGGCGCAGAACGCGCGTTTGTTCTCCGCCGTGCGTTCACTCCCCGTGAAAGCGCGCGCCCCTGGCGCCCTTTCACTCGCACATACAGCGTTCGGCGCGCGGCGCTGATTTGGCGCTGAGCCGTGCTCCCTCAAGGGCTGCAGAAGATAGCGCCAACCTTTCCCTTTCCCTCAAGAACCACTTACCGCGGCGCTGAGCCGTGCTCCCTCAAGGGCTGCAGAAGATAGCGCCAACCTTTCCCTTTCCCTCAAGAACCACTTATCATCATCATCATCGGCGACGATTTTATCTCCATTGACGTCATACGGAACCTCACGGCGACGGCGACGGCGACGCCGACGGCAGAAATCTGCTTTTGAGTGTCCATATAATTGCTATCGCAATAATAAATGAAAATTTATTTCCTTAGCTCAGTACATTTCACAACCTCAGTCGCTACAGGCAGGAGCGTAGTAATAAGATGTGAAACGTAGTTGTATATTTACAATTTGTCAGTGCAAACAGGAACCTTCAGTCGTAGTTATCAATGTAGAAGTGCGTGTGTAGAACATGTGTGTGTGGAACATGTGCCCGCCTACGTATTAACGATGTTGCGTGGCAAACAGGAGCGTCAATTCTGTGGCCTTGACGTTTTAAATCCCGAGATAACCATAATATTGCTAAACGCTAGTAATATTTTTAAGAAAGAAATCAATGCCCCTTTATTAAACAAAGATGGTTGAACGCTAAGCTTTTTCCCATGCAAACGGAATCAAAGTCAAATTCCAAAGCAAACGACCACGCAATGAACCCAAGAAATGTTGAACGACCCCATGCGAAGCATACGTGATTTGATTACTTGTTTAGGATTGTATTTTTTGAACGTTGAAGTTGAATGAAGACACATTTCGTTAAGTTGCATAGTCTTTATTTTAAATCATGCAGCCGTTGATTACATGCACAAAATCACACTTTCACGGATGACTCGACACTTGCACAGTATTGCTTTGTGACCGCTGTGGTAGACGGTCATAGCATCTGCCTTTGCCGATACACGGGATCGGCCTTACAGGCAAGATCGCGCTTGCGCTTGTGTTCGCGTAGGGCAGCCTCTTTCGCCGTTCACTGCACCCGCGGCCTACCCATTGTGATGGCTGGAATGCATTGCGTGACACGCGTAATGCAATGCCGATATATACAGCTCATCTGGGTAGCATGGGGTTGCAGTTCTCATTGTTCTTATCGCTACAACTGCGAATGTAAACTGTAGTGTTCTGCGAAACGTATGTCGTGCGTCATGGTTTTGTATGCGCAGATACGCATATAGTTCCATTGTGTAAGCTAGCTTTCCTGCAGTGCGTTTTCGGCGCTCACGGACAAATAAGTGACACATACATAGAAAGCTTCGCGGTAGAGTAGCTGTCTGGGTCAGTTGGTACATACTGAATAGTAAAAACCAGTGAAAAGACGGAGGACAGATAAGAGACGTGGCACACACGACGACTGGACTAACAACTGTGCTTTATTGAAAGACCCCGTCTCCCAGGAAAACCCGGCGAGCATGCGCAGCTCAAAAGCCAACACCCACACACAAACAAAGTTGATTGCAAAGCGCCACGTAGCTAACGCCAGTGCGATAGGAAACTAATGGTATCTTCGACTGGTCGCCTCGGAGCGCTCTAGATCGCTCTCGCGAGCGGCGTTGTGTTCGGCTGGTTGAAAGAGAGTGCGCGCCTTGCGTTCGGGAGAGATCCCCGAGAGCGTTCGGAGTGAGCGGATGTGCGTCGCTTGAGCTCCGCCGAACATATGCTCTCACTGACCGGATTACCTCGAGATCGTCACCGACATTGCGTCGGACCACCAAGAACTCACGATCCGCAACACCCGGACATCTTTCCCGAGCCGGTAGGACATTTTTTATTTTTTTTATCGGCTCGAGAAGATCCGAAGCGGGCGTTGGCCCGCTAGGCCTAAGGGTGGACCTAGTTCGCGTCGGCGAGTACGGGCCACCAGGTCTGGCGACGCGGCACCCTCCACCACCAATATGGACGCTCCCATCACGCTGATTGCCGGCACGACCACCACCCCATGCCTGCAACCTGCGGTCAACCCCTCCGAGCCCCTGGGCCCCACGGACATCCTCGACCTCGACGAGCTCACCTCGGCAAGCGACAACGAGGCCCCAGTACTTCAGCCCACCTCGTCTGCACCGTGGGGGCCGGTGACTGACACCGATGCGAACTGGAAACTGGCGATTTCCCGTCGTCAACGCCAACGCCAGAAAAAGTTCGACCAAGCTCGGGCGGAAACAACGCAGGCAGCCGGTCCTGCAAGCGTTCCTCCCAGCCACACCGTCGCCGGGGCTGCCTCGGCGGAGAACGCTCCCGCTGCGTCGAAAGACGCGGCCTGCGCTGCGTCGGCGCGAACAACACAACATGTGAAGGAGCCGCGCCAGTTACGACGGAAGCTGCCGCCGCTCCCACGCACAGACCTAAAAATCATCATGCGGCCGAAAAAGGGTCTGGCCATTCGGAACTTCACGACACACCAAATCTCCCGAGCCATTGTGGTGGCAGGCGATTCTCAACAACATTGCACAGGTGACCACTTCATCATCCGCACCCGCCCCGGATCGAACATTATTATTGCCAGCACGCCACATGTTGACACCGCCCAAGTTCTCCGCCGGATCACCACCCTGACACTGGGGGGGAATACCCACGAATTCAACACTTACGTGGCGGCCCCCGAAGACACGTTGCGTGGAGTCATCCATGGCATAGACCCCGGCACTACTCCTGAAGAACTCACTGCCAACCTCCGCGTGCGCACGCAGGGGGTGAGAGTGCACAGTGCGCGGATGCTTGGTGCTACTAAATCCGCTTTGATCACCTTCGAGGGCCCCCTCATCCCCCGCTATGTACTGTATTACGGTGGGGAGGTGGCCGCCGAGGCATCCCCGGCCACACCGTCGCCGGGGCTGCCTCGGCGGAGAACGCTCCCGCTGCGTCGAAAGACGCGGCCTGCGCTGCGTCGGCGCGAACAACACAACATGTGAAGGAGCCGCGCCAGTTACGACGGAAGCTGCCGCCGCTCCCACGCACAGACCTAAAAATCATCATGCGGCCGAAAAAGGGTCTGGCCATTCGGAACTTCACGACACACCAAATCTCCCGAGCCATTGTGGTGGCAGGCGATTCTCAACAACATTGCACAGGTGACCACTTCATCATCCGCACCCGCCCCGGATCGAACATTATTATTGCCAGCACGCCACATGTTGACACCGCCCAAGTTCTCCGCCGGATCACCACCCTGACACTGGGGGGGAATACCCACGAATTCAACACTTACGTGGCGGCCCCCGAAGACACGTTGCGTGGAGTCATCCATGGCATAGACCCCGGCACTACTCCTGAAGAACTCACTGCCAACCTCCGCGTGCGCACGCAGGGGGTGAGAGTGCACAGTGCGCGGATGCTTGGTGCTACTAAATCCGGTTTGATCACCTTCGAGGGCCCCCTCATCCCCCGCTATGTACTGTATTACGGTGGGGAGGTAGCCTGCCACCCTTACAAGCCGACGCGGCAAGCCTGCCAAGTCTGCCTACAACCGGGGCACCGATCAGACGTGTGTCCTACGCCGAACGCTCGAGTGTGTCGGCAGTGCGGGACCCTCGACCCTGTGGATGGTCACCCCTGTGCTCCCAAATGCCAAGTATGTGGGGAAGGCCACCTGACGGGTGCCAAAGAGTGCTCACAGAGACTGAAGACCCAGCGGCCGCGGCCCACCCCACCCACCCAACCCCGTGGGCGCAACCCTCAGCGCAACCCACCCAATACCAAACGCAGGTGGTTCAGCAAGGAGGGGGAGACTTCGCGCAGCCTCTCTCACTCGCGGTCGCAGTCTTTCCCTCCTCTACCCCCTGCAGGACCTGGCCAGCAGCAACAGCCGCAGAACCAGGACCGGAAGACCAAAGGGCAACAGCAGCAACCCACACGCCAGCAGCCCCAGCAGGCCTCTCGCAAGTCTGCCGAGAAGCACAATTTCACTTCTTCAGCCGGCACCGATACCAAGGTGAGCTGGCCAGCAGTAGGGGCGACACCCATCGCTCCGCCCAACACTCAGTCCCCCGCGTACGAACACCTTCTCGCAGAAAATTTCAAGCTCAAACAGGAGCTGGCTGCCGTCAAGGCGCGTCAAGCTAAGGACAGCGCTCAACTCCACGCCCTAATAGCGCGCATTGGATCGCCACCGGAATCTACCGAATGCCACTCACAAAACAACCCCAACAGACACGCAACCCCTAAGATTCCGCCCTCGCTTCCCACCCCGACGGACTCCGCAGTCACACGCGAAGAGATACGCGAAATGCTGTCTGCGCTCTCCCAACAACTCTCCCAACAATTCAGTATCGTCTTCACACAACACCTCACACAGTTCGGAGCCTGCCTTGACTCCCTCGAGACACGCCTCGACACCCAAATTGCCGAAACAGGCGGTAATATACGAAGGAAGAGGGCCACCCGCAGCTCCCGCACCACGGAAGACCAAGTCCCTCTCAGAGTAAGCTTGGAATCGCTTGCCCCTGAACACTACTCTACACCGGCGTTGACACACGCTGACCTCGGCCTCACATCGGCCTCGCAAGCCAACACTCCGACAACCACACCTCCCCACAACACGAATTAACCATGGGCAGTACAACCCCACCCATTGGCGAACCATTAGAAATCTGGCAATGGAACTGCCGCGGCTTCCGCAAAAAGCGGAGCCTCCTCCAACAATACATTAACACACACCTTGCTCAACCAGATGTCATAGCGCTACAGGAACCTGGCACATCACCCATACTCCCAGGCTATGAGTCCTACGATAGCCCGACAGAAGGCAGAGCGGCCGTCCTGATTAACAAAGCATTAACTGCAATTGGTCTTGACAACATCCCAGACACCAACATCGACCATGTGATAGTGGAGCTAATTCTCAGGCGCAAAAAGAAGGCCGAGAGGCGAAGCATCATAATCGTCAATGTATATAGTCCCCCGAAACAAAAATCCACCGACTTCCACGCTCTTGTTCAGGGTGCCTGCAAATTAGCCCAGGGGAAGGAACTCGTACTCCTCGGGGACTTCAATGCTCTCGACGAACGCTGGGGATACAATCGTTCGGATGTCAAAGGCAAACAACTTGCAGCTGCCACCGAAAAATTCCAACTCGAACTGCTTACGGATCCAGCAAACCCTACCCGGATCGGCAACAGCGTATGCAGGGACACTTGTCCCGATCTCACCTTCGCCCGTGGTAGTGCAAACTATAATTGGGACAACTTGCAGGAATCCTTGGGTAGTGACCACTGCATTCTCCGTACACAAATTACGGAGAGTGCGATGCGTCGCTCCATTGGACAAGCCCGCATCACAAACTGGGACGTCTTCCGTCGCGAGAGCGAGAATTCAATTGGCAACCTTGCAAACCTCACTGACTGGTGCGAGCAAATTAAAGAAATTCGGGACCGTTGCACCACCCTCATGAAAAGAACATCTCAACTCCCAGAAGTGGACGGCCATCTTCTGCACCTGTGGGAAGCCAGAAGAAGCCTCATCCGCAGATGGAAGACCCGAAAACATAACCGACGTCTCAAGCTCAAGATCGCATCTCTCACCCTCGAGGCTGAGCAGTATGCTGAGCAACTGGCACGAATTAACTGGGCCCCGTTCAGCGACTCGCTTCGAGGCTCACTGGGTACGGCCCACACGTGGCACGTTCTACGAGCCTTGATTGATCCTACTCGAACAAAAAATGAGACAAACAAATCAGTCCAGCGCCTCATACACGCCTTTGAAGGCACGGACGACGAGCTGCTTGCTCAAGTACAGCGCAAATGCTATGGTGATTATCACCCGCCTCCCTATCGGGCGAGGTATCAAGGTTATGCAAACCACACCCTGGACCGGCCGATAACGTTGGACGAAGTTAATGCTGCCATTCGCAGCAGCACCCGCAACACAGCAGCGGGGGCGGATAAAATCACGTACTCTCTTATCAGGAATCTCAACGACACCGCCGTACAAGAACTCACGAACTTCCTAAACGACCATTGGCAATGTGGCACGCTCCCCCCCGAGTGGAAGCACGCAGAGGTGATGATGATACCGAAGCCGGGTAAGAAGCTCCAGATCGTGAACCTTCGACCAATATCACTCACTTCCTGCCTCGGCAAAGTCTTCGAACGCGTCATCACTAGCCGCCTGCAAAACTATCTCGAGGACAATGACCTTCTCCCGCATTCAATGTACGGATTCCGGGCACATCTTTCAACCCAGGATGTACTGCTTCAACTAAAGGAAGATGTCATTGACACTGCCCCAAAGCAAGGAGAAAATATCATTCTGGCCTTGGACATCAAGGGCGCCTTTGATAATGTGAGCCATCAAGCCATTCTCGACGGCCTCGCTGCCCTTCACTGCGGACAGCGCACCTACAGTTATGTTCAGGCATTCCTGTTGGACCGCACCGCCACGATCGGTCTCGGTTCAATCCGCTCAAACATCATCAAGGTTCCGAACAAGGGCACCCCACAGGGCTCAGTGATCTCCCCGCTACTGTTCAACGTAGCCATGGTTGATCTTGCGCACGAACTCCATCGCATTGATGGCATCCATCACGCAATGTACGCGGATGACATCACAATCTGGGCTACGCGGGGGTCCCTTGGAGAAAAAGAACATAACTTGCAGAAAGCAGCCACTTGCGTCGAACAATACGTACAGGCACGTGGCCTGACCTGTGCAACCGAGAAGTCTGAGCTCCTAAGAATCTGGCAACACAAGCCCCCCAAATCGGCGCAGAAGGACCCAGGCTACAGCCTGCGCGTCGTTGTCGCCGGCCAACAAATCCCAGAGAAAACCACCATCCGTATATTGGGTATGTGGAGCCAGTCAAACCGCCATGTGAATCACACCCTCACTATCCTCCGCACTACCACGCTGCAGGTTGCCCGAATGATATCCCGGGTCGCCACTCGTCACCATGGTATGCGCGAAGAGGACACTCTGAAACTCATACGCAACCTCGTGGTTAGTAGGATAACATACAGTTTGCCCTATCAACGACTTACCAAAGGCGAACAGGACCAAGTGGAAGCCATGCTCCGGAAGGCCTATAAGGCGGCACTCAAGCTACCCCAGGGCACTCCCACGAGCAAGCTCCTCGCACTGGGTCTGCTCAACACCTATGCAGAACTTTGCGAAGCGCAGCTCGCCACGCAGCTGCAGCGACTTGCACAAACACCAACAGGCTGCGCATTACTCCGACGCCTCGGTTATACCGGCCAGCTCCATGAAGCAGCTCGCCGCAAGCCCATTCCAGACCACCTTCGCACCACCTATAAGGTCGCCCCAATCCCCCGTAATATGGACCCCCGACTACATCAGGGACGGCGGGAAGCCAGAGTGGAAGCTCTCGAACGAGAGTACGGGCACAAGAACACCACATACTATGTTGACGCTGCCAACTACGACCGCACGAACACCAAGGCAGTAACCACAGTTCTCGACAACACACTCCAAGAACTGACCAGCGCCTCCATACGATGCCACAACATCACCGAAGCCGAAGAAACAGCCATTGCGCTCGCTCTTGCCCATGGCTACAGACATAGACGATCGCTCACAGTTCTGACAGACTCCCAAGCGGCTTGCCGTAACTATCTACAAGGGCGCATCAGCCAGCCTGCCCTCGGTATCATCCTAAGCGCGACAGACACTGGCGAGCATCTCAGCACACACACACACACCCAATACGGCATCGGATAATATGGACCCCGGGTCACATGGGGCTGGAGGGAAACCAGGCGGCGGATAGGGTAGCTCGAGGGTACACGAGCCGAGCACCCCCCAAATGCTCCCCTGAGGAACCCGTTCCCGTCCCGTGCGACTACTCGGCCATTCTAAACCACTATAGAGGACTTAGGAAAACCTATTCCCCACCACACCGAACACTAAATAAAGAGGAATCGGTCAGTTGGAGACAAATCCAAACTGGCATGTATCCCAATTTGCATATCCTCAGTAAAATACATCCTACGGCATACCCTTCTCGCTGCCCATGGTGCTCAGATAAAGCAACCTTATATCATGTCACGTGGGCATGTCAGGCTATCACTGCCGTACCCCGCATACAACACCCCACAGCGGAGCGATGGGAAGAGCTGCTGGCCAGCGAGAGCCTGGACGATCAGCTAAGTCTGATTGACCGGGCCCGCAGAACGGCAGCCGCAAGCGGAGCCCTGGACTGAGGGCCCCCCACCGCAAGCCAAGAACCTCCGACCAGCCGGAGTCTCTTCGCAGCAATTTTAAGGACAATAAATAAGTTTTAACCACCACCACCTTGCGTTCGGCTGGTTCTTTTCGATCGCTCTCCTCCCGCGTCGAGCGCTCTGAGGCGCTCCGTGCCCTGTCGTCGGAGGAGTCATCGAGATGAGAGCGTTTCCAGCAACGTCATCACAGCACAGCGTCGCCGTTCTTGGCGACGGTCCACCTAGGCAACCTAGGCCACAGCATGCTGGCGGCTCAAAGAATGGTCGTCCCACCGGCGCATCCGCCGGTGTAGCTTTGGATAGGCGAAACATCGGACGTTCGCAGTAGTCACGTGGTTTCGCATCTGCCATGTCCTCCTCCGAGAGCGAGTCACACGTTCGGCTTGCGCGCTTGTCCTCTACCTCCGAGCTGGGGAACGCCGGATCTGCATGACTCTGCTTCGGGGGATGGATGCGACCAGTCGAAGATACCATGAGTTCCTTCTGCATCAGTGAGAGAGAGGTAGAACTGATGCAATTATCCCCTTGCAAATTGATATGGTAAGCTTCGAGAATTTCACGCTCCGTCTTGCCCTTGCCTCTACCAAGGATTTTAACATTGGAAAACGGGACGCAGCCGCATTCCCGACAATGGCGAGGCAGATTTGCTCGATCAGAGGTGTTCAAAGAATTGTAGTGTTCTCGCAGCCTCTCATTAATACACCGGCCTGTTTGACCGATGTAAACTTTTTCACAAATCAGCGGAAGCTCATACACCACACGTGTAGCACAAGACATGTAACCGTTGTCATGACACGCGGGGGTCTATTCCTGCCGCGCGCCACACGTGAACAAAGGCCTGAAAGTTTGCAGGGAGCAGAAAAAACAACGTCAACGCCCTGCCTCACAGCAACTTTCTTGACGTTGTGGGAGACCCTATGTACATAGGGCATCACTTCGTCTTTTCCGTTCAGCCGCCGTTGGGTCAGCCCTTTTTAGAAAGCTTCGCTTTCGAAAACTCTCACTACATCTGAGCTTGCTTCAGTGATGTTTCATTTCTTTTATTTCCGGTAAGAAAAACGCGAAGCAACAGTGTCAGTGTAAAAACAAGAAACTCTGAGTGGAAAAAATGAAACAATAAATAACCAAGCAATGCTAGTGAATAGGTCTGCCGAAAACCTTGTCTTGCAATCTGCGACTGTAAACAAACGGAACGAAAATGCTCCGGAAAGCAGCGAGGGGATCCAAGATGGGGAAAATGTATGGCCCTGAAAGGCAGTGACGTTTCCGAGCTCCGAGTCCTAATCGTGTTCGCTGACTCTTTTATTTAATGGACGCAGAGTCAATGAAGCCGTCCTGGTAACTTACACAAGTTGAAATCAGCTTGTCTGCTTAGCCTATGCTGCGTACCAACTCTTTTCTTCTATACGGCGACAAAGCTAAGGGCAGCCCTTCTGTAACTCCCTTCTCCCCAAACACGCTGCCCTCTTTCGTGCTTTTGCAGCGCCACCGGCTAGTCTGCCTCATAAACGTCTACCGTGCAACTACCGTCGGGGCACTCTTTGTTAGGTTTCTCGCAGTTGCACCAAGGTGTAAAACCCCTTTGGCAGGACCCCCGTTAGGAGGGGGGGGGGGGGGTTGTACGGTTACTCGGGATCGATTAGCACTCACGAGTTCGCTTCGTAGATTGTTGCTCCCTGGGACACTCTTGCATTCCTTGGCCTCTTATGGTATCTTCGACTGGTCGCCTCGGAGCGCTCTAGATCGCTCTCGCGAGCGGCGTTGTCTTCGGCTGGTTGAAAGAGAGTGCGCGTCTTGTGTTCGGCTGGTTCTTTTCGAACGCTCTCCTCCCGCGTCGAGCGCTCTGAGGCGCTCCGCGCCCTGTTGTCGGAGCAGTCGTCGAGATAAGAGCGTTTCCAGCAACGTCATCACAGCACAGCGTCGCAGTTCTTGGCGACGGTCCACCGTAGCCTAGACAACCTAGGCCACAGCATGCTGGCGGCTCAACGAACGGTCGTCCCACCGGCGCATCCGCCGGTTTAGCTTTGGATAGGCGAAACATCGGACGTTAGGAGTAGTCACGCGGTTTCGCATCTGCCATTTCCTCCTCCGAGAGCGAGTCACACGTTCGGCTTGCGCACTTGTTTGTCCTCTACCTCTGAGTTCGGGGAACGCCGGATCTGCACGACTCTGCTTCGGGGGATGGATGCGACCAGTCGAAGATACCATTAAAGACGCAGCATATTAGTATGTGTACTTGTTTATCTTTCACCGGTGAGCGCTTTCCACCGGCTGACAAACGTTAAACGTTATCGCTCGGCGCAGGATGCGCCTGCATGCATCGGAAGTTTCTCGGAATTTATCGATGCTCCTGTCCGTTGTCGACGCTTATGTAATCTGATTGTATGAGCGACGCAAATTGCGTAGTACTTTCTGAAAGACACGGGGGCAGAAGGGATTACTGTGGAACATTCGATGACTCATGTATAAAACCAACGCATTTCGTTGCTGATCAGTTTTTGTCGACGAGCGATGATTGTGCTTGCCGCTCTTGTTGTAAAGTGAGTTATTTTCATTGCTTTGCACAGGATCGCCCAATAAAGAGTTTGATCTATAACAGTTTGGATTCTGCGTGTTTCCACGTCACAACCGCGCGACAATATCTTAAATAAATTATGGGGTTTTACGTGCCAAAACCAGTTCTGATTATGAGGCACGCCGTAGTGGGGGACTCCGGAAATTTGGACCACCTGGGGTTCTTTAACGTGCACCTAAATCTAAGTACACGGGTGTTTTCGCATTTCGCCCCCATCGAAATGCGGCCGCCGTGGCCGGGATTCGATCCCGCGACCTCGTACTCAGCAGCCCAACACCATAGCCACTGAGCAACCACGGCGGGTGACAATATCTTCTGTGCGCTTGTATGAAGAGATTTGAAAGCAGCCTATCTGGAATGACACTGCTGAAACGCATGCTGCGGCGCGGATTGAAGTGACGTGAGGTGAGTTTGGAGTGGTCAGATCGAGCTTGAAGCGCAAGAAAATTTAGTGACCATTTCTGCTTCGCGACCACGTGAACTGATGCGTTGCTTGGGTCAGTATTTTGTAGCGATGCCTTTCAGGTAATAATGCCTTTTTTGCGCTTATCGCGCTTTGTTAGTGGTAAGAGCGACGGTCCGCTCGCGTTATCAACGGGATCAGCCGGCCGTGAGTGGTGGATGATAAGACTAGTATAGAATAAGTCATAAGGCATCGCTACAAAATCGCGGCCTTGCATGCGTTGCAGAACAATCTGTGTTACTTTCGGAGCTGCATATTCAGCGTGTTTAAAGCATAATAGCAGATGCGTTGATCTTCTCCTAGGTGAAATAACGTATTGACGAATATAATAAACAGTGTCTGAAGAGGGATAGCGTCATCCTGAAGCCAACGTTTCGACAAGGAGTCTTCTCTTCGTCAGGGCAAGTTCCCTTTTGAAAGATTTCAGGCAGGGTTCTTAGTCGAAACGTTGATTTCCGGCTGACGCTTCCCCCGTTCACCCATTATCGATCCCGCACGTAGTTTCCGCACGACCACTATGTTGTGCTTTATGAGTAATAGTCAAAGTGAGGTGGGAGAGACAAAACGCGGCTGACAAGCACGAAAAGGTCAGCTGGACGAGCGTCCGGTGTGCTGCTACTAAGCAGACTAGGGGTATGGGACCAAAAGAAACTAGAAGGAGTTGAATAGGGAGAGAGCGAACGCAAATTACACACAGAAGTGGGCACAAGACTAAAAAAATTGTCGCAGTTTCACCCGAAAGGCGAAGCATCAATTGCGATGGCAAATTAGTAGAGAGCAAGGATAGTAGTTTTATCAGCTCTATAAACTTGGACATGCAGCAGCACCAGCAACGCGCATAACTGTTGTCGACGCCGTCGGCGTTTTGCCCGCGTTCGCACCGAACGCGCGCGGCGTTGGTGACTGTTGCTGGTGCCTCTGGCGGCGGCTCGGAGGTTTTCGACGAGATCAGAATGGGACACTTGTCGAGCAGCGTCGGAAATCTTACCCACCTTCTGGCCTCGCAAAGTTTTTATATAAATACGCATTAGGTGCTGCAGCTAAACGTCGCCTTCAGGGAGCACGGCGCAGAACGCGCGTTTGTTCTCCGACGTGCGTTCGCTCCCCGTGAAAGCGCGCCTCCCTCGCGCCCTTTCACTCGCACATACAGCGTCCGGAGCGCGGCGACAATTTCATCGCGGTTGACGTCATACGGAACCTCACGGCGACGGCGACGATGACGCCGACGGCAGAAGTCCGCTTTGGAGTGTCCATATAATTGCTATTGCAATAAAACCAACTCTGGCCAGTGTGCTTCAAGAGCTGCACTAGCGCGCAAATAGCTTTCTTGCACACCAGTGCTCACTCAATTATGTATTTAAACCGCCTTTATGTGAATAACAATAATGTTCCCTTTGTCGGGAATCAATAGTCGGTTACTTGACTCCTTCATGCAACCTACTTCAGTACAGTAAATGTACTGTTGCTCGTACAGTCGCACTGCACTAAGTAGAGAAAAGGAGCAGCGTCTTTGCGTGGAAGTAATCAAAGACCGGACCTCGTGTAACCTTTGTTGCAGTTTCCTGACTACAAGGAACACGCGCTTTTCAATGAGCCTGTGCGTAGCAAACCGCGTATGCACAGGCGCACACAGCCACGTTTCCTACCGGCTTACTTGCAAGGAGAAAACACTCTCCAAATTGATAGTCATATGCAACTTTGCGAACGCGACGCATACGTGCACATTAGACGTTCTATAGCGAGCCTCCATAGAGCGTTTTGGCTCAAAAGCGACATTTATTAAAGCAATCTGTGCTGAAATGCTTTAATATGAAACAATCAGATGTCATGCGCTGTTATGTGTTAACAGATATTGTGCTTTAGAGATACCCATAAGCCTGGTAAACATAATAACCGGCATTATTTGTGACTTTGTGTTTCGTTACACAAAAAAGACGCGCTCACTGGCACCAATGTGTGGGTTATAATGTATAAGCCGGTTTGCTAGGGCTTATAGTTTCGGCACTGCGAGCAATACAGTGGGCTCGAGTGGATGTTTTTAATTTTGTTCGTCCTGATTTTGAGGAGATAGCCTGACAGGGATAATGTCAGTCACCAAAGTGGCCTTCATCCCGCCTAACGAAATGAACGAGCAGTCGGACGCACCTACGAAAGGACAACGCAAACCCAGTTTCCCGGGCTTCGCTGCTGCCGAAGTAAAATACACGTTTGCATGAGTGTCTATAAAGCTTGAACATTTTGGAAGTTTACTGAAGTTTTTACAAATCAGATCATTTGCACTGTGTTCATTTGCAGTAATGCGGTAATGCTGATGCAACGTACAGTTTGGTTGTAGTATATAAAATAACAAAAAGCTAAAAACAAGTGCCTTGTCACCGTTAATTTTAACTAATTTGACAAAGAACACAGACTTAGCATTGCGTAGGTTCACAGGACAAGCAAACACATAAAAATGAAACAATCGAAACCGGATATTGAGGAGAAGTGGGGCCATGGACTGAAATAACGATGATGATGTGTGGTACTTAATGGCGCAAGGGGTAGCTATGGCTAAAGAGCGCCATGACATATGTAATGTCGCTGCAGAGAGGCCTATAAACGGGTCGCTGTAAACTGCGCAAAATATATAAGCATCAAACAAATGGCAATGACTCGTGATGCGAACTATGAGCATAATAGTTTCACTACGAAGAAGTGATATAACAAGATGCATACAATCTAGGGAGCCTACATGCAAGCTCTGTGCGCTTGTAGGCTCCCTAATACAAACACTACTGCCTCCACAGGGCTCTTGAAGTAATGGGCTGAGAAGAACGTGCTGTAATACAGGTCCCTGCGGCTACAGCCCCGAAGGCGAGGCTGTCATATACACATGACCCGGCCAAATCAATTCTGTGATATTATCTTCACCTAAAAAGCTCAGAACTATTTCAAATTTAAAGAGCGGTTCGTAATTAAGAAAAAGTACTGGGTGAAGTGGAATACGCTGACGATACGCAGAATGCAAGTACTTTTTACGCTCAACTTCTATTTCACTGCTTTGCGCGAAGCCTTGGAGAACTATAATGTTGCCGCCATACCTGTGCCACGGAAGATCACTTCCAATAAGTAGGTAAGAATGAGTGCCGAAGGTATGACCTATTCTTAATCGACAAAGGAGCACTTCCTTGGATCGTGATGTTTTCTCCGATATGCAGTGCCCTAATTTAAGTTTGATCAATTGTACTTTATTGGATACCTGGATAGCTTGCTGTTTCTGTCAGATGCTGCTTCAACTGATGCCGTAGGTGTAATTTAAGGTCTGTTGCTGGAATGGATAAGTTTCGGCCACTGTGGTTAAAAGCTTCATTGCCTTTCATGCCACTGTGGCCAGGTACCAAGCAAGGAGGATGCATTGTTCACCCCTATAAGCTGAGCATAGCAATGGATATAGATTGGTAAAGACAGTGTTCTTATGTTTTCGTAAACTCGTTATATGGCTCGCACTACACTCACTAAGGCGTTGAACACAATAACCCTACTGAGATTCGTTTGCTTCATGTGTTTAACTGCGAAGACTATGGCGTATGCTTCCACCGTAAAAATAATTGCATGTGGATTAAGTGTACCGGACAGTAAAAACTGTTGTCCTAGAGCTGTGTAAGTCCGGAACCCTAGCAGGAGACTTCGAAGCATATGTTTAAAATTCGGCACAGGAATACATCTCCTGCAGTTCAAGAAAATCTGAATGTGCATGTGGTAATGTTAAAAAATCACAAGGCTGTCAGTGGTAGTAAGTAAGCAACCGTACGCGCGTGCACCTACGTGCACACACATTCCTGTGCACACAAACAGGGAGGAACTTCAGAGAGACATGTTACCAGTTTTGCATGGGCAAGATATTGTCAAAGTATTCAGCTTGCGTAAAAAAGAAAAACCTTTTCTTAATCCGTTGCTACTGCCTACATAGATGCCAACTGCTCGACCGAGAACCAGATTTTGCGCGTAAAAATTGTCATAACAGCCAAAGAGTCGGTTTTTAGTGGTATGAGGCAGCCGTAGTAGTATGAATGCTTTAAACAGAAAGGCTTATTAGGCTTCTGGTATCTTGGATACGTAATACAGAAACTTTTTGACAAATGAGACTCACGAAGCACGTTTGTGCACCTTCCTCTCGAAAGTAACGCTTTCTCACAGGTAACTAATAGGAGCTTTGCGAAGAACTACTAAGCACTCCAGAATTTGTACGGTGCGTTTGCATAGCACTGAGGTCGATTTCTCTTTCTGGAGTAACGTACTTGAACAGCAATATTATGCATGAACACGCATATATCGGATATTGTTTCAGTATCAGGGTGCAGTAAGCGAGAAACTATGCGTCATCGTAAAGACGTCACTTGTAGTATGCAAACATATGCTATCCTGATTCCGAGCCTCTCGTATAAGTCAATGGCTCCAGCAGACTTCGAGAATATTTTAAGATCTCGGGCCCAGCAGCAGCCCCCTTATCACCTATGGGGCTGCCGTGTCTTTCCTGGACGAAGTTCAAAGTCGTTGTGTACAAAACATTCGATGTTTATTATATTATAGTGGCGTGTAATAAATTATGTACCACTTGTGATTCAGAATCACACAATCAGACTGACCACGCTCTGCATAAAGACTGCAGGGAGATTTTGTAGATCTTTAGGGCACGTCTCATAGATGCTACGTTGAAAGAAGGAACTGGGAACATTGCGCTAAAGTTCAGTGACAGAAAGAAAGGATGGTGGGAAAAAGGTTGTTTTTCTTTGAACCGAACAATTCCATAAGCGCGAGTTAGTAATGTCGTCACTCTTTATAGGGCTAAACGTGTGTCCAGAAAAGCAGGCAACGCTAAAGCATAGCGATAGCGACGAGCGCTGTCATCTGTAGTCGAAATCTAAAATCGCTGGTCAAGTTCATCCGCTATTTATATATGCATCGTAGTACGTATATTCTAAGCTTATACCCCTGTCAAAGAGGCACTCGAAAGTCTTTTGAGCAAATAGACTTCTTCCGAAAAAGAGTTTTGCCCACAGACCCACGGCAGGGAGCATCTTTATTAGAAGCGGTATTTTGTGGAAGTGGAGTTCGATGTCATATACGGCCGAAAAGGAGTAGCCTCGATACCAGTGGGCGCCAGCAATTAATATATATTGAACAAAATAAGCAAATGCTTATTTTTCTCTTGCCTAGGCACTTCATAACAAAATATTATGTCTCGCAGGTGTAGCAAACCCAGTAATGCTAATTTTCTTCTGTACTCTCGCAAACAGGTCTAACGTTCTGCAAGTGCTCTTTAAACTGCTACAATAAATCTTTACATTACCGTTTTATAATCTGGCGTTGATATATTCGTTTGGAAAACGTGCAATACAGTAAGTTTTCACTTCACATTACGAGATATACAGTTTATTCTGGCCGATCTTGTTTCGAACGCTAGCGCCACGCTTTTGGTAGCGTGTGCAGAAGGAAAGATTCAAAACAGATCGTCGGTACCATTTGTCTGCTGCGCAACACCTCTTCATTGAAACGTCTTTCAACTTAGTAAACACCACTTACGTAAAAGAGTTTTTTTTTTCGTGCTCGTATTACAGACGTATTATTTGACAAGGCTTTTATGCTACAGAATCCGCGGCAGCGTTTAAGAAGTTTTGCATACAGTAGGCGCATCTTGCCCCGAAAGATAACATGAATAAAGCGATAATCTGGCTAAAACAGTCCCCCGCATAAAGCAACGTACGCGGAACCATAATACAAATTAACATTTGTTACAAGATCACTTGGTTGGTGAAAGTTGGAAAAAAGTTCGATGTTGTAATCACACTGTTCAGAATTATAGCACCCGATGAATCACGGTTAGAGCAAGGAAATGTCCCTTTATCTGCCGTGCACGTCATACTTTCTTTAGCCACTGTATTCACCCTTTAATTATGCAATAAATGGACCGAGCTTCGAACACTTCTGCATTTACTTGGAACTCTGTATATCGTTTATATGAACATGACTTGCTGCAAAATTATATTTTAAGAGTTTCTTAGACAGTTTACGCAGGTTAGTTTGCGGAGCCCAAAAGAGATTGCGCTACCGACTCCGACGCCATGCGAAGCCTTCGGTGTACAGCGAGGTGCCTACTATCGTCATTCCAACTCCATCATCCCATTGCGGTCAAGCCATCATTGTCATCTCATTGTCATAATTTCCGAAGCTTCATCATTTATTTTGCCTGTTCCACCGTTGTCATTACCTTTTCTTCATTGTGACGTCGTCACACAGTCGCCGTAGAGCTGGTCAAGGTCACTCATTTGTCGTCATTCTCTCGCAGTCATTCCGGTTCCGGCACTCCGTCGTCAACATGGCGTCATTGGCATGCTTTGGTTGTCATATTGTCATCGTATTTCATTGTATTCTTGTGTGAGATCCGCATGTTCGAGCACCAAAACTTTATTTTGAGCTAGGCGCTTTCCTGTGAAAATGCGTTCAACTTGGTCCTGTGCTCTATACTCGTACTTGCAAACAATCCATAAACCAGAACAGCGTTCTTCGCAAGCACAAATTAAAGCTCACCTTCCACCGATACGCTCAACGTGTAGCATCTGCAATGTTCTTTTCTTTAACATCTATCATTTTTTTATTCGCGTATCTGATCCGTCCATTATAAAATAATATAATTATAGCGCATCCAAGTTGGCAGACCTTCCTGTATACGAGGTCCGTTTGAAAAGTACCCGACCTTTGGCAGAAGAAAAAAAAAAAAAAACTGGCACAACTGGCGCGTTGGAATTCTAATCACCCTCAAAGTAGACTCCTTGGGACTCCACATACTTCTCCCAGCCGTGCTGTCATTGCCAACACCTCAGCCTTTTGGTAGTTGCCGCGGTACATGTAATTGAGCCTGTGTAGCTTCGTTATACTGCGGGTACATTGTGTTAGTAATGAAAACACTACAAAAAAAACTTTTTTGTAGCTAAACAATTCCTATGGCAAATGAATTAAACAGGCAAATATAAAAAAGAAAGCTTCATTTTCTTCAGTCCAATAACGAACACGGGAAAAAAGTGCACACAAAAATGAAAGTGTTATTTTTCTTTCCACCGCCTGCTTGTCTTTAGTGAATAAAGAAACAAGAATACCCTAGGCTCGTGGGACTTCATTACATCCATTGATTAACAGTGAAGTATACTCGTGGCCGTCCTCGACTGCGCTTCCCTTCTTTTGGTATCCATACTGTAACTCTAATATTACTCCGGTTATCCATCCCACGCATTACGTGGTGGTTATGAAGTTCTGAAATTTGCATGCGGAACTTGGAATCAGCTAGCGGAATAGAGGGATAATTGGAGATCACAGGGAGAGGCCTTCGTCCTGCAGTGGACATAAATATAGGATGTTGTTGATGATGATGATGATGATACTCATGGCCCTCAGCCTCCTTGATACATGCAGTAAGCACCACGTGCCCTCTCAAGAATAAGGATTCTTTTGGAAATTAGGAGTAAAGATCACCCGGCAACATGTAAGCATGTAGTGCGTGAGTGCAGGTCAGTTACTATCCTTTTTCACATTGTAACGCACCTGGTTTCAAATTACAATAAAAGCCACTATGGTGGACGGTATTGATATATCCTCAGGCAGTCGGCCAGAGAGACTCGTACTCAATCTTACCTGAATGGTAATTACTTTTCAACTCCGAGTAAATATTTACATGCAATATCAAACACTTTGCTGATGATACCGTATCATACGGCACTACCACATTCGTTTTAACGGCACTCATGCTTCATATCTACACGAGATCCGCTATAGCAGCAGTATTCGCAGTTACTATGAGAAATGGCGGCAGTCAACTGTCATTTAGGACTTCAGAAACCCAGGCCATTTCTTGCCCTGCTACGCGCAGTCACCAACTGAGTGAAGGGAACGATACGGCCCCGGCGCATCAGTTAGGCGCTAAGCTGCAACGCCTGATGACCGAGCCAGTATCGGGAGGGGGTCCCAGATGCGTTCAGGAGGACGTCACTCCATCAGTGCACCTCGGCACTCCGTGTCGGCAGCTGCCGGAAGTGTGGGCGCGTTTGTGCAAGGAACACGAGTAACACGAAAAAAAAAAGAAGAAAGAAAAAGCGCAAGGCAATCCGACCGCTGTGAACCTCCAAGCGCTCTCTTTGTTTATTTCTCACCGCCAGCCAACACGATTCCTCTCCTTCACTTTTATTGTTTTGAGTGGCGTTTGCTGCAATCAGGATCGGTTTCCCATCGACGACCTCTTCCTAAGAGGCACTCTTCCTGCTTTCTTTTCAAGGTTATACCATTTGCTTTGCTGGAAGTGTCAGAGAGTACTTATTCTTTTCGCTCTTTGATGATTGGCCATTGACGACGGTGTACTGAGATAAGAGCGGCTGAATGAGCGTCTCCCTTTCTCTGTAACATCACACGCACATCACCGCACACTTACGTTTATTTTCCTAGTTAGTATACCTTTCATCCTTTCTTTGATGGCAAAATAATAGCGAAAATTGTTCCAGCTGTCACCACAGCGCTGGATTTAGAAAGTTACCAAATTGTATTCCCATGTCAGTGGTATAAGGGGTTTTGTTCGATCTCGAACAGTAGAAGCTATCTAGCGAAATTCTCGTCTTTTCTTTGTTTTGTGATCCAAGCCAGTTTTCAACCAATGTGAATCTCGTGCGCTCACTTGAGAAACAAATGCCAAAGAGGAGTTCATTTCTACGGTGTGCAATTGATATTACGAAGCTGTTAGGCATTTATAATTGTTCAACTACCGCTAAGCATTTTCAAGAAATTCTTGAAACTTCTAGCAAGGCTGAATAAGCGAAGTGGCACGCTTATATGCATGAACTGCGCATGACCCACTGCGGCACGTCTTTTTATATATACCCCGTTCATTATTCCAATAAAGTTGTTCATTGCCTGACCCCTACTCGCACACACAGCTATAAGGGACTAAGATTATGCATGTATATATATATATATATAATTAGGCTTAATGTGAAGGCTCTTACGTCGGGCGCTCTGCACAAGTTTGTGCAAAGTAGGGGTGAGTAGAGAACACGAGGCGACGAGTCATCAGGTGTTGGCGCTTTGCTCGCAGAGCTGTGCGCCAGTCATCAGAAGATATACATGCCCACCAAAAAGTATAAATAGCAAAGGTGCACCGCGATGTCTCATCAATAACTTTCGCAGATAATACGTGCTATACGCGATCCCTTCGAGTTTAGTGATAGCTGCGAAGGAAAATATGGGGCGCAGAATCTTTTTTTTTTTTTTCGGACCATAAAAATAGTTCGACTACTCAGGAAATAGTAGCCAATAAAGATTGCCAGCCGCTTATGCTGAACGTCAGATTCTTCTTTGAAGAGCAAATGCGATAGTAGAAAGAGCTGACATGTTACCCTTTTTCCAGCCTCAGGCAAATTGCTTCCGTTATGGTCCCCGCCGTTGGGACCGGAATGTAGATGTGAGCTTGATTACTCTTTCTCTTTATTTTTATTGTTCCAGTAGCTTGCTGTCGTTTCTTCGTTAAGTGAGTTCAAGCTGCTATGAACACGACACAGCTATTTCGGAAAAGAATGGAACAATGAGAACGACAAAACACAGAGCAAATACCCGCACGATACACCAAGCAATCGTCAATTAATAAATATTATTGTCTTCTTTTTGCATGTGTTTGTGTGCGTGCGTGTGTGTACGTGTGTGCGTGTTGCTGTGAACAGTGTCATAGGAACATGCTAACGTTCCCGTGTTTGTCAAATAACAGAGAATTGCTTGGTACGGTCATAATAAGCGAAATGAAAACATGAAGGAAAACTTAGGTTACTTTGAAGTTGTTTTTCTCCTGCCATTTTTTTTTTATCTGAGTGTCTGCCGGGATATCTTGACTCAGTAATAATAAAAATGCCACTTTTAATATTAGTCATTGATGACAGCTTAATAAAATTTACAGATATGAGGGTACAGCTTAAGCACGTATGCCCAGAAAATTGTTATAATTTAACCTTGAGGGAAAAAAAACGGGTGAATCATTTCCAAGCACGCAAACCTAAAATCGCAAGTAGAGCTCACATGTGATATGTCATCCATGTAGAACCACTCAATTTTTAGGCCACGAGCTGTTGAAGAATTAGGTATCCTTTCCGAAAACGTTACCGGGAAGGTGCAATTCAGCGCTTTAAATAGCAACAATACAGCATAATATTCCAGCACTCCACCAACCGTATTCTGAGTGTGGATTTTCCTGCTGAGCACACTGCCATGAGTTCGAGTCACGTTTCTTGTGGCCAAATTCTGATTGAGTCCAATTTTGATTCACTCAGAATGCAGCACATTGTTTAAAGGGCAGGATAAATAACCATGGGTAGCCCAAGATAATCCACAGACCTCTTATAAGGTTTCTCTAGCAGCCTCTTGAGTTGCATATAGACGCCAAACCAAACATTTCAATCGAACAATCAATCAATCGTTCAAAGAATCCATACAACGCTGATGCATTTTGCCAATGGTAGTCCAACGCAAGCGGCCCAGGCTTCGCGGTTGCTGCTTTCGAAGGCGCAAGAACTGTCAGTTCCTGCACGTAAGCAGTGTCGGCGTCTGGAAGAAGCATTCAAACATAAGGCCTTCGTCGCGTAGTAGGGCACTTGCCAACCAATAGGCACTTATTGCGGCAAAAGAGAGTATTTTCGAGGAGTTGGTCAAATACTAGCATTAATTATGATATACCAGGTGCATTTTCTAGACGATATAAAAATGTCCAATAACACAATGTGGCAAATAACACCATTCTAATCGTCGGCATGGACTGCTCGAAGAGGCTGATATAACTGTCACAATAAATTGAAATGCCTAAATTACTTATCCAATTTTACTTTTTTTGTTATTACAACATACAGCACGCCCATCACGACACATGCAGGTGTGGGTCCATGTGCGGGATTTGTTTTCAATGAGCACTCAAAATTTTTTACGATGTTTACCAACGATAATATTTCACGATCAAAACTGAATAGATTACATGTCGTTTACAACGGAATATATGGTATCGCAACACGCAACATTGTTTGGTATATTATTCCAATGAGACAACGGTTAAAGAGAGCACTTCAGGATGCGACTGAAGGGTTGACGAACTGATCTGCGATGATTCAGTCTCAATGAGAGCTTAAACGTTTTATGCAAATAATGAGGGCTTGGTATTTTGAAGCAACCATGGCGTAAGACATCAATAAGATTTAGTTTAGAAATGAGTCTTCATTGCGAAAATGAAGGAAAATTTGCCCTCGTCAACACACCCAAAGTCTTAACTTATAACCTTGAGTATAGGCTGAGTAAATAAACTGACGGCACATTTTTTGTATACGTTCTATTTTACGAAATGATTGCTTTTGATATAAACTCCAGGTTAAGTCAGTGTACTTTGGATCAGTGTAATTAACATTAAATAATTACTCTTTACCAACGTACATATTGCACATCAGGAATAACAGCCGGTTTCTTCGCAAGTCATGTTCACTTGGCACGAATTCTCAGCATGGCACCAGTTCGGAGATATGCGCCGTCAAACTCATGGTGCAAAAAAGGTAGTGTTGTTCTATTTCATTATTTCTTTCTAAACAACGCTGTTTATACATTGCAACGAGCAAAAACCCCGAAGCATATATTGAAGCAGTACCTACGCACTTGGTGAATCGATCTTATGCGAAGCATTTTGCTGATATCTGACAACCCAGCACCACTTGGGATTGCCCCATAGCGTTATAAGGTGGATCAACGTATTTCTGCAAGACGAACAGCTATTTGTCTGACACGAGCCCGTGTGTGGAGACAACAGCAGGACGATGGTGACAACGATCGTGTGACGCTGGTGGCGTGATTTCTACTTAGGTGGTTGGTTTCTACATAGGGGCATACGCCAAATGTCTCAAAGTGCTAGTAGGCTCTGGCACGAGAGGAGTATATGTGTGCAATCGTGTACTAGCGGCTAGTAAAATAAAGAAAAAAACACAATCGTGGACTAGTGCTCGAAGGCAATGGTTCGATTCCGATGTCGTTCGTAAGTTCCTTTTTAATACATGAGGTTCAAAGTGTGGCGGGACCGGAAATACGTATACCTACCTGCCTAAGGACCAACCACCCGCAAAGTGCATGGAATGAGGCAAAAAATGCCTTGTATTAAAACTGGAGAAGCCGGTGCATTTCGTCTGATACTTGCTAAATGAATGTATAAAAACTGGTGTGATCCTGAGAATTCATTCCAAGTTAATAAGCCATGCGTGCTCACTGGCTACAATTCGTAAATTGCAATGTGTGACTTAATCAGGATTAGTTCTAGTTGTAAAACATAAAAACCCCAGAAAGTGGATGGCAAAATGCTCCGCGGTAGCTCAATGGTAAGAGCATCGCACGCATAATGCGAAGACGGTGGGATCGTTTCCCACCGGCGGACAGTTGTTTTTTCATACATTTTCATTTACATTAATTTATCATTTCTGTAAGTCAATTAGTAAGTATAAGTAATGTCCCCTATGTTGTCCTTGGTGTCGATGTGTGTTGGATGCTTATGATATGATTATATACACAGACATATATTATATATATATATATATATATATATATATATATATATATATATATATATCGTATACAGGGTGTTTCTGCAAACACTTGCCAAATTTATTTACGGTTGCCTGTGCCAGATAGCACAATTCTAGTTCGTGAGCCGGTCTACTCGAAAAGGCGGACATTCCATCCGCAACAAATTGAAATGCATCATCGACTAATCAACAAAAATTCACTAATTAAATTTAAGCTTATTACCTGATGGCCCATATTGCAATTTACAAATGGTAGCCGTGGAGATCACAAGGCGGATCCACTTGGAATTAATTCTCAGGATGACACCACTTTCGAGATATTAATTCCCGAACTTTGCAGAGAAATGCATTGGCGTTCCAGCTACTTCTGTGCTTCAATGCTTCTGTGCTTCAAGTTTCTCTTTCGCGATGCGGCACCTATGGCGGCACCGCCATGAACTGCTGCACGTGTCAAAGAATACAGGATGCCCAGCTATCAAGCAGCATCATTTTACGGCGTTACGCGAAGCAAACCTATTGCGTATTGTTTCCAGTACAATGGAGTAGCCGCCAGCATGTTTTTCGTTACTGAGATTTATTTAATTAATTTTAATAAATTATCTAACTCGAGAAGTACTGTCCTAATTATCAAAGTGTCAATGAGAAAGTTGTAGAGCAACATGGAAAACTCCCGATACAGCTTTGCGTTGCTCAATACTGCTACATAAAAGTATTTTACCGAGGATGAAAGAAGCCCGCGAATACACGCAAAGTGCCTCGAGCGGCCAGTCGTGCGGCAATTCTGCGTGTATTCGCGGGTCTTCTTTCACACTCGGAAAAACGCACTTATGTAGCACGTATTGAGCAACAGAAAGCTGTATAGGGAGTTTTTCATGATGCTCGACAACTTTCTCATTGACACTTTGATAATTATGGCAGTACTTCTCGAGTTAGATAATTAATTCCAATAAATAATGAAATCCCAGTAACGAAAGAATTACTGGCGGCTACCCCACTGTACTGGAAACAATACGCACTAGGTTGGCTTCGCGTAACGGCGTTCCTCTTTTTTAAATCGTGCTGCGTGATAGCTGGGACACCCTGTATATGACGTGCATTCAATGCCGCCCAGCATCGGATATTTATTTTTTCGTCAATGAAGAGCGGTATCTGCGCAGTGGCACACGCCCAGTGATCAAAGTTGGCGTAAAAGAGGTTCATTGAAGAGCGGCTCATACCGAGTGTCAAAGTTCCACTGACCAAAGTTGGCCCGACTGGCCTTGCCCAGCTCGTTTCCCTTAGCACAACAGCCCGCTGCTATACACATTAGACCATGAACTAACAAGTGTCTCCAATTGGCGTGCATGAGGGTAGATAAGGACTGACAGACGTCTATATTGACAAGTATGCCACGGACTGGGTGAAGTTGCAAAGGAATGCCAATCGCGTTAAAATGAACATGGCATTTCATTAGCTTTTCCAGATTTCCTTTCTTAAAGATATTCTCTCTTTATTTTCCTCCTCTCTGTCTTCCTCTGCAAGCCGGTCTTCTGAACAGTCTGTATTTTTCTTTTCTCTCTATTCCTCCAATCTGTTCATGCTGGAAGTAGTTCGTTTGTTGCAGTGGACCCTTTCACCTTTCTGTCTCTTTCTTTTGGACTTCATTTCTTTGCCTTCTGTCATTCCTTTCCAGTGGCATTGTCGCTTTTATTTTCCTTTAATTCTTGCATTCTTGCGAGTTCTTTACGCACCTCAACCTTTTCTTATCTCCCGTCTCATTAATATCGGCTTTCCCTACCAAGATACTTCTTTCATATACTTTTCCTTTACCTTTCTTCGTGCATGTCCTTGATAAATAGGTTACTCTGGAGAGATTGAGGCAGAAAATGTACGGCCGGCTTTATTTCTCTTTGTTGCACGGAAAGATATATATACCATTGGAACACAAGAAATGGCTGCCTTTTATATACGAACCCTTTTTCTGATTCAATGTTCCTTTCCCGCGATCCTTTCGTCCGTGTAGGCATCTACATTTACGTTCTCATATATCACTGTGATTTCTCTCTTTTATTGCGATAGCAATTATATGGACACTCAAAAGCAGATTTCTGCCGTCGGCGTCGCCGTCGCCGTCGGCGTCGCCGTCGCCGTCGCCGTGAGGTTCCGTATGACGTCATTTGGAGTTGAAATCGTCGCCGCGCGCCGAACGCTGTATGTGCGAGTGAAAGGGCGCGAGGGGCGCGTCTTTCACGGGGAGTGAACGCACGGCGGAGAACAAACGCGCGTTCTGCGCCGTGCTCGCTTAAGGGCTGCAGAAGTAGGCGTCTCTTTTCTCCTTTACAATCACCATATATGTAGAGCAAACGCGCCTTCTTCGGACGCGCGAGAGGCCGTGGGGGAGGGGGAGGGAAGGGAGGCGACGTTTAGCTGCGGCACCAAGTGCCTATTTATATCAGAGGCTCCAGCAACAGTCACCAACGCCGCACGCATTTTGAGCTAACGCGGGCAAAACGCCGATGGCGTCGACAACAGTTCTGCGTGTTGTTGCTACCAAAGCCGCTCACCTTACTTCGTATGACATTGCTGTGTTGCTATCGCATTCATTGCTTCGCCCTTAGGGCGAAACTGTGACATTTTTTATTTTGTGTACACCCACTTCTCTATTTTATTTATTTTTACTCCTTTATGCCCTAAGGGTTTTTGTTATACGCGTTCCTATTTCCTTCGTTTCTCACGTCCCCTCTTACGTCTATTCTTGATTCGTTCAAGCAGCCAGGTTAGGTTTGAGCTGGATCCCCAAAGTACACGCAATATGCGGACTTTCACGGTACCCTCACTTTCACATTCTTCACTAGCCGGTACATGGGACAACTTTCCTGAGCATTGCTGAAAACAAATACAATCGAGTACGATGAAACAACAGCGACTTTTACGCACATCGCATTCACTGAATCTTCCTTTTCTCCCATCCTTTCATTCGCGCCTAAAGCTATCCAGAAAATTGTTTACGTTGTAATTTGTTATTCTTCCTTTTTCTTCTTTTATTTTGGACCCCACCGTCTTTCCTATTTCAATTATCCCCTTCCTTTATTTTTAATGGCCCTGTGCTCCTGAAATTCCCTTTCCTTTAGTTTTGTTGTCATGAGCTCCTTCCCCACTGCTTTCTTTCCTTGATTCGTTCCAGCAGCCAGGTTTATATTTGAGCTGGGCTGTCAGCACCAAAAAGTCGGACCGAAAAGTCAGCACCAAAAAGCGGGTTTCTATGGTGCGTTCGCCTTCAACTTCTGTACCGGCCGGCAGATGGCGCCACTTCCTGAAGCCCTCGCCGGACCGCTCGAACGCCAGCGCTTGTCCTCCCTAAAGTGCCTAGATATTTAAATCTAGGGACTGTAGTCCTTCCTTCTCCGGTGGATGCCAAGAATTTCGTCGGGTCCGTCGAGTCCTTTTCGCTCTTTCGCCAGACCCAGATCAGATGCTCGACCGCTGGTGCGTTTCGCTCTCACGTTCTCGCGTGTTTAGGCATGTGCGCAAATCCGATGTCCGCTCTGCCACTCCACGTGCTTTCGTCTCCGCCTGAACACTTTCCTTGAATCGAACACTGCGCTTAAATCCTCGTGTAACCGTTTTACGCCCGGCTGTCCTGTCGGTTAGCGAGCAGAGGAGAGCGGATCCTTGGAGATTTAGTTCGAGTTGGAACAGTGTCCTATTACGCGCTTCGCCGGATTGTAGGAGCACCTCGTCAGCGGCTCATTTAGTGCATAGACAACAAGAGGGAAAATGATGGCGCTTCGATGATGTACAGGTTGTCCTTGGATAATTCCACGTTTTGATTTCTTCCTTTCTTTCTGAATTATTATTCAAGTCGCAATTTGTACCGTTGGCGTGCAGAGCGTGCGGACGGTGCTCGTACCCCAAAGCAGAGGCAAGTCATCATCGTCGTCTCGTACCTGTCACGTGCTTGACGGTCGAAGCGTCGTGCCTTTTATAAAATATTCATCGCAGATTATCACGTCATGGCGTTGAGAGAGTTGAAGGAGAAACATTGGTGATCGGGCATATTTTTGGGCGCACTCTGGCGGCCGTGAGCAAGCTATCCTACACTGCACGTTCTTCGGAGGTGCCCAATCGTCCAGTGTCTGGTTCTGTGGTGTGTGTCTAGGTCATTGACTACAGAGTATACTGCTGAAGAGATTATATGGTCCCATAGTGCGATATATGCATACGTGTTTTAAACATTCCAAACTCTGTTTGTTGCGCGTGACACTTTATATGGCTATAGGAGGCTGGTTGACAGGAGGTGCGGGATCGGCCCTGCACCACGCATACCTAGAGTCCTCTGGAGATGCGTTAATCACGGCGGTGGGAGAAACACCACCATCAAATCAATGGAATGGTGAGTGGAAAGGCTGAGATCTCGGCGCAGTGTGCAAAGTTCGCCGTTGCCAAGCAGTGCCCGGTGCAGGCATGGTGCGTACGTTGGCCGGCTCGCTTAGTGTCAAGTGAGCTTCGACATCTTCGAAGACTCGTTTTTACTTTCAGCATCCTTCGAATATCGTACCAAGCGTATCAAGCGAAGATTTATCGAAAACTGATTAACCGAGCTGTTCATTACGTCTATAAGAGCGCAATTTTGTTGATATACTCATAGCATTCTGTATTTACCTGGAAAGTGACAGTGAAATAATTCCAGGGCGGAGCAGCCACATACGAGTACATTTTCAAGGATGAGATTATTAAGCAAAGATGTCACGTGCTACAACTGATTTATGAATAAATCATACCTTTTCTTTATAGATGCTTTCAGTTTGCCCGGCAGAAAGCTGATACGGCTGTTGTACATTTAAGATTTTCAATTAAGAGTTCGTAGTCAGATTACTCAGTTGAATTACGTTGGAGTTGAGTTGCAGGTACCGAAAAAATCGCAGTAAGCAATCATTGCTGTAAACAATGTTGCCAGCGAAAATACCTGGTTCTTCGCAGCGAAACCACAGTTGAACTACGAATAAGCCTCGCCTTAAATTTTTTTTACGTGCAACCTGGTGAGGGAAATACTTTTTGATGCGAAAGCTTCAAATGGCCCATTGAGAGAAAATGCCTGCGTCTGTCGTCTGTAGCGGCGAAACGGCACCCAAACGCACATCGCCATTGGCTGCGATGCCACATCACGAGCAGAGCTGATGCAGAAGAGCGTGCGAAAGGAAACACCAGCTGTCTCGTTAGCGCGCCAGGTGTTGCGTTAGGGGAGAGGACATCGCCGCGACGCCACGTCACCCTCACTCTCGACCCAAGCGCTCCTCGATGGAGCAGGACCAACGCATCCTCGATAGCTGGCCTGTGCACTCTGCTTTATGACGTAATGATACTTGGATCGAAATTTACACTGTCAAGCCCGGCGTGACGAAAGCGGTGACGTCAAAATCACCACGGCTTACTCGGGAGCATCCAAGTTAGATTCTATGCCAATCGGGCAAAGTAGCCTGACATCATGGATGGAAGGGCACGGGCCTTGTGCTATCTAGGAGGCGTTGGCAGAGTGGGCGAAAGGGTAAAGCTGCTGCGTCGATAGCTCGCCAGTTGTTGAGTGAGGGGAGAGGGCATCACCGCGACTGGTCGCCCGATGGGCATCGCTGCGTCGGTGGTATGCGTCGTTGGCACCGCAGGTTGCTGCTGCTAGGGTGGCTCTGGCAGCACGTACCGCTGTTGTCCATTACTCGCAACGCAAAACCCGAAAGACCGCTCAACGCCGTTCAATTAGACATTAATGCTTTCGCAATCAGAACTCATGAGAAATGCTTAGGTGTCCTCAGGTTCTTTTCTGTGTACTTTCACAGACTTGACATATAAAAATTACCAACTCAGTGGTCAATGAAGAACGGCAGCCCCATTTGGCGACGTCACGTATTGGGAATAATAAAATTCTAGAGCACTGTGCGTACACCGACAGTACTGAGCGCTATAGAGCTATCACCGCAAAAAAAAAAAAAAAGGAAGTTCGCCAACTAAAGCGAAAACAAAAATTATTCCTGAAAACATCAAATTCTTATGAACAGAATCTGAAAAAGCTGGATTGTGCTTTAGAAATACTAGAATAAGTTGCAGCATCTTCTAGTTACCGAATCATACTTTTCGAGGTTTTAAGAGATTTGGGAACGTGGTGCATGTGACGGTAACAAAATGCTCAACATGTTGTTATAACCGTTTGGTTTACGTTTAGCGTGTCGTATACGCTCCAAAATCCGATGTCGTGGCGTCTACGTAATACATCCAACATGAAATTTGAACTGCGCGCCACGCTGACATTTCGAAGGCGGAGTGTTGTGGCCCCGCCCCACTGCGCCGTAGCCTTCCCGGTACAAGACATTGAAGAAGGAACAGGTGTACAGCGGAGGCCGTATTTGATTGCCAATAACTCCGCGTCCTGCAGCGGACATAAATATAGGCTGCTGATGATGATGATGAACTCCGCGTCTGCTGAACGCATCGAAATACTATTTGCGGCAAAGTATTTCTGAAATAGCCTATTTTCACTTTAAATGCATTTCTCCACTTCGACAAAAAGTTGTCGCAGTTTCACCTGAAAGGCGAAGCATCAATTGCGATAGCAAATTTGTAGAGAGCTATACGGAGTAATGTTAGTAGTTTTATCAGCTGTATAAATTTGGACACGCAGCAGCCCCAGCAGCGCGCAGAACTGTTGCCGACGCCGTCAGCGTTTTGCCCGCGTTCGCACAAAATGCGTGCGGCGTTGGTGACTGTTGCCGGAGCCTCGGATATAAATAGGTACTTGGTGCCGCAGCTAAGCGTCGCCTCCCTTCCCTCACCCCCCCCCCCCCCCACGGCCTTTCGTGCGGCCGGAAGAAGGCGCGTTTGCTTACATATATGGTGATTATAAAGGAGGAAAGAGGCGCCTACTTCTGCAGCCCTTAAGAGAGCACGGCGCAGAACGCGCGTTTGTTCTCCGCCGTGGGTTCACTCCCCGCGAAAGCGCGCGTCCCTCGCGCCCTTTCACGTGCACATACAGCGTTCGGCGCGCGGCGACGATTTCATCTCCATTGACGTCATACGGAACCTCACGGCGACGGCGACGGCGATGGCTACGGCGACGGCGACGCCGACGGCAGAAATCTGCTTTGGATTGCCCATATAAATGCTATCGCAATAATAGGCACTTGGTGCCGCAGCTAAACGTCGCCTCCCTTCCCCTCCCCCACGGCCTCTCGCGCGTCTGAACAAGGCGCGTTTGCTCTACATATATGGTGATTGTAAAGGAGAAAAGAGACGCCTACTTCTGCAGCCCTTAAGCGAGCACGGCGCAGAACGCGCGTTTGTTCTCCGCCGTGCGTTCACTCCCCGTGAAAGACGCGCCCCTCGCGCCCTTTCACTCGCACATACAGCGTTCGGCGCGCGGCGACGATTTCATCTCCAAATGACGTCATACGGAACCTCACGGCGACGGCGACGGCGATGGCGACGCCGACGGCAGAAATCTGCTTTTGAGTGTCCATATAATTGCTATCGCAATAAAAGTTTTTCAGGGCCAGTTTAAAAAGTCATAGTTTCGTCAATACGGCGAACCATTGATTGCAATAGCGAATTATTAGCCAGCTATACGAAGTGAGTTAGTCGTCTTGTCAGCTACACAAGCTGCTGTAAGAATTCACTAACTAAACTGTCAAGCACGTTGTCACGTGCCCTCAAAGCGTCTATGTAGCACGTCACCGGTATAATGCAGAATGAGATACATAGTTGGTTAATATTGTCACACGTTCAAACATATTTGGTAGGAGAGACGGGTAAACTTGAACTATCGTCTTGGCGATACCATCGTCATTACCATCGGCCATTACCATCGTCTTGGCGCTCTTTGGCCACATCTGGCCCTTGCGCCAAAAAACCACAATAACCATCATCAAACTTGAACTATTATGGAATTACGTCGTTCTAATCTTCGAAATACTGAATATCTTAAGACTTCCTCCGTGACTTCTTTGAAATAAAAAGCCCCATTGGTATTCGTGTGATGCCCACAATACTCCCTTCATGCAACAAATATTATTGAAATGGCTTAAGCCGTTGCCAAGACAGGTGCTTCCGCCTTTCATGTGCATAGCAATAGAAAAGAGCCAAAGCACGCCTTCCTCGTAAACATACACTCAATATATGGCATCGACCAAGACACCAGTCTACTAGATGTGCGCGTGTAGCCAAAACAAAACAAAACAAAAAAGCTCGGTACCCAGCTTGCAGCGGCATTCACCGAGCTCTACCGTAAAGCCGCGGATATAGTCCGGAGTAACGCGGGCGCATGACGCGCGGTGCAGTTACGCTATGCCGGCGCAAAGCGGACACTCTACAGTCTAGCGTCGTCGTGCAGCCAGCGTGATTGGCGGAATTCTGCGCGCTTTGGCTTGGCCAGCGCGGTAATAGAGCATGCCATATCTCGCACCAGGCCTCCCATAGCAGAGTGCATCACGCGCTAGCTTGGCAAGGAAGAGATTGCTCTGAGTTTGCGCCTTTGCAAGCGAAAACTCGGTCGCTCGCCGCGCCTCTGTGCGCATGTGCTGCGATAATAGCTTATCGCCGCGCCAAGGTAGCGAAGCTGCCATAGAAGCCCATACGTCCTTCAATGGCGGCTTGTGGAGGCACGGCAGCGCCATCTACATTTCGAGGGGCCCACTTCTCGGTGGAAAAAGATCAACGTTTGCCATTCGAGGCCTGTTGCGCCAAGTCTTCACTGCGCTAGTTCACATCACAGCGCATTTACAGAACACACAACAGTACAAATGAAGCCTGGCCACAACCTGGCGTCACAATCTAACCTGAATATAAATATCTGTATTTATGGCCCTCATTCTGTAACGTCACACATTACAGTAGTGAGCCTTGGGAATTTTGCATCAAGTAGGAACAATGAGTCATTTCCTATTCATTCCATTTCATATTATAATGGGACATTTCCCTATTCTAATGACATGGTCTGTACTTTTGCAATTGTCTCGATTGGTTACGCACTGAATGCATAATTTTCATCAACTAGTACTTGGCCCCACGAGATGTAGTCGCGGTTCAAGCGCACGACCATAATTGATGTCCTTGCTCATTGGTTTGGAACCGCATTTCAGCCTCGCCTTCGCGACCATGTGGATTGACCTTGGGGTCGCTGCTGCGGGCCGCGTACAGCGGCCAAAAGATTTTTGGCGATCCTGGCGTCACCGGGGCGACGTATTGGAGTACGTCAGCCGCTGCCTGTCAGGCTGGAAACGCCTGACCAAATTCGTTCTTTAAGAGATTTCAAAGCAAGATATTTCCCTCCAGTTTACGTAGGCTATGATCATACACATCGTGCTGTGTGTGCCGACCAGTGACAAGTTTTCGCCGAGTCTAGGCTGCACGTTTGCGTGATGCCTCTCTGAAGTACCGCTCCGGCACTCCCTGCGCGAGATTGTGGCGCATGTCGCGCGAACTGCATGTATTTGCATGTAAAAATAAGTTCATGCCCTGCAGTTCCGACGCTTGAAGCGGTTCCGCCGTACGATGACTCTAAAGAATTTTTTTGGCGTGCACCCGTTTTTGCAGCCGTTGCATTTCAAACACGCGGACGGGGTCATTTATGAAAATTATAAAAACTACACAGCCTGTACTTTCTTCTACAAGCCCGTTTTAGACCACGTACATTCAGGTATGCCATTTAGTTGCCTAAGCTGTATGCAATATGCCAATAGAAAAATTCGGGAGAGCCCATCTCACGGTGAATGACCGAGTTTTTACTAAATTTGCATGGAAGAAATCTAGCGACACACGGTATTACCAACGCCGAAAGGTGTATGCAGCCGGAATCATCTCTCGCGCTTCTTACTGCACACGCTGCCCCGTCTAGCGGTGCCACCCTAATGTCCGCGAGGGACGCGGGTTCAATTCCGCCGAGCATCGGAGAAATTCAAACGATCACTTCTGTCAATTTATATCAGCACATACCCCGTTATCTACGTTAACATCGCAGAGGTTCGCTGAACAGCTGCACACACCTACTGGCACATAACCAGTGACCCAAGTTGGTTTCAAAGAGGTTCGTTCAAGAGCAGCCCAGACCGAGTGGCACAACTCAGTGCTTCAAGTCGTCGTCAAAGATGTTCACTGAAGAGCGGTACGTTCCCAGTGCGACATGCCCAGTGCCGCATCGCCAGTGGACAAGGTCGGTGACTTTAAGAGCGGCAGATGGGTACACAGTGCCACGCACCCAGTGACCCAAGTGGGTTCGACGGTTTGTTTCAAACCCTGTTCCCTCAGAAAAGCAGCCGAATGCACTACCCATTTGACTATGGACTAATTAGCGACCCAGGTTGGCGGCAGAGAGGTTAGTCCTAGATAGATAGGCAGATAAATAGATATAGAGACAGACTCCCGGAAAGTGCGTGAACAACCCTATATTGAGACGTTCGGAAGTTCACTCATTTATTTGTTATTAGGCCATCGACACATCAGGTGTGTCTGAAGGGGGACGAGAAATTTTAGGGAGGACAACCAGACGCCCCTCCGGTTTGTGCCCCAAGCAGGGGAAGGGGACTTAAGGGAAGAAATGAAAGGGGAGAAGACAGTGGAAGTGTGAACACGCGGGCTTCCCATGACGCCTATGAAATGAGGGCAGTCGATTTTATGAAGTGAAGTAGCGCCCGCGTTGCTTTCTAAGCGCGCGAGTGAAAGCACCATTATTCAAGAGACTTTGCCGTCGTTCTGTGCGAAGTCGATGTAGACATTAGCTGACGAAAACTTGTGGTCGCGTCTCCACGGACCGCTTGCAGATGCTCGGCAGACTGGTCCCTGAAATAGAATTTCCCTGTACTACACTCTTATTCTCGTTGCACATAAGTACCACTCAGTAAGTAGAATACACATACCGTTTTACAAATATATCCCGCTTCCTTGCAGTAACGTATGTGCCACCCCATTAAGATGAGCCACTTAATGAAACCAATGTGGTAGGATGGTTTGAGTGACATACCCTAGCAGCTGCAAGGTAGACCGAAAACACAGTCGACGCTCAAGGACATTTGTTCCACATATACGTTCAACTCAGTAAGTGTAACATTGTTGAACATATTGACACGAGTGTCATTTTGTCTTTTTTCCCAGGGACTGCATTTTCCCCGCTAACAAATTAAAGTTACCGCTCAGCGCGAGACGCGCTTGCATCACTTCGTAATTTCTCGAATGTTATCGATGGTTCTATCCGTTGTCTGTCGTCAGCGAACCTTGTGTGACCCGACTGTATGCACGACGCGAATTGTGCAGTACTTTCTAGAAGGCACGCAGGCACTTGCGATTACGCAGGAATATTCGAACAGTCATGCATAAGAGCCGACGCGCTGGACCCGCTGATCAAATTTACACGATCGCTGACGGTGCTCGCCGATATCGTTGTGCTTTAAGTCTAACTTGTCTTGTTTTTTTTTGTTTTTTTTTGTGGGGGGGGGGGGGGGGCGCACAGGTTCACCCAATGAAGAGTTAGTTTCGTGATTCCCATTTTTTGCTACCCTGTTCTTCACCGTCACTACACAGTGACATGTTCCACAAACTTAGTGGAATGTATACGTGGACCGTGATTAAGAGCGTGCTTCAATAAATTTCCGTGAATGGTTAGGCACTCAGCGCACTTTCACTATGACACCACAGGCGAATTGAATCTATCCGCTTACCTCGGTGTCTAGGCGCAAGGTAAAATAGGAAAGCTACGGGAGCCACGAGCGAAACATTCTAATGCTCCATGATGAAAAAAGTGCTGCTCGTTGCGTCACCGTTGACAAGTTGCACTCCCGCGGCGAAGATTAATTTTGCCCACGAGGCCGGCCGGGCTGCTCCCTGCCCCTATGCATATGCGCATTCAAGGTGGCCTGCATTCGGCGAGAAAGCTTGCGAGCCCAAAAAAAAAAAGCTTACGCGGCAGATTCCATTAGTATGTGGAAGGCGGCACCTTAACAAACCTTGTTTGCGTAAAAGGTTTGTTTCGTTATATGGCTAAATCGCGTCACGCGGATTATTTTCTGTGTTTGTCTATTTTGTGGGGGAAAGCGGCGTGCTTTCGCAAGTCCTTTTCTTTCTAGCCGCAAACAGAAAGTAGTGAATGAGCACAGCTTGTAATGAAGTGGCGTCGTTCAACGCCTGCCGTCAAGACAGATGACTATATGAAGCATTGAGAGTGCGCTGACTACGGTGGCTCAGCTGCTAAGACGTTCTCCTTCTAAGCACTAGTCGTTGGATTGATTGCCGGCCGCAACGGCCTCGGCTCGATGGGGGTGAAATGCAAAGGCGGCCATGTACTCGGATGCACCAGTACTTGAGTGCACGTTAAATTAATCTACGGTGGTTAAAATTCAACCGCTGACCTCCAATACAGCGTCCTTCGTAACACACTGTGCAGCATCTGGATGTTAAACCTCCAAATTCATTATTTTAAACAAGCAGTAAACAATGGTTTTCTACGTATACAGTTTACATCAGTCTACATGTGTGTCCAAACATCAAGGGAGAAATAAACGCCAAGTTAAGAAAGGCGGGGATGTCAACCAGTCGAGCATTCCTGTTTGCTACCCTACACTGCAGGTAAGGAAAAGGGCCAATAGGAAGCCGAGGAAAGGGAGAGAGTGGGCCCTGCAAGCACTCAGAGCCGGAATATAAACTTTCACTGAGGCCGCTGTTTCTGAAAAACTGCAGCAGCTAACGAACACCTTATTGTGCATCGACGGATGTGGCAAGGGACCAAGATATTTCCGTTTTAAGAAAAATGCTCCAATGTCCAGTCGGCTTGGTGTGTTTTGTGTAGAGGCTCATTCACACTAGGCCGACACGACACCGATTCTGGTCTGCTGGCTGTTGGCGAAAGCTGTTTACAGGACGGAAAACACTATGGCCAACGGTTTAAAGGAAGGAAAATGCTGTCGCCAACAGTCGGCAGACCAAAATCGGTGTCGTGTAGGCCTAGTGTGAATAAGCCTTAAAAAGACCAGCTGGCCATCTTACTGAGGGTGAGGGGCAAACAGGTACTCGTGGGTTTATTCGGAGCCACAAGTTTCGCACGTTTATGCGTTGGCCATTCCAAGACGGAAATATTGCGCGCTCGTAAATGCGATACCCAAGGCACAGGCGGTAAAGCAGTGTTCCATCCCCGCGGGAGAAGCTATTTGGCTCTCGTGGTCCTCAAAAAAAAGGTCCAGGGTTGGTCGGCGGGAATTGGAGACGCTCGGAGAGCTCCAGAAAGTTTGCCGTTGCGCGTGCAAGCAAATGAGTTTTCTTGCAGCATTAAAGCCTTTGGAAAAAAGTGGCAGAGCTTCGTATCGTCATCCACATGAGACAGTAATGCACACGTCCTATTCAATGTGAGTCCATTTGTGGCAATTTTATTCTTGAAACGCAGTTTTCAGCGCCTTTATTTGCGCACTTATAGGTAATTGAAACGCAAAGGAATGTCTCACAATGAGGGGGAAATAAACGCTACGACCATTTTATTATTGCTGTCGTTCATTAGTAAAATAATACGATCTCTGATCATTGACCACGTAAAAATGTAATTGACGATTCGGATCCGATACGGGTTCTTTTTGCACAACGCCCATTTATCTGTTGGGCTAGCGGTTGAGTATGTATTTATTTTGTATATATAGATCTCGGGTATCTTGGCTTGGGTTGTCCTATTACCGGTTGGTTTATGCGTATTTATCTGTTGTGGCATGAATATCGGACGCTGCTGGTGAAACATTGACGACGCGAGTGCCAATTAGGAGTCCGATTGGATACGCGCAGTGAAAAAAAAGAAGGTTATATATGATTATTTGTCCGCATAATTTGTACTTTTGGAGGAACTGCTGTTTTCGTACCGGATATTTCTGTATGATGACAAAAATATTCCACATTGAATTCTTACAGAAATTGATGTAGCCCTGTAACTACAAGAACTGCGGCGTAATAAAACACAAGGACGACACAAAGAAACGACAAGGACGAGCGCTGAACTTACAAAAAGTTTATTGTAGCGAATTTCACATATATATCCACTATCCGACGCAGACGTCATTAGTTGCGCATGCGTAGAAACGCCATCTCTTTATCCGAAAGTTGTAACGATAGCACGCTAACACACCTTTGCCGCTAGCCGCGAAATACGTTCAGCTTCAACGATTCCTCGAGTGAAGCGCGATTCGCTTTCCATAATGACAGTCGTGTTGTGCAGGTCAGGTGAACAATCCTTACATTGTAAACAATGACTACAATCATTGTAAACAATCGCTACAATAAAACTTGTTGTAAGTTGAGCGCTCGTTGTTTCTTTGTGTCATCTTTGTGTTTTAATGGGCTGCAGTTCCTGTAATAATGTACCAACACGGCGAACTCGCCACGTTAATTAAATAGTCCTGTAGTAGCAGGTATTCCCGTCGTAAATGAGATGTTTATATTTGTGACGAGGGCATTTATATGCGACAACCGAGTTTCGCTTTGGCGACACGACATTATGGAACGGAAGTTTCTGTCTAGCTTTTCAGGCATAAAGTGACAATCTTGTTTTAAATGAAATATTCCTCAGAGGCCACAATGCTCAGTAATATCTTGCCGCTTCATCAATATAGTTATTATGGAAGGGAGGTTCTACAGCAGTCGACAGCCATTCCGAAAAAGAAGACAGAAAGAAAGAGAAATAAAAAAATAATTATTTAAAGAAAGAAACCGTATTCAAATATATTCGCCTCGCACCCATGCTTTTTTTTTGCAGCCTTAGCGATTTGCAGCATGCGCGGCTTAATGGAAAATTGATGCATGAAAAATCAAATTGAGGCAATCAGCGTGTACTTTTTGGAGCAGTGCGCTTTCTTTTTTCTTGTAGGCGGTTCTTTATCTCGCTTGTTTGTTTTCCATCACCTTCTCGTTTCTGCGTTCCCTCGCAAAGTAGGTGCTCTCGTTCCGAGGATGGGTCTTGTTTCGAAGGCTAAATCTAGGAGTAAATTTATACCCTAACTTTTTACGATGCGATATCTTAGTGCTTGACTGATGGTGAACCCGGTTGCATTAACGACGTAGGGATGTCCTTAATGCTTCCGATTGGGAAGCATTGCATCCATGCCTCTGCGTAAGTATGGGCGTTGCAATATCAAAGGGCAGCGGAAGACGCTTTTATCACGGAGGGAACGGAAGCATCACTACTCCATCACAGAAGAGCACGAGCCATTACCAAAGGCGTTATTAATGCGCAATAATGCGTAGCAATATGTGGTTAGTCGGCCAAAACATTTCATGTGATGCCAGAAAACCCTTTTCCCGATACAGGGCGAGAACACACAGGTTAAGCCTATCTGTAAGCGGTGTAAAGCTGCCATCCAGAGCACAGTCACAAACGACCCATTCTCCGCGAAAGCATTAGGCGCCCCGGCGCCGAAGATTCCACGAGCCCATCTGCTTTCGCTCCGGCACCAACATTTTCGTGCCGTATGATAAACTATGCGCCGAACATTTAATGATTACTGTAGTCGTATTTCTGAAGCAATTTGTGTATTACGTAAATGCTTTTTTTTCGTTGCTGAAAATTGCAGTGCTAATATGGTGCTTCCTCCACATCAGTATTTGAAAGTCGTTCGATATTTCAAGAACAGGTCGATAATAAAAAGAAAAAAAATTTAATGTAGGCATTCGTGGTAACTGCTGCTGTCATATTATCAATTTTTTCAGTAACGTTATGTAAAGGGTAATAATTTTAGGATGTATAGAACTTTAAAAAATCGTCTGAAGCAGGTAGCATAATTCTTATCGTTGAGCTGGATTGTTCGGAGAGGCGGACATTAGTAGCACGAGAAATTAAAACACATATTCAACTAATAAAAAATTGACTACTAAATTTATAGTTATTTACTGTATGGCACATATTCCAATTTACGAGTTGTAGCCGGTGAGTTTGCAAGGCGCATCCACTTAAAATTAGTATCCACGTTGACACCAGTTTCGAGATAATATTTCCCAAAGGGTGGGACGAAATACATTGGCGTTCCATATACTTTTGTGCTTCAGTGCATACAGAGCGTTTTAGTAAAAACGTAAGTCGAACAAAAGTCAATTTTTACTGCGAGTTTAATCGCGCATGTCTCCAAACTCGTGCCATTCTATAAATTCATTCCAAGTGGATACGCCTGAGAAACTCGCCGCATACAATTCGTAAATTGCAATATGCACCCTAAAGTAATTTATTAATAAATTGATTGTGAATTGTTGCGTATTAGTTGAATATGTGTTTCGATTTCTCGCGCAAGTAAGGTCCGCCTCTCTGAACAAACTAGCTCAAGGACTAGAATTCTTTTATCTGCAACAGGTGATTTTTTTAAAATTCCATAAAATGTAAAGAGGATCGCCCTGTATATATAAAGTGCTTCTGAAATAGCAAGGATTTCTGAAAAATATTTTTGCCGATCATCCCCGCCGTACGCGTCATTGTCTTCCATAATCACATGAGAGGCTTTACACATCACCATAGAGAAGTATGATTAGATTGCAGATGCGCATTAAAATCCACTGATGCTACTGTAAAGAAGGTTTCAGGAAGTGGCGCATTATTGCTAGGGCTTAAAAAGTTATTATGCGCATCTGAAGTAGAATACACACACATATATATTTCACATTAGGTTGACATCGCGTTGTGTCTGCGGTATTTGAGCGGCGTTTGTTGACATCATTTTACCCGAACGATAGCTATACTTCTCGTTCACGCACACCGGCAAGCCATCATCTCAATTCTGGAATAATAGCTCTTCGCCAAGGGGATAGAGCGTTCTTTTAACAGCGGAGCTGTTTAAGGTCAAGGTTTGGCCCTACGCGTGTTCGCAGTTTCGAGCGAAGTGGAGTGAGTGTGCAATTGGAGAGGTGGGGCAGATAGAGAAACAGAGACAGACGGAGAGCGAGAGCAATAAACAACTAAATAAAACAAAATAAACTTCCTTGGTCAGGCGCAATTCGAACCCGGGTACCGACGGTCCTCAGGCGAGCGTCATAGCTACCCACGCTTCCAGAACACGCATTTATGGGAACCATATGATTGCGCTATACCGACGACTGTAACGCAACTTGCTATCAGCGAGAGAGAGAGAGAGAAAATGAGAGAGAGAGAAAGTGAGTAAGAAAGCAAGCGAGAGAGAAAGGAAGAGAAACACAGATAGATAGAAAAGATAGAGAGAGAGAGAGACGGGATTTGAACCCGGGTACTCACGGTCCGAAGGCGAGCCTCACACCCACTACGCTATACACCCACGTTTCCAAAGCTCCGCTGTTTCATCACAATTAACAAGCGTGGCACTGGCTTCATTTGTTTTTCTTGCATGTATTACAAGGAAGAGGAACTTTAATAAAACCCATTGGGTCGTTTCGAATATTTCAGAGAATGGTTATCGGCATCCAAGCAAGCTTTTCTTCAAATGAGTCTACAGTTTCTACCGGCGTCTGGCGCAACACTGCGGTGTACCCTATGGCTTCCTCCATCTGTAACAAACTCGAATTCTTTCGATCTTTAGTGGGGTAGAGATTCCCGAAACATCAAGGAGAGGAAGAATATTTAGACTTTTCAGGGAATTGCTAAGTCTTTACTATGTATCCCATTAGTGTGCGCGAAGTGCGTTCAGCTGATTTGACGCAAGATAGGGAGAGACAAAAGTCATAAGGGAAAGGCAGGGAGGTTAACCAGGCTTAGCACGGTAGGCTGCCCTGCACTGGGAAAGGTGGAAAAGGGATGGGACGCAAGACTTCTTGCAGAGGCAAATATGCTGCGGGCTGTCAACGCACAAACGTAAGAGGTCATCGCATCAGCATACATGTAAAAAATCTACGAGAACTGTGACGCCACATGACTTCACGGGCACCCAGGCTAACACGTTCTATCCTGTGCGAAATACGACATTCCCGCACCACTACAGGGTTTAGGCTGTTTTACATAGCCTTCTGCCACCACTCACGTAAAACACACAATTACAGTTTACTAACGTACGCGTACGTGTACTTAACAAAACTTAAGCGGAGAGAGAGAGAGAGAAACGAGAAGGGAAAGGTAGGGAGGTTAACCAAGGACGTGCCCGGTTGGCTACCCTACGCTTGGGGAGAGGGAAAGGGGACGAATAGATAAGAAGCGAGAATACGAAAAAAAAAACACATAAAGAGTCAGTTATTCACACAGTCAGTCGCAGAGGAAGGTCCACTGTCACAAGCGCTCATATAGTCCAGTCTCCTTCAAGAACTGAAGAAGAGCTTTTGTGGCCTTTCGCATGCAGGAATGCGTAAGCCATGGTCCCAGAATCTTTTCCTCTGACAGCACTCTGCTATCTAACATGCTGAGTTGAGTTTGAAGAATCCGTCGTTGAGCGTCAAAAGCTGGGCAATGACACAGAAGGTGCTCTAGCGTCTCATCGCAGCCGCACAAATTGCATGCCGCACTGTTAGTCATTCCTATTAGGAATGAATAGGAATTTGTAAATGCGACGCCCAACCACACGCGACACAGTAAAGTTGCTTCACCACGGGAGAGTCCAGGTGGCAGGCGAAGTCGCAATTTAGGGTCGAGAGAATGCAAGCGTGAGTTGCTGAAACCTGGTGAATTCCATCTTTGAAGTGTGATGTGGCGAGCAAGTGATTGAAGTTGCCGCGCAGCGTCCGTTCTTGAGAGTGGTATAGGCACTCGCTGATGTTTTTGATGAGCCGAGCGAGCAGCTTCATCGGCGCTGTCGTTGCCAACAATTCCGCAGTGGCTCGGCAACCACTGAAATACGATGTCGTGTCCTTTCTCAATCGCATGGTGATGAGCTTGTCTTATTTCGTACACTAGCTGTTCGTGTAACCCGTGACGTAGGGCAAACTGCAGAGTTTGTAGGGCTGCTTTCGAATCGCAGAAAATGGCCCAGCGATTTGGTGGTTGCTGGAGCACGTAATGGATTGCACCTTGAAGAGCCGCAAGTTCTGCTGCTGTCGACGTGGTGTTGTGAGAGTACTTAAATTGCAAAGAGACGGCGTCCGATGGAACCACCACTGCTCCGGTTGAACTGTTGGAATTAGTGGAACCGTCCGTGTAAATATGTATTCGGTCAAGATAAGACTCGTGTAGGCAAAGCAGGGACAACTGCTTCAGGGCTAAGGGTGACAGGTCTGATTTCTTAGCAATCCCAGGAACTGAGAGGCACACGCGAATTTGCCGGAGACACCACAATGCCGATGTTGGGCGTTTTGCAGGCTTGAAGCCAGAAGGTATCGACTCGTGTTGTCTCGTCACAATACTACAGTATGTAGCCTGTGGTCGTCGCGCTGGCAAACTGGCTAAATGGTGGGATGGTAGTCGTGAAAGGTGTCGAATGTGCGCTCTTAGCGTCTCTGCGACGATATGGGTGGTGATCGGATGCTCCTGTGCAATGACAATCGTCGCAGCTGTCGAAGAACATCTCGGGAGGCCAAGACATGTCCGAAGTGCTTGGGCTTGTACGCTCTGTAGTGCAAGGAGATTAGTCTTGCATGTGTTCGACAAGACTGGAAGACTGTAGCGAAGAAATCCGAGAAATAGTGCCGTGTAGAGCTGTAACATAGAGCGCACGGATGGTCCCCACGATTTTCCAGCTATGAACTTAAACATATTCTCAATACAAATGAGTTTTTTCTTCATGTTGGAGACATGGGGACTCCAGGTGAGGTCTCGATCCACAATAACGCCTAAAAACCTGTGAGTTTTCTTATATGCAATTGAGTGGCCCTCGATGCGCACTGGGTAGAAATACATCGGTTTTCGTGTAAATGCCACTAGTGCACATTTTTCCGTAGATATTGTCAGACCTTGTCGGCGAAGGTATGCCACTGTCAGGGTTGCTGCTTTCTGTATTCTAGCGCGCACTTGTGGCCGTGTCACGCCGGACGCCCAGATGCAAATATCATCTGCGTAGAGCGAGACATTGGCGGTCTGTGGTAGCGTTTCGGTAAGCCCCACTAGAACGAGGTTGAAAAGAGTCGGACTCAACACTCCGCCTTGTGGGACACCACGACTGGAAATATATCTATTTGTCGGGCCATCTTCTGTAAGAACAAACACTGATCTCCTTGAGAGATAGCTCCTAATCCATCTAAAAACGTGGCCTCCAAGTTCTGCAGCCTCAAGAGCTTGGAGAATGACTTCGTGGGTTACGTTGTCGTAGGCACCTTTTACGTCTAAGAAGAGTGCCACAGAGAGACGCTTCATAGCTTTTTGGTGCTGCACGGAGGTCACAAGATCAATGACGTTGTCTATTGAAGACCGTCCACGTCGAAAACCAGCCATAGCATCAGGGTAGATGTTATAGTATTCAAGGTACCACTCCAGACGTGTCAGCAACATCCTCTCCATGACCTTACCGATGCAACTCGCAAGTGCAATCGGTCGGTACGATGTAAGGTCCAGCGGAGACTTTCCAGGCTTCAGTAGAGGCACCAATCGGCTGCACTTCCACTCGTCGAGGACTATGCCGTCATGCCAAGACTTATTGAAGATATCCAGCAAACAGCATTGCGCTGTTGAACCCAAGTGTCTTAAGGCAGCGTAGGTCACCCCATCGGGACCGGGTGATGACGACCGCCTGCACATAGCCAAAGCCGCTTGCATTTCTTCCATAGTAAAAGGCACTTCCATACTTTGATCTCTCGCGACAGGGACGTCATGTAGCGAGAGGTCCATCAGTGGAACGATGTCACCAGTAACCTTTGCACAAAAATCACCAGCGACTTCAAGCTCTGGTCGGCTTTGATGTAGAGCGAGTGCTGTGAAGGGACGACGTTGTTGTGGAAGTGATCGAAGACCCTGAAGAGTTCTCCACACGGGGGATAACGGCTTGCGAGGATCCAGGGAATCGCAGAAGCTCTTCCATCGTCGGTCCTGAAGTTTGTTCATCTCACGCTGAATTTTCTTCTGAATGCGTCGGGCTTCCCTCAAGTCATAAATAGACTTAGTACGCCTATATCGTCTCTCGGCCCGCCGGCGTATCGCACGAAGCCTCTCAAGTTCTTTGTCGAAATCTGTGCGTCTTGTCGATGGTGTATACGTCCGCGTAGAAGCCTGCAGCGCTTGTATGATAATGTCTTCAAGGGGCTCGGGATGTTCCTGTCTGCACTTGTCCTCGATCGAAAGTTGGTATGCTTGCCAGTCAGTCTGTCTTGACAGCATAGGCGAACTAGAACTGTCAAAGCCTCTGACATTAATGTAGGTAGGCATATGGTCACTGCCATGAGTTTCAATGTCTGTGAACCATTGAACTTTAGAATGTAAACTATGAGACACTAATGTCAAGTCCAAGCAGCTACTGTAAGTCGCCCCTCGGAGATAAGTCGGACTGCCATCGTTCAAAACTCTCAGTCCATGCTCGGCAGCGAAATCAACTAGACTCGTCCCTCGTTGATTAGTCCTGAAGCTTCCCCAAAGTGGATGATGGGCGTTAAAGTCACCCATGATTATCCAAGGACCTGGAGTTTTCATGAGTATGTCGTTTAGTCTCTGACGATCAAGTCGACGTGATGGTGATAGGTAGGCGCCTATTAGTGTGAAGGAAACCTTCTTCTTTTTGACATGGAGACATACGTAATGATTGTCGTCGTGAGGCTGCACTTTTTGTTGAACATATGTGAGCTCCTTGCGAATATACACAACAACTTGACTTCGTTCAACACATGATGAAGAAACAAATGACTCGTAACCCGACAGTCGAATTGTTCTTGAAAAATGGGGTTCACAAATGATGATAATCGGGAACTTGTTCTCAAAAACATAGTGCCGAAATTCTGACATCCGTGACTGCAGACCTCTGGCATTCCATTGAAGTATGGAAGCGCACTTGACTTGTTCCCGGAAAGGTCGCAGTGGTTGTGGATGGCAAGCCATCTTGTTACTGTAGACCTGCAAGTACTGGTTCAAGGGAGTCCAGGACTTGCAGTGCGCATTTAGCGGATGGTGTTTGCATGGTATTCAGAAGGGAGCGGATAACACTCACCAGGGACCTCAGAACAGCAACGACTTGGACATCTTGGGCAGCTTGATTATCTGCTGCCGAATTAGCGCTCGGCGGTAGTCGATGCTGTCGATCCTCTGAGAAGTGTGCCTGGGGTAGAGCAGGCCAAGCAGCTTCAGATTTTTGCTGAGCTTCGGTATTCTTATGACCATGTAGGTGTAGGGTGCTTGGCGGTGGCGGGGGTGGCGGTGGCGTGAAGGAGCGCTCTGGGGGCAAAACAGTACTTTTTTCTTTCTTGGAAGTGCGCCGTCGACGGGAACGTCGTCTTTTAACAGTCGTTATCGCTTCCTTTCGTGACGAGCCGTCCTTCACCATTTGCCTCAATATTCTCTTCTCCTTCTTGATTAGTGGACAGTCGTTTGATGAGGCATCATGATCTCCATTGCAGTTTCTGCATTTCAGGGTACTCGCTTTGCAAGACTCTGCTGTGTGGGGTTCGGCGCAACGCGGGCAAGTTGGCTTGTTGGTACATACCCCACTCACGTGGCCCATTCTCAAGCACTTGTGACATTGAAGAGGTCTCGGGATATATGCTCGAACGACATGGCGAAAATGACCAACCTTCACATGTGAAGGAAGGCAGTCGCCTTTGAAGATAACCTTGACGCAACGGGAGTTGCCTATTCGGCTAACTTGCAGTATGTTCGTAGTGTCAGCAGCTGGCTTGACCAGGACAGGAAGGTCAGTATTCGGTATAGAGATGTCGATATCATATATGACGCCCGTTGTCATGCCTCTGTCCTGCGGGATGTAAGCGCGGACTCTGATGTCGCCAATCTCCGTGACGGTTTGCAAGGTATGCAAAGCGGCCGGTTGCTCGACGTCTATGGCCAGGACATTCTTACGGGGATTAACTCGAATGTCGATTATCTGATTCGGCACGAGAGCTTCAAGACGTACCGAGATGACTTGCCTATTGATGCTCCTCAGGTTGGCCGAAGGATCAACGGGAACAAACAATATAGTGTGGCGCGGCGGACCACTGGAGGCCTTCACGGTTGACGTACTTCCCGGCGAAGACCCACCGAGGATTCTCCTCTTCGCCTTGCGTTTCGCCATAGGGACAAAGCCGTCCTCGCTGTCATCGCTACTCGCCGTATACAGTTCAGTGCTGTCACTGGCGGTGTCATCATCTCGGCTGTTCCGCTTCCTTGAGGCCGACGTCGAAGGCAATGCCATGTCCGGACTACGTACAACGGGGTCGGGATCCATCGCCGCCCGCAGGAGAGCGATGTTCCCCGGATTACACGAAAAACCACAAAAACTCAGGAGACAGAAAGAGCAGCGTTCCACAGGAGAAACACTTCGTCGTCTTCCCCGAAAACAGCAAACTTAAGCGGAATCCTATAAAAGCGAAGCGTATTTCCATATGCGCATCTATTTTGTTGTGTGTTCCTTTTACATATTTATGCCGTATTTTGTCGTTCCATTTTTTTCTCCCATAGATAGCCTGGTCGCCAGTCTGAAACGTGTGCTATTTATATTCCGGGTGTGTTTTCTTGTGCGACATTTACTGACAGAACGTGAAACAGTTGTTGATAGATTTTTGGAGTACTTGCGTTACGATGTTTGTTGCGATCAGTTTTATGTCATGACTCCGCTACATGACTTTATTCAGGCATCGTCGTTTTATTAAAAGGTGTAACGCATCGCTTCTTCTTTGCTCTAACCGATGCATTGGGGAACGGGCTTGAGCTAGAGCACTGCACGGGCCGATTTTTGCGGCCCGGGCCCGGCCCGGGCCCGTTTTTACATTGGGCGGCCCGCCCGAGCCCGATCAAAACTTTTATGGCGAAACCCGGGCCCGGCCCGGGCCCGGAAATAATCTACGTTACCCGCCCGGCCCGGCCCGCCACCCCTTTACCTTAAGCCCGAGCCCGGCCCGATCCCGTCTCGAAACAGGCCCGAACCCGGCCTGAGACCGAAAAATACATGTTTTTCAGAGTTGAGAAGCCCGATAATAACTCGCAGAAAGCCCAAGCCCGGTCCGGGCCCGCGTCAAAAAACCCGAGCCCGGCGCGGGCCCGGGTCAAAAAGCACACGCCGTGCCCGAGCCCGGCCCGAGCCCGTGAAAAAACTGCTCTACCCGGCCCGGCCCACGGGCCGGGCCGGGCCCGGGCTTTCGGGTAAGCCCGAGCCCCTGCACTGCTCTAGTTTGAGCACTTCTGTACCGTGAAGAAATGCAAGCTGTATTCTACCAACGAAAAACCTGGGTTTGCTTTTAGGGTTTCATTTATTCATGTCGTCATCTGTTTTAAAACCAAGTGCTCCTTGCTTTGCACATCTGCTTCACGATCACGTGAACTATTCAAGCTTCTAACTGTGCACCCACTTCCGGGGATGAACACAGCCTTCAAAGAGACTGCACGACAAGGTCCAGAATATTTGTATAGTACTGCCGAGTGCACGGCAATGTACCCTACGCACTTTCCATATCGGCAGACAAGCCGGGTGGGGATTTCAACAATACTGCACGGCAACAGAAACCTTTGATCAACCCGCAAGCCCTGCGCCTGGCTCCATTATTAGATTAAATTCTTCGAATAAATTCAGTGACCGCAACGAGGTAGAGTAAATAGCATTGGACAGCACAGCGACACCAAACATGGGTCTCTTGCAAACGGGTGCATAAGCACACGTAGCCTGCCGCACCTTTCCATTCGCTCTGTGTATTGACGCGCGTTCTTATCGTTGCATTTTACGCGTCACGCACCGTTTTATCGTAACGCGCACTTTGCGACGCTTCAGCAAACAGCGCATTTGCGTTCACTATTCGCAATCCACTCTCCTCGTCCGTATACACGCACAACCTTGCAACGCCGCACGCATAGTTGTCCAACTGTGTGCTCAACCTATTGACTAACTGGATGTCCATCTCTCTCCCTCTATCCACCCTTCTGTCCGCGCAGGTACAGTGCAGGGTTCCATTTACAATTACTTTCACAGCACGATGCTTTGTGTACGCGGTGCACACCGCTCTCTGCTTGTCGCTACCGCTGCTCCTGACGCTACGCGATCAAAGCGAACAACGAAAAAGTGAAACTACGAGAAGCAATCTATTTAATCTCTACGTGCTTAGGACACGCCCACGTGGGTGCACGCGATTACGCGTGCCGACTACATGCCTACAAAGTGCGGCTGCAGGTAAGAGAAAACTCGCATTGAAATGGTTTCCACAAATACCAAGATGTCGCTCTGGTGAGGCCGCCATCTTACCTACACGTCTACACGTTCTCTGCATAGCCATGCTCGTGTTTTCTTTTTCTGTTTTATACTAACAAACTAGAAGCACCCTCGAGGAAACAAATGATGGCGTCGTCACTGAAATGAGCCCCTCAGAGTTTCGCGACAGAGCTGTGCCTTATCTCAATTCTTTTTAACCACAGGAGCTGCCTTTAGCCAGGATCCCTCAGAATTCCTTTCCACGGAAAACATCAGCATCGTAACGCCAAGCTTGCCCCTCTTCAGGACAAGAAGGTAGTCGTTATAGACCAATTTTTCCCCATCACGGAAAGGTAACTGGAGTTTTAGACTTTCTCTTCATGTTTTTCATCTCACCTCGGCAGCATAGTTCAGGCCTTATCTTGGCAGTACATCAGTGATTGGTTTAGGCGATAACGGGGCAAGAAGGCCTACAGCTTATTGTGACACAGCACGTGCCTTGCTATTTCACTGGCTTTGATTGGCGTGGCTTCAGGACCTGTATGGTCTCTGCGTCCGTGATGGCGCCCGTTTTGAAACAACTGAAACAAACGTTGACGTACCCACATACGCGAACGCGAGTAAATGTTAACAGACTTCATGTTGCAAAATAAACGAGGACATGAAGACAGATATGCCTCGTTTTAAGCTCTATAGGCACGTACTAAGTGGTCGAAGCCTACACGGCATTCAAGATTGTTTGAAGACGCACAAATGGCACACATGAACAGTTCTGATCCTTTCACCTATGTCCTGTTCGCCTTCTAGACTATTGAAAGCTCATTCACATCTACAAACGCACAACCGACGCGCCCTATGGTAGTCACCCTATACTGTTGGTGATCGACAGTGATCACGTGAAGGCTAAGAAAACCTTGCAGTTTCAGTTATAATTTCAGATTCTTAAGTTGCGGATTTGCACACGGTTTAGAGGTGTTTCACAATGACGTCGTTCATGGATCGGTCGTAGAAAGACACTGCACAAGCGGAAAATAGTTTAAATCAGCAAGTTAGCCAACAACGCTAGAGAAAGCACAAGGCGGATGGCCTTCGAAACGAACAAGAAAACCTATAACCATGCTTGCCATGGGAACTTGCACCGTCTCTAACTACGTGCTACTTGAATGCCGCTTTATTATTGCATCCATATGTTCCTGTACCGCTGACCAAGCTCATTTTCTATGGTCACCTTGTTCGGATCAGAAATCAAATAGCCCTATTTTCTTTCTAATTTGCGGATATCGCTTTAGCTGTGCTGCAAGATAGTATTGGCACCTGCATAACGTAGTGCTCCTTCTTTTACATTTAAGTAAAAGGTTTGTTTGGCAGAAGTGGGCGAAACGAACTTTTCATTTAAATACAAAAAAAAGTATTTCTCAGCTACTCTGTTCTACTTAGCAAAACAATATCTTTCAAGAAGAAAAAAATTAGGCTGGATCTCCTTTGGGAGTTATCTATATGATGCGGAAGCATTTGATACTACTCACCTGCTCTTTCGTCGTCGTATGCTGCTGTGTTTGGGATAATTACGAGAAACACCGCGAAATAATCGTGAAATGGGGAAGCGCGGTTGCAACACCGAAATGCTAACCGAGACCAGCATGAGACGGCGAACAGACGAGTAGTAGCAATGTTCACTCACGTTATATCATGGTGCGTTTGGATGGTGCCGCTTCTTCGTGTAAGATGAGCACTGCGTTTTGCGTGCTGTAGTACGTGACGTAATTGAACAGGGTCACGTTTGGTAGACATCGTAAGCAGATGTGATCGCTGACGCTGCCTTCTCTCAATGCAGACCATTATCAACCACCGTGATCACACGTACTCCGGCGGTGGCTCCGTGTACCGCTGCCCTAGCGGGCCCTAGCTTGAAAGCGATCTTCGATTGGGACAGAGTGTGCCGAGTGCTGATAGCTTCGTGTGGGGTGTGTTCTCGCCCCCTAGTTGGCGTTGAAGCGAAAGGCAGCACGAAGGTCATTTCGCTCGCTGCTGAGGGCCCTATCTTGAAATCGGTAATCTTAGGTGACGGACGGACGGAGGGACGGACGGGCGGGTTTCTTCGTTGGGTAGGCATAGCAAAGCTTACGCCTTTAAAATCAGAACTGTGTCATTTAAAGTCGGAACATGCATGAGGACATGTGATTCAAGAACAGTCTGTCACATCGTACATCACAACATGCACAATTCACAAGCGAAGCGGTTGCAGTCCTTGAAGTTTCTTTTTCCCTCTACTTTGCAGTGATATGAAGGTATGGTTTTATGCTGAAATGGGTGGTTTACTGAGACAAGAGAAAGGGTGCCTTGGCTGTAAGACAAATATGATTCTCGGGCATAGATCATAAAATTTGCAGATTGGTTGTCTTACTCGAAATAACATTGCGAGCATGTCCCATTACGTAAAAATAGTGTCATCGTAGAAGCGTTAACTTGTTATTGCAAGCACACAATATACGTGAATGTTGTCCGAAGGGAGCCTACATTAGGTATACGCGTTTGATATACGTTGGTACGAAACGACGGACGTAATTTAATATAAAGAGCGCTATTAATATAAAGACCCTAAAATTTCTGTAATCAACCGCATTCGGCAGCTTAGTGCTTGCATTTTCCATGAGAAGCCTGCTCTTTGGGCCGACATCTTGTTATTTATTATGTTTTATTAGAAACTGTTCACCGACATAGATTAATCATTAACGACTCTACAACTCAGTGAAACGCAGTGAAGAGTTAGATGACCAACTTATTGTGCGTGACTGAGAATTCCAAGCTTCCGCTTAATGTAACGTCGAGTGGCAGACATCGATTGTTGATGTTCAGGACAGCACTGCTAGCTTTGATCTTTGTAATCATGCCGGCACTATGTGTTTGGAGGGCGTATCTCAAAATAGCGAGACACAACCTGATCAAAAAATGAATACTTACAGATTCGGAGATGCCACCCCCGTGGAGCGTAACCAGCGACTACAAGCTGCATAAAAAGTTGACCAGAGAGTTTTGCTTGCGGCTCGAAGAACTGGCCACCCAAAATGAACTCGTTGATTGGCGCCAGAGAACATAGGCTGGTCCCTCGATTGTGCCTTCGCTGTCTTACGACGCAAAGTGCCTCGAGTGGCCAGTCCGGTGGCAATTTTTCGTGTATTCGCTGGCTTCTTTCACGCTCGGAAAAACACTTTTATGTAGCACGTATTGAGCAACAGAAAGCGGTATCGGGAGTTTTTCATGTTGCACTACAATTTTCTCATTGACACTTTTCATATTTAAATTATTTGAGAAGTTGACAAATTCATCGAGACTTAGTGTATGGGTATACGGAATGCGAAAACAAAATATTCTGAGTATCTCCAAGCGTCGGCAATCAACATTACCTTGGTTCTCCTCAGCTGCATGAAATTTGCAGATATTGAAGTCTTGGTGCATGAAAGTTGACACCCTGCAGTATATACAAGTGAAATACTCTATAAGAAAACATGACCCCTTCACCCGTGTTCCGACGGGTATCCGGCGCCCGGGGACCCCACACAAATGTCTGGTACGGTGGCCCTCTATCATGCCAGCTTTATCATTCGTGTGTTTTACTCTGTCTCTCGTGCTTTTTATTTATCTTCTTTTTCTCTTTGCGACAAATGCGGGGAGCTTTTGTACGCTGGCATGCTTCCAGTCGTTTAACAATGGGTTATAGAGGTTCCCCACTCAACGACGTTCTTGACGTGGCGGTGGGTACGCTTTAGCGAGTTTTCAGGCGTGAAGGTGCTTGTCATTGTGACAGGCTCACTACAGACGAGCAAGCAGCAGGCGACCACATGTATACCCCTCCCCCCCCCCCCCCCCAACCCGTGTTTTTATTTTCCGTAAGCTACGTGCCCAGCCTCCAAAGCCCTCACAAGAACTCTTGAAATCTTTGTGGCTTGGGTGCTGAGAGACGTTTTTAGCTTTGTGTGGGCACGTTTAGTATCGACCGTTTTTGTGCCGACGAGCAAGGGAAATAACCGCGGAAATAAGAAGTCACTAGTCATTGAGCGATGAAATTGCGAAATATGGGTCATAGGTGCACCGTTCATATTGAATTCATTTGCGTATTCATGGGCGTCCGTGTTCCGTAATATGAAGATACACATATGCACGGTTGTTCTTACGAAATAAGTAGTGTTACTTACTAGAGTCTATTGGGAATACACTAGTCTTGGCCTCTGATTTGGACATCTTATGAAGCGATTATTCAAGTAAGCTTGCAAGACTAACCTGCGCACTGTTTCTCTCAGGCAGAAACAAAGCGTTCCTTTATCGCAGACGCAATATGCGGATATTATTCAACCTTTGATTAACCCTCGAAGATATCCAATAAGACAGTTCCTTCACACGTATTTTTGATGCTTTACGCTGACTTCTGTACAATGTGCAAACAGTATGCCGCAGCGAAGTTGCAGACAATGCCTCCTTCAATGACAGATTATTAAATGTGTTTCCTATCTGCACAGCGAGATGTATGATATATTCCTCGTAGCTTTTTTTTTTTTGCTTTTGGTTTCGTGGTATAATAAATTAGTTGCGACTTATGAATAAGTGGTCGGGCTACCAGGTGGCAACAGGCTTCTGTAGACTACAGGCTCACGTCAGGTGTGACCTTCATAACTTGCAACGATTAGCTGGTAAAAACTTAGCTTTCTTTTTGCTGTTGATTTGAAAAAAAAACATTTCAGTTTACGTTGGATGCAATTTCGTAATTAATTCTGCGATATACTGAGAAGGCAGTTAAGTTTAATTTGGGAATCGCGCCTATACTATCCCCACCATGGTATAAACATCACATTTTCTCATCGCAAAAGCAATACTAGACACGTCGATACACCCCCTTTTGGGCGTACGAATCTTGCTGCCTGGTTTTTGCGCTGGGAAGAACGGAGCAACGAACATTTACGCCTGTCCCCTCAATATCTTCACACGGGTGGTTGGGGAAGGGGCCGGGCTTAGACCATTTTCTTGTCTCGCTTGTCACGTGCTGCTCGCTGCCGACAAACACACACGCTTGCACGCAGAAGCCCGCTAGCGCTCAGCAGGTGAAGCCCTCGCTCGAAACTCTGGAAGAGCGTGCTCCATTTGGCGCCAGGAATTGCGTGCAAGAAGTTTCACGCTCAAGACTTCGTGCAATAGCATCACGGTTAAGTAGTCTGCCTTATTAATTTTTTTTATGGTGGCAAGGAACGCTTGATCGATTATAGATGCCCGTGGTGCTTCACTAGCCTAATGCGGAGTACAAGAACATGAAAAATGCGGTGGCCGCACACTAACAGAATGACAACCTTTAGATGTAATTCAAGCGATGCGGTGATATGTCGCACTATTTGTGGCCGGTGTCTTCCACGAACTGTCGTGATCTTTAATATTGAAAATGGTTATGACTCCATCGTCACAAAACAACCAATGAGATCAGTGCGAAAGCTGTCGTCATTATTTGGAAATTGCTTACCTGTTCTACGTTCATAAGGACTAAGCATGGTGTATTACTTGTGTCATAAAACCTCTGTTATTGCTTGTTATTGAAGTATGCTGTCTTGTTCTGATATTCTATCCTCTTTGGAGATTTTTTTTTGCTAACCTACGGCTTGTCCTCTTACTATGGTAGGCTACATTGTTCATTTTACACTGATTTGCGCTTCTCAATTTGACGCTATCATTGTTCATTTTATGTCACCCTAACATTAATCTATAGTTGTTATTCGTTTGCGTAGTTCATGTTAGCTAAATTTTCTCCTTTATTATGGCTCTACTGTATCATCTTATTGATATTGTGGCGTTGCTCAATTTATGAAGGAATAGGCAGCATGACCTAAGAGAATAAATAACGTACGTCTTCAACACAATACAATTACAAGAAAAAATGAGAATATATTCCAGTGTCTCTACGTGCGCACTGCTTCTAATTTATAAGGCGGATTGTTTGATGTCTGCTGTTTTTTATTTCATTTATAAGGTTTAGCTAACTTGGCAATCGCGATTGTTAAGTTTCTGACACATGTGTTTATGTGTCTCATAGGTTGATATTGCTAAAGCAGCAACAACACTGATGTAGACTACCCTGCATTCTATGGTTTGCAACGAGTACACATTCCATCATAGGCACACGTGCTGTATTTAATGTATTTATTGATACCATCGATCCAACTCAAGACCAAGATAGGAGTGGTACGATTCATACGAAACATGCAATGGACTCCCAATTGACAAGGCACCTGTGCCTTTGTGATGCTAAGAGCCTTCCGAGAACGGTGACACCCGGTTTCTGACGCATTTGAATTCTGTACTTTCTTGAAAATGTTTACTTATTATGGACAATCATGTACCTTCACACATTATCACTGTGTCCAATATGTGCGTAATAACTCCCAAAGTATTTTATTGCTTTGGAAGGACAATTCTTAGGACGGTGTGAATAATAGCTCTGGCCTTACTCACTTGCGATGCCGTTTTGTAGGTGAACAAAAATAAACATCTAATTAAATTCATTTGAAGTGCTAGCCATAGAAGTACAAGGGAAAAGCTGTGGCCCTTCTTTAATGACAGTTGAAGCATCTCATAGTAAGCAGAAATTGACTAGTCTGCTGTGGTCTTAAGCCCTTCAACGAAAAACGGCCTCAACAAAGCTTTGTGACGCAATTCATTTTTTGTGCTTAGATGAAAAACAACATCTGTGTCATTCCTGAAAAGAAGATTTATACCCACCAAGCTTTCGGAGAGTCTACGGAATATATTTTTTTTCTGCACCACAGCAATATGTATATTTTTTTTTTTGTTGTTGTTTGCCGAAAACTGAATACCTATACTCACCTGTAAAGAATGCTTAATAAATGTTGCCTCCAGTTCAGAATGCACAGATTTAGAGAAGTTGATCGAGGAAAATAGCTGTTGGACGGCAGTTCGGGGGACAAAGGAAAAGGACCCGCATGGCTGCTGCAGCTGACGTTTTCCTTGACAAGCGGGGCGACGCAAGAGCCCACGTGATCTGTTGGGCATGCCAAGACTCCAGGGACGAAGGCGCTGACTACGACTGTTCGCCCGGAGTGCTGAGCTCAGGCGTTGTCGATTGGCTATGTGCTCATGGTTTTCCTATCGCGAAATCTATTGTATTTCCTTCTGCTTGGCCGGTTTTTCTTTCCTTACTACCACAGCCTAACTTTCTGGGGAAGAACTTCTGGTTTCATAGTGTGCATACAAGTATTTATGACATTGTTTGCGTTTTTTTTTAAGGGTGGGGGGTCGCAGACTGGTGTTCCCGCATTGCTGTCTGTGCCCGGTGGGGTATCACGTTGTGAGTTTTGAAAGGATATGTCAACTCGCATGTATTGGTGGAAGTAGAGGCTGTTTTTCTTCTTAGAGTTGCTTACAAAACGACTCTTGGGGTCGCATTTCTCAAGCCCCTCTTTTTTTTTCGCCATATCAGACTCTTCATCTCTCTTTTCAGCAGCGGCCGCGTAATAGGGCCGATCTTAGTCATTACAACGCCGCATCAGCAAATGACACAGTCAAAAAAGACAGGATCGATAAATATATTGTGACAAGCTTGGGGTGTTCGTTCCTTCTTTATTCAGAGCGCTGAAATCTCAAAGCCGTATTTTAAGGAAATGTTACTGTTATCAAGAAAGGTTGTTTTGCACCCGTACTGCACGTCGAAATTTCTGGATAGAATTGTCCTTTTTGTAGGGCAGTTGATACATGGGACGCTTTTAATAATATTTGCCATTTTTTGCTTTTCTACATTTACCTTTCCCCGTATGCAACGTGCGGTTGCCCAGTAGGGATAAGATCAATTTCAGTCTTTTGTTTGTGAGTTTCACTGTGCAGAGAATTACATAACTATGAAATCACCGTCGATGTACTTTTTAAGTCATTGTTCTAAAGTTTGACGAGTAGTTTTTGTTTTCCGCAAGTGATATATGCGGTGTGTAATAAATGTTCCTGTTTTCTCCGCATCTTCTTGCAGAGCATTGTTTTTTCAGCGCAATATAGCATTATATAAGTCTTCAAAACTTTACCCAAAAGCTAGCATTGCGAAAGTGATCTCAAACGAGCCTTAATATCCGGTGCTTTGAGGGAAGGAATGCTACTCAGACCTTTTAATGGGAATGGATCACACACCATAAATGTAATTGACTTCACTTACAAACGACAATTGCCTACTCAGCGAAAGCCAGCTCCTTAGACAAGACAGTTGAAGGCAGCAAACGGAATCGATGTCGACCGTTCGCTGTAGCCTTGTGGTTCTCTCTGTGGCCCCCAGTGACTCCGTTTTAACTCCGGCTTACTTGTTCCACCTCTGCTATATCAGAAAGAAATAAAAAAATCCAAGCGAACCGTTTGGTAGTGTCAGGTTATTCTAGAACGATGAATGAAAAGAAACCAAGCGATGAGGGTAAACTCCACTCCCTGAAGTGCTCGGAGGTCAACCTCCGATATGCACCACGTAGCCGTTTATAATAAGTGTCCGCGGATTAATCGATGCCCTCAAAGCGCACATCTTGACCATCCCAGGAGGAGTTTTTCCCTCTCTCCCCTCCCCCTCTCCGCTGCTACTCGAAGGAGCTCGATAGGGTCTTAAGGACTAGGTATGCGAGGCTGAGCGCATCCCAGGGGTGCGGCAAGCTTGAGAATTTGAGTTCGTAACGGGAAGTGCTTCATCTTCGATATTTTGAAAGATGGAGCATGTAAAAAAAGCAATAACAACTAACATGCTAAAATTAAGTAAGTATAAGAAAAACATTACAAGGGTGACTGTCTTGTCTTGAGAAAATTCATGAGCTGATAAAAACTTACATACCTTCTATCACTGTAACCGAAAATCACTCATCACCTTGGTTCAATACGACACTAAAGCGTCTCAACAATAAAAATAAATGGCTTTACCGCGCCGCTAGGCATTCTAACTCTGAGTGCGCATGGCAGAAATACTACACCGCTCAAAAAAAACGTACCTATCTCTTGCGATTCAAGCAAAACGCTCCTTTTTTTCGACTACCCTAGCAAACATTCTGCGAAATAACTCTAAACAATTCTGGAATATTACAAATTCAAAGCGTTGGCCGCCACTTGCACTGTGCGACGAGAAAAACAAGCCTATTCCTGATCACGAAATCGCCGAAGCGCTTAATCATACATTCTCTTCCGTGTTTACGAATGAACCCAAATATAACTTCCCGAATTCCCATTTTTCAGTTACCATACCATGCCCGCAATCACCTACAGTTCTGATTGAATCAGGAAATGAATTGATTCCTTGAAGCTGTCATCTTCACCCGGCATCGATGGCATTAATTCCGAAGTCTTAAAAAATACTGTGTTACAAGCGAGATCTTATGTCATTTTTTCAGCAATCGTTATCATCAGGAGTGGTGCCGGACGACTGAAAAGTGGGTAAGGTTATACCAGTCCCAAAGAAAGGTCCTTCGTCATCATGTAGTAGCTACCACCCAATTTCTCTAACCAGCGTCTGTTCAAAATTAACAGAACATGTACTTTACTCCCACATTGCTACATTCCTAACGCGTGTCCATTTCTTCCACTCTAACCAGCATGGCTTCCGTACAGGTTTATTTTATGATAGCCAATTAGTACTCTTTATAAATGACATAAGCTCTAACCTTGATCAAAACATCCTAGTTGATGCCCTCTTTTTAGATTTCAAAAAGGCGTTTGACAAAGTTCCGCATCAACGGCTTCTCTTAAAACTTTCTCGCTTGCGCGTTAATCCTCTTGTTTTGGACTGGATACGAAATTTCTTGACTAACAGACAACAGTTTGTGTATGCTAACAACCATTCCTCCTCTAAAAGCCCTGTTCTCGCCGGAGTACCCCAAGGCACAGTTCTTGGGCCGCTTCTCTTCCTTATGTATATTAATGATTTACCGGCTAATCTTTCTTCTGACATTCGCCTGTTTGCTGACGATTATGTCATTTATCACCCCATCCTCACTGGTACTGACAACCGCGTACTGAAAGATGATATTGACAAAGTTACCACTTTGTGCAATATGTGGCTAATGTCACTGAACACTACAAAGCTTTACTAGTACCTTTTCATCGACGGAAGCTTCACCCTACTCCGAAGTACGTTCTCTGCAACTCGGAAATATTATCTGTGGAGTCATGCACGTACCTTGGCCTTAGACTTCAAACAACCTTTCTTGGTCCTCTCATATTACGAACATCACTAACGAAGCCAATCGCACGCTTGGTTACTTCCGCCGCAACTTGCGCTTCGTACCCCCATCCTTAAAAAAAACTAACTTATCTAACTTTTGTCAGACCTAAGCTAAAATAGGCATGCTCTGTTTGGGACCCACAACAAACCGCCCTTTCTAACACTCTAGAAGCAGTTCAAAATCGTGCAGCTCGTTTTATTTATTCTGATTATTCATACTACACTAGTGTCTTGCAGCTAAATTAAAAGCAGGAATTTCCAACCTAGATATAAAGGCGTCATGTTTTTAGACTGTGTCTTTATCACAAATTTTATCATTCTGCTCCTATTACTTCAGCTATCATTCCAGCACATCGTCAATCTTGCCTCTGTGTACTGTGTACACAGAGGCAAGATTGAGGCAAAATCTGTGTACCCTCCGCCTGGCCAGACCACTGCGCACCTACATTCTTTCTTTGTGAAGACTGCCCGCGGCTAGAATGACTTTTCCGCCGACGCCGTGCCCCACTCCAATCCACATAATTTCAAGGCTGCCATTGAGTCCTCATTTCTCTGAAGTGATCACCCATCCCTCATGTAATACCCCACACCGGGGCTTTTGAGGTAATAATAGAAATAAAATTAATTACTTAATTAATTAATTAATTTCTATGTGGGCGAAATGCAAGAACTTTCATGTACTTAGATTTAGGTGTAAGCTTAAAACCCCCATATGGTCGAAAATAGTCGAATTCCCCACTATGGGGCGCTTAACAATCAGGTGATGGTGACAGGTATAAAGAGAGTATTTATTTTATTACACAGAGATACACGGTTGACTATCGAAAACGATCGGCAGCGTGGTCCTCAAAATAAAGCGCCGAGTGGCGCTTTGTTGAACCAGCGGTAAATACTCCAAGTCTGCTTGATTTCAACTTGTTTTGCTCATAAGAAATTGTTACTTTCTAGCTGTTCTTTTTGTTCTCTAAGACACCAGAATTTCCTTTCTAGTTGTCCTTGCGCATACACGTACATGCGTAGATGGGCAAGTGAAAATTCACCTCTTTTGTAATCTCAGTTACAAGTGATATCACGGGGGTTTAGTTGTTCGATAGCAGGATTCGAATGTAAACCAGCAACCTAGGGCCATAATTAGCGTCTCGTCTTAGTTGTGTCGTTCGAATGTATCGGCTTGATACCATACGATAATTCTGTTGGCTGCACGAACTGTTCTTACGCCTTCGTTAAACATCGAGATACGAGCAAAACTTGCAACACTGAATAAAATGTAGACAATACCACAGATAACAGGCAACAATGGTCTACCATGCTACGTCCTTTAACTGCTAGCTTCCACATTCAGGTCAGAATAAATTAAACGCTGCTCGTCCGAATCGTGTTTTTACAGTGAAGCGGTTAAGCGCTAGGTTCCCCAGCATCGTGTCCGCGTGTAGAAAAAAAACTCATCATCACAATATCCTTTGGCTCTATGTGCGTGGTGCTTTAGCTCCATGTGCGTGGCGGTTTCCCGCCATTTGTAATACAGGTGTCAAAACGGATGATGGATGGCCCACTGTTATGCCCCTCGCCACCACCGATGCCTCTTTCACAAGTGTCTCGACACTCAGCGGCGGCACGCCCCACCAACTGTTGTGCCTTTTGTCTGGTGACGTAGAGAACCGGCGGGACAGCCGAAGGCCTCGGCGAACGGCACGAAGTTGCTCACGGCGTCGGTGCACTCCGGCGACATGCGGCACCCCGTGCTAGCCCTTTGGACTCACTTTGGGACGGACGCTCGTTTAACCACATCTTCCAGGATCCTGACGATGGCATGCAGTGTGCCGCGGCTATGAACGTTGTGGCTCATACACTAGTCGATGACGATGGGGCGGACTTGGCGCAGCAAACGCACTACTTGGCCTTCGCGCCGGGCGAAAACAAGACGCTGGTGCCCTTGCTCTTTGACGAACATGCCGAACACGCTCAATATAGTTAATAATGATAATATATAAATTAGCTATTGCAATATTCATTATAGCAGACCCACCATAGTCACAGCTTCGCTGACTTTCATCTTCGCAGTAGTGGAAGGGCTCCAAATTTTCTTTATATATCGGCTTGAAATCTGCTTGAAACGGCCTCTATATCGGCTTGAACTGGTCTTGCGTCCTTGTTAAACATCGAGTTACTGGTAAAAGAACAGGAATGAATAAAATGTAGACAAAGCCACACAAAACAGGCACGCTGCGTCCTCTAACTGCTGGCTACCAATTTCAGGTAAGACAAAAAACACAAGTGAATTTCTTACGCTCTGCATATATACCAATTTCCTTAAGTTACGCGCCCACATAAAATGAAGTGTAAATAAATAAGTGTAAGTAATCTAGAGGGTTAAAGGTTGAATTATTGTAAATCTGTGGCGCTCAAATTGTAAGCGAAAGTGTTCAAATCCGTGTTGTCACCTGTGCAGAGACAGAAAAATAACTAACGCCGTTATCTGCTTTTTGGCGACGCTAGATATATGCCTCTTTAGAATGTGAAGACCCGCCATGGTTGTTTATTGGCTGTGGTGTTGGGCTGCTAAGCACGAGGTGGCGGGATCGAATTCCAGCCACTGCGGCCGCATTTCGATGGGGGATAAATGCGAAAACAGCCGTGCACTTAGATTTAGGAGCACGTTAAAGAAACCCAGGTGGTACAAATTTCCGGAGTCCCCACTACGGCGCGCCTCATAATCGGAACTGGTTTTGGCACGGAAAACCCCATAATCTAGAATGTGAAGTAAAAAACAAAACAACGAAGCTCCATCTATATCGAAATCTTTGCTTTGCCAGCATATTTATTTCCTGCTACTGCTTCGAATCTTTTCAAGCAAAAGCACGTCCTTGGTCCCAGGTGCAAGTCCTACTTAAAGGCAAATGGTATGAAACGAAACACAAGACCGTTATTCTTCAGACAACTACATTTATTACAAAAGAATCCACGTGTTGAATGTATTGAAAAACATGTGAGTGCTAGAAAACATTATGAAATATTCTGTGCAATTACGACAAGCAAGAAATACAAACGGAATGTCTTGACATAGAGCAGCGGACTTGCATCTGTGCGCAAGTATTCCTTTACATGCTACCAGAGCCACAGTAAGAAAATGTAAATATAACTATCCTGTTCATTTTCCTCATGAGAAAAATGGCTGATCGAGCTTCTAATTGACGCTTCATTCTGTGTTGTTCAGTTTTCATGGTTTGTCAACGTAAAGCGTAGTCTTTTGCGCGTTTTCTTTTTTCTTTTAAGTGTAGTCAGCTCCATAGAAAATCTGCTACCGGTGTTCAATAAAACCATCTGTCAAGGTCCTTTGCATCTAGAAAATAGTACACCTCCAGTTGTATTTATTTATTATGATACTCAAGCTGAAAATTTATTCTGCTGCACAGGAAAGTCCAGAATTCGTAGGTTATACGTTTGCCGTGGAGTTTCAAGATTTCTGTGAAATTGTCTGTCAGGCGAGACAGTTGCGCAATGTCCTTCCTAGAGGATGTCGCAATGAACTGCTATTTCCAAAATTCCTAATTGACTAAACATTACGGAATGAAATACCCTTGGACAAGGTTCCTCATCTGCAACACACAGTTGTTGGGGCACAAAAGAACGACTGTGCGTGTTTGACTGGAAGTTTGCTCATGAACTTATTTGTGCAGCTGGTAAGAAAATGCTGCCATTTTCGGGCCATTTCTCTTATCCGGTCGTGCATCACTGGTGGCAACACCTGTTTTCTCGAGAAACGTTTAGCGATAAAGAGCGTTTGTTTTTCCTTATTATTGCGATAGCAATTATATGGACACTCCAAAGCAGATTTCTGCCGTCGGCGTCGCCGTCGCCGTTGCCGTCGCCGTCGCCGTGAGGTTCCGTATGACGTCAATGGAGATGAAATCGTCGCCGCGCGCCGCCGAACGCTGTATGTGCGAGTGAAAGGGGGCGAGGGACGCGCGCTTTCACGGGGAGTGAACGCACGGCGGAGAACAAACGCGCGTTCTGTGCCGTGCTCCCTTAAGAGCTGCAGAAGTAGGCGTCTCTTTTCCTCCTTTACAATCACCATATATGTAGAGCAAACGCGCCTTCTTCTGACGCACGAAAGGCCGTGAGGGGGGGTGGGGGGGGGGCAGGGAAGGGAGGCGACGTTTAGCTGCGGCACCAAGTGCCTATTTATATCAGAGGCTCCGGCAACAGTCACCAACGCCGCACGCATTTTGTGCGAACGCGGGCAAAACGCCGACGGCGTCGACAACAGTGCTGTGTGTTGCCGGTGCTGCTGCATGTCCAAGTTTGTACAGCGGATAAAACTACTATCCTTACTCCGTATAGCTCTCTACCAAGTTGCTATCGCAATTGATGCTTCGCCTTTCGGGTGAAACTGCGACAACTTTTTTTCATTTCTGTGAGACCTGTGTCATGTTGCCTAAAATGTAGAGCTTCATCATTTTTTTTACGTAACGTTTCTTGAAAAGAAAACTATTCAAACAACAGGAGTTCATTATTCAACGTTTCTCTAATGAAAGAACGGAACCATTTTTTTTATTGTCAGTCTTGTTCGTTAGCTGCTAGGTTAAGCAAACAAGTTCACAAATATACAAGAGTACACACCGACTAACAACAGTGTTGCACGCTTTATTACTTTTCTTTTTACTATGCTCCTCGACAGTCTTTCGAAACAGTTTATTAGGTGTATGTTGAAGAAACTGTATCGGTTGTAGCACTTGTATGAGGATAACAATTTCTTCATGAGTTCCGAAAATAAGCGTACAATGTTGCACATTTCTAAGCTCGGTAAACATTATCCAGAACATTGCTAAGAATGGATTCTAAATGAATTTGCTTTTTAAACGTTGCAACTGTGCGCTTGATGAATATGTGCCGCGGTCTGAAATGTCTTCCTTTTTCGATGTGCTTTCGAACTACTACATCTGTACATATCTTCATGGGCTCTCTACATAATAGCTTGAACTCTGCGCTGGCCCTAATGAAGTGATGTTTCAGGGTTAAAAAGCGTGGTTCAATGAACAGAGGCAGAGAAGCCAGTGTGCACTAGTAGATGTTGTTCATGTCACTAACTAACTTTTATGCAATATTATCGCGAAGCAACACGCCCATTTTCAGAGAGATAGTTACTGTAATCGTGTGCTGTGGCCTCTCACCGCTACGGAAAGTCATGACTTTGCTGCCACTGATGCCTGTGCTGTGCACTTTGATGCCACTGATGCCAATATGCGAGGCCACGCGCACAGCAACCTGCACTAGTGCTGTTCTATTACCTCATAATCGAGCTTTCTTTAGGTGTGTTCACGGTTTAGCCTTGCGGAATTTTTTTTTCCTTTCTCTTAACTATGTTTCCTCCTTTCGAACTTTTGCACTTAAACCTGTTCATTCCTTCTTCCTTATAATCAGCAGAAAAAAATCTATGCCCTGTTCAATAACAGAATGCGGATGATTGATTCACAGTCGTGTTTTAGGGCAAGCACACAGCGCATAACAGGTGAAAGAGTTGAAGCGCTGAGCTCGAACCTTACTTTAAAAAGGAGTGTAATGATATATCTGCCGCTTTGGCGACCGTTATACAAGGTCATTGTGTCTACCAATATTTATGTTCGAAGCTATTTATGTTCACTGCAGTAATAACACGGAAATTCGACAGAGTAACTACCAGAGACTATATTATTAGTTCTTTTCCTTTCAGCAGTTAATCATCATAAATAGAAGAAGAACCGATAAGAAAACCGGCATATATCGAACGAAGCAATACATATTGCCAAAGCGCGCTGAAACGACCATCTTTAGTTACTGACTGATCGATGTGTTTTCAATTGTTGTATGTTGCTGAGAGGGCACGGTTCTGCACCAGGCAGCCGCAGATGTTTACTCACATTGCAACATTTAGGCAGCCACAGTTTTGCTGATATGCGCACGTGTTTGTTCAGAAAGGCAATACCGAAAACGTAAAACGCCTTAGCGCATGCAGTCTCAGCAATCTTGCTAATTGGTTCTCGGAGCTGACGCCGCAGTTTCGCGCTTACAGCGCGCCTTCTATACCAAGTACAATAGCCTTGTGGAGACGTTCGGCAGAAAAAAGCCGCGTTTGTTTGAGACCGCACCTCGCACGAGTAGAAGCCCTAATGGACGCCTTAATTCCGAAAAGGAGCTTTGGGTTTCAAAAGCGCAGAGAGCCCTCTCTCTCTTCAGGAGAGCGCCCGTTATCAGTATTTTGAAAGAAGATTGGTTCTCGGTTGTTCCTTTTCGTCATTTTTAAAAGGAGAGAGAGAGAGATGCGAAAGCTGCTTACGGACGAAGGGTCCTCGCTTTGTGCTTGCGCGCCGGAAAGAAGCACAGCGATACAATACGCCGAAACGAAAGCTTAGCTTCGCGTCCCATCTTTTCATAAAAGACATTCAGCATGCTTATTACTTTATAAGAGACATCCTTTCATAGGTTGCTATTCAAGGAGAAAGCAGAACGTCGCAAGTTTGCATTGGTATGCTGTAAGGGTGCTTCTCAAGATGCCGAGGCAGATGCGAAAGCTATTGAAGTCAAGCGATTGAAACAACGTTTTTTCAAGAGAGAGTATGGAGAGAAAGAAAAAAGACCAAAAACAAATCACGGTGAAGACAATGTTATTCGTTTTTGCCTTTTCACTACGACATACACAGACATCCGTTTACTTCGCATTCCCCCTGCACTTTTTGAGAACGCTTGGTATAGTACAAATGTTCTTCTTGAGGCGAGCAGAGAGAAAATAAGATTTGATACAAGGGTAAGGAACACGATCACAGCGCTGACTATCAAATGAAGTTGATTGAAATCACACAAATATATATACTTTGATAATCACGTGGCAGGTAATAAAAAAAATATAGGCAAAATTCATCATCATCATCAGCCTATATTGATGTCCACTGCGATCTACAATTACCCCTGTCTTGCGCTAGCGTATTCCAGCTTGCGCCTGTGCAGAGGCAACAAAACACTTGTCGCTGATTGATGCGCATACATATATATTGTATACCTGATGCATGCAACATACCAGAGATGTGTGTTTTTTTATTGTCTGGCACACTTTTTCAGAGTATATATTTTTGTGTGATTTCAATACACTTCAATTGATCGTCAGTGTAGTGTTTTTCTCTCCTACCCCTGTATCAAGGTTTATCTCCGCGCTGCTCGTCTCCGGAATGCAAAAACAACTCGCCCAACAAACCATTCTTTAGTAATGTCCTTTGTGTGGCTTCGCAATCTTTGTTTATGATGTATATTTAATAGGATTCTAAACGACGCACTCGGTAACTAATAATTCAATATCAACGGCAGTGCTCGTAACCTCACAAACCGTGGAACGCAATGCAGCGTTTTTCGAAGGGGGACGACGCTGTGCTACTGTCTCCAACACAACTTTGTTGATCTTTACGCACACATCCATGCCGGTAATTCCATACACCTCATCTCTCTCTTCCCCGTGTTGCCACTTTCCAATAAAACAGACATGAGGCATTCCATTTCATTCAACCCCTTAACTCTTTCTACTTTCTTTCCCGATGAGACCTCTAGGCCGATTGCGCTCAAAGACGTATAAAACCACTACTATTCAATAACTAAGTGAAATAGCTATATGTGTCGTGTTTATACATTGCACGACTGATGTTCGCTCATCAATCAGTTATATGTCCCAGCCCCCCATTCCATGAGTACTACTCTCTTGATTCTTGCTGAAACCATCCATGACGCGCACTAGCAATGCGTAATTAAAATTCGCCACCAGTGCCTTTCCCCAGTGTCGCAACTAGGTTCACGTCTTCTGCTCGTCATCGCGAAGCTAAACCTGCGAAAGCATCACGAACGATATAAATGTGGCACCAATGCTGGTCACTGCGTAGTACTTGAGAGCGCCTGATGGAAGATTATCAATATCGTCGTTTGCCGTAAAAGCGTTAGGAAAGAGCAGCTGAGATGGAAAACGCCCGGCGGAATTTATTGCTTATTTTTTTGCACTGGAACTTCTAACGCCGTTTCGTACACGTAGTTTCGCTTTGAAATACCATAAAATACATATTTCGTTTTCGTCGCGAGTAAGGTGAAATCACAGTATTCTGTGGACGTCTGAGAAGTACATTGTCATCCTTCTTCATCGTCACAGCTGCCAAGTTTCCAGGGGTTACAGAGGAGATCACGGAAGGGCGAAGCGGCGGGAAGCTTGCGGGCTACTCTTCGTATGTATGCTGCTCTCCAAGGAGCAAGGCATCACCGTACAGCCGCTGTGCAGTGACCATGAGGATCACGCGCACTGGTCGTTGACATTACGAGTAAAGAACGACGGACGGAATGCCGTAAGGCTCACCGACAAAGGTTGTGAGTTGTTGCTGTGCTTTTTTGCAAAACGAGTTTCTCTTTTCACATTCTCTCAGCAAGGACTGCACGGTCATAATGCGCTGACACAACGCCACCTGCTCACACGTAATGCTGAGCAGGTCCGCAGGTGAGTTACCAAGAAAGTCTGCGGCGTTCGTACACGTGTAGCTTCGGCGCGGCTTAGGAAACAAGAAAGAATGCAGAATCAACTTGCATGTAGGTTAAAACCGGCATGGCCAGAAATGCGGGACATAAAGCATGCAAGACAGATCGCGCCCTCTCTCGGTGGTCGTACATGCGACGCGGCATAGCTGAAAGGGCACCGGAAATTAAAAAAAGAAATCTAATGTCTCATAAAATGCATTTGTTATTCCTGATTTAATTGATATATAACGTTGGCCCATTTGAAAACACCTTCAGCGAATTTCAGTCATTTGATAATAAAAATCCACTTTCCTACGCAGTTCGTTTATGTAACCTTTGCCGTAATGACACTGCCCAGGAGCCTAGAGTTTCATTGCCACTCAGCTGAAATTCCTTGCAAAAGTTTTCAAAATTAGCCGTCTCCAATATTCAGACAAGTTCCATTTGATAACGACGTTCATTCGTTCTTGTTACTTTTTTGAGAGATTAGATTTTTTAACTGTGATGCCTACTCAGCTACGCAGCGTCAAGCGGACGCCCACCGAGAGAAGGCGCTAGACGTCTCGTGCGCCTCATGTCCCGCATTTATGAAGATGAGAGAAACATGTTTAAAAAAAAGTTCACCGACGATTGTGATACTCCTTAATGAGAAATTTGGGCGCAGCTCTACACGTGTTTTCATTTCACGTGTCAATATTTTGCCTTATAATTGTAGAGGTACCCGGTTTATATTAGGAAGAGAACGCTGTGAGTAGCGTAGCTGGTGCGGACCATTTGTCGCGTGCGGCACATTGCAAACGGAGCGAAGTGTGGCGCGACTGCCTCGCTAAAGGGGAGATCGCGAAATGCAGCGCGTGGGTGACGCGTGGGCGCGATTCACAGCAGCTGCCGCAGACAGACCTCCACTAATGCAGCGCTTTGTTTCCATATAGACAACGCGCGCTACTCTGGCCTCATAGCGCAGCCATCGTCACCGCGCAGCCCGTCTTGAGCTGCACTACACTTTTATTTTAACAATGTTGCTCGCCCGACGACCAGAGCTTCCATTCGTCGCGGGGAAATCTGTGCCACTAGTGTCAGCGGCGACTACAACCAAGGGAGTGTCACATCGAACCTTACTCGTAGCAGCTCGCCATCGCCCCTTGCAGGAGCAGCGATCCCCGTCACACACTCTGGTACCGCGGACTGACCTCACCAGCTGATGCCGCGGACGAGCGTAGCCCTCCCCACTTCACCGCCTCATGCTTTCTTCTTTCAGTTCCCGCTGCGCTCCGCGTTCGCTTTGATCTTTCACTGTGCTCGTTCACTCCGTTACGAGGTAAGACGCCGACGATCAGCGCAGGAACAGGCGCCCAAGGTCTGCACTCTAAAATTGCAGCCTAACAAACGATGCTAGCTAGCAATATACCAGTAAACACTGCAGTCATGATGACTCATTATTGTTTATGAATCATTCCGTTTCGCCATAACTCAGTCAGTTTTCAACATAACGTCTTACACCATATACGCTTGCGCATCTCGGGGCTACGACTAGTATAACGCAACACCGGACACCAGAAGGGAAAGGAAATCACCGCTGTGTCCTTGTGTCCCTGCATCACCGTGTTACGTGACGGAGATCGCACCAATTGATATGCGCGAACTTTCGCAGCGAAATATTCTGTTATCTATCTCCGGGATTATGTTTAGGCGTTTACATTTCTCAAATTTCATGACAGCCCTCATATGAATAAAAGTGCTGGGATTCTTTTACACATTTGGCGATCCATATTTGAAAGTGAAGGTATGGGCACTGGGAACGAAAAATAAATCTAACCGCTAGGTTTTTACCACGATTACACAAAAAGTGAATGCATGGGAGACATTGCTGATTAAACAGGATTGCTTAAGCTCGGATGGCTTTGCTCGTGAGATGAATATGCATCACGCTGACAACCGTGAGTAACCATGCGCGGATTTCAAAGTTTAGCAGCACTCAGCACAATGTATTCAAAATGACAAAACGAACTCGTGTCGTCACTAGAGCATCCGAATAGGCGATTGCCTTGTGACTTTCATAAATCATAACATCAGCTCGTTTACATGATCAAAAAAATTAAAACCCAAAGCTCCTCGGAATTATAAAATAAAGTCTGCACTGCTCACATACTTCCTAGTGTGGCTGAGCAAACAGTTCATCATGTACTACGCTTTCTGAATTCTCGTAATTGGCGCGTGGTACGTAGTGCTTGAAATGAGGCAGAAACTTGGCACTTCATTGAGTATTTGGTCGAGGAAAATGCGAGAGCCATATCTGTGGCCGTATTCATTTACAAACGCTGCTTTGACTACCTTAAAAGTAAATTTATCAAATATTCAGGCGAATCTGCAGACACTGCATACGTGAAAGTGTCTACCGATACTTCTTGGGTCGTGAGCTGGCCACCCTCCCGGCATTGGTAATTGGAGGTTTTCTTCTCATTTACACGTTTGAATACGTGCACTGGAAAATATACGCCTAATGGCGAACAATGCTAGAACTTCCAACACGTGTAAGGCTGGACGTCTGTAGTGACAGAACAACTGCAACTTCTAAACGAGTAGTCAGAGCATTCCGATGTTTCAGAATAATCAAAGGTATCCGCTGCACATGCCGGAAATAAAACAATAGGTAGTACTTTAAGCCTTTGTCCTTCTACAATTGAAAAAGTCAACGGCTTATAGTATTGTTGTGTTTCTCTACTTTAAACATGTACGGACTAGGCAGAAAGCACTCGCTACGGTTGTTCAGTAGCTATGGTGTTGCGCTGCTGAACGTGAGGTCGTAGGTTCGATCCCGGCCGTGGCGGTGGCATTGTAATCGGGGTGAAATGCAAAGAATACTCGTGTACCGTGGATATAGGGTGCATGTTAAGAAAAACCAGCTGGTATGAAATTGTGCCTGCGTCCATCACTATTATCAGTAATATATTTATACAAGAACCGTACCTCAGAAGAACCGTACCTATATACAGTGTGCCAAGGAGAGCATATGTCGCCTTGAAAAAGACAAGTCCACTAGTCGAAACGTTGGCTCCTGCTTTCTCCTTGTTCTCGTTTTGCTGATAGGCTAAGAGGGAGTAGTTCAGGCCAAACTATGGGTTTTTCACAAATATTTAGACGTGTACTAATTGCATGTTCTGTTTCCTTCTGTTTATCGCACGAATGTACTGTATAGCATTGATTTAGAGAAATGCATCAGACAGCGCATGAATGGCAGTGACATTGTATATCATTGCGAACATTCGCAAGCATGGCCAATGATAAGGCAGGTAGGAGAACATTTTCAGCTATACTAGGCACACAGATTTAACATGTACGAAAACAGCTCTAGACACGAAGCTTGTGAATAGGAACGTGTTTTTTCTAATACCGCTGCATGTAGCGAACGCTTTTTCGGTCGGGATAAGACGAGTCATCCAGTCTATTTGTTTGAGAATGTGCTTTTCTGTTTTCTTCGCATGTGCATTAGATAATAAACTCTCCTCAACCTTTTTATCACTGCTAAGACGGTACGGTTTTTATGAGAACAGAAAGAATACAACAGTTCTCGAGCGTACAACACTACCCATTTCTTTCTATTTTTTCTTTGTCCTTGGATATAACTCGAAAAGATAGGAGCCTCACTATGGTCTAGTCGCAAAGTCGCCTATCTAGGAAGCGAACATTTGTTGGTGCGATACCATCTTGACACCTTATTTACTATTGCCACTCCCTGCAGCCGACCTGAAGTCTGGTACCTGTCAAGCAACAAAAGCCTAATGCTACACGCGTAGCTACAAGATTTGGCGAAAGAAAAGTTAAATTAGAAAGCGTAGGTGTTTTCCAACCCGCCAGAGCATGAAATAAGGTGTAGAAAAGAAACGTAGTCTCGCATAACTGCGAACTTGAGCGATAAGGATGCAAAGATTTTAACCAAAAACCTAACGTGCAATTTTACCATGCCACGCTGGGTTCTAGGTAAAAAAAATAAAAGAAACCCAACAGATGAAGCTGTTGTACGTGTGCACAGGACACACCCTGAGCCTGTCATTGACGGAAGGGCCTTGTCAACACCTCCAGCCAGAAGGCTTGTGACTGCATGGTAGCGTGTTGGATCATCTGATGGTTGGCGTGGCCACGTCAATAGCAACAACTGAGTAAGAGAGAATAGCGACACTTTTCATCTTGAGCACGTTGTTTCCGGTGGTAGTTACGAATACTGTCGAGCCGCGCATTAAGAGCTTTCATTTATACGCGTCATGCCTGTCAATAACACAAGCATTAAAAAGATAAGAAATTATTCACTGGCGGACCACCTATGCAGCCAACAGCCCCTACCAGGACACGTTTCTAGCATGTCCTGACCATTGAATGGCTTTCGGATGTAAGGCAACAACAGTGAAACGTTCACTTTATCGTAATAATCTGAATGCTTATCATGTCCTTCGCAGCTCAATGCGCAGCGCATTCTACTCCGTCACAAGAGAAGAATGGCTGCCACGGAACGCCAGTTTCTTTTCACTTGAGTGGCCTACACTCTTTCACCAGGCATGAATGCCAATCGATAGCAGACAAAGTACGGTACCAGGTGTAGATTAGTGTAGTCGTTTCACATCGATTGGGCGGGCGCTCTGGAGAGGTGTTCGTACAAAGCACAGCAGTAATCAGTGTTTTTGTATAGTTTCTCTTGATAAGTATTAATTCTTCTCGCATGGATAAGTGCATACTAACATGCTAGCTAGCTAGCTTGCTTGGTTGTTTACTTGCCTCTTTACTTGCTCGCTATCACACGTATGCGGGTGTCCAGCATAATCATTTCCGCACCTACGATGTACGATAATACTCATAGTAGAGTCGTCCCATCTCCGACACTCACTCGCAAATGTTTGCTGTTTCTGGGCGCTTGCTCTTGCTAGCGCCTTCCTTTCGGGAACGGGGCCCGTACTCGTCGTTCAGCAAAACGACGAGGCCTTCCCGTCGCATGCGTACGCCATTGCAGTGATGGCCCTTACTGTTGCTGACGGGCAGAAAGAATTATATCGCACAGTAGCGATTGTTGCACGTGTTGCGTAATAAAATGTGTGCTGTTGGAACAAAAGTATCTGTGAACATCTCAGCGCCACGCACTTGTAAACAGCTCATCCGTTCGTAACGAATTAGTTCCACACAATTCCCGATTTTCGCGTGCGGCAATTGAATATGAAAGTTATTCGCCGTATTGTGTATTTGTTAGAGGCTGCGTGGTGGCGGGCATCATTAAAGGTGCCGAACACAAATAAACTCTGATGGCTTCGGCTCGTCTCACGATAAATACGGTCTAAAATGCTGTCCAACCTTGTGGAAACCGATTCGTCACATAAAATCGGTGAATATGCGACGTGACTAAAGAATATGCCATGTGATGTCATTCGACGCTCCATATTCTTTTTCCTGTCATTAGGCATCTTGCCCAATTATGACTTCTTGTGTTGACCTAGTTATTTGTATGCTTTGGGTAGTAGCAGAAGAATTACTTCTTTTCTGTTCTAAATGCACAACACAGCTTGTTAAGTTATGCATTGTATCAAAGGGTGCAGATATTTCTATACAGGGTGTACCAGGTAACTTTAGCAAACTGTTCGAAAGAAAAAAGATTTCAAAAACACGGGGCCAGTTCAAATTAAAAAAAAAAAAAACCTACGACGTTTGATCGTCACTGGTCAGACGAATGCACACCGTAGATTGTAAGATCCTATTGCGCAACTGGTTTCTGAAACCAATATAATTCTTTCTGCCCGTCAGCAACAGTAAGGGCCATCACTGCAATGGCGTACGCATGCGACGGGAAACTCTGCTGCATGGAAAGGAAAACAGAGTTTGTAGGGTGTCTCAGCTAACGTTATCCAAGCTGTTCAACAACAACAAAAAAAAAGGTTTCAGGAACCAGTTGCGCAATAGGATCTTACAACCTACGGTGTGCATTCGTCTGACCAGTGACGATCAAACGTCACTCTTTCCATGCTAATGTGATAATTACCTATTACACTATTATCATTACACTATTGTAACAATTACATGTGTTGACCACTTCTGCATTTATTTCGCAGATATATCGTATCAAAAGAGCCGAAACGCCCTAACAACCTTTTTTTTTGCCACACAACAGCTTTTTTCCCCTTGTCCTTACCTGCTTTTTTTGTTTCGACCTAGACGCGGCGATGGCAACGTCAACAGTTTTTTTTTTTTTTACAGCGAAGGTGCTAAGGGCTCAACTATTCAATGGTCGCGTCCGGCAATAAAAAACACCGCATATCCACGGGGTGAATGATGATGAGTGGGCGAAGCTCCGGAGGGAATCATCGGTAAACCGTGAATCTTCCGTGTACTTCACCCAGTCTCGCCGCCCTAGACCAAACGATTGACTTCCACCAATGACACGCGCCATATGTGACGTCATTCCTATTTTATAACAGCGCCCTTCATTATAATTGCACCATCTCCCGCTTAAGGGGACGCTAGCACAAACGCGTTAGAAACGTGCAGTACTCTCTAGTAAGGGGGAGAGGCCACAGCGTCTTACGCAGCCGTTTACACATGCCGGAACGTGCACCGCGTTTGCCGACGCCATCAGCGTTTATGAATACGGGGGTAACGCGGAGAGGCCACAGCGTCTTACACCAGCTTCTTACACGAGCCGTAACGCGCTAGCACAAACGCGTTAGAAACGCGCAGCGTTTCGTTAATGTTGGGTATTTATTGTCATCGTGGTGCGTATGTCCATGTGCGCTTCGTGGCGTAGTGGTTAGCGCCGCGCGTTCGGAAGCGAGGGGTCCCTGGTTCGATTACGCGCTATGGACACAACATTCGGAATTTTATTGCGATAGCAATTATATGGACACTCAAAAGCAGATTTCTGCCGTCGGCGTCGCCGTCGCCGTCGCCGTCGCCGTCGCTGTCGCCGTCGCCGTCGCCGTCGCCGTGAGGTTCCGTATGACGTCATTTGGAGAAGAAATCGAGATAGATAAGTGGTTCTTGAGGGAAAGGGAAAGGTTGGCGAACGCTGTATGTGCGAGTGAAAGGGCGCGAGGGGCGCGTCTTTCACGGGGAGTGAACGCACGGCAGAGAACAAACGCGCGTTCTGCGCCGTGCTCGCTTAAGGGCTGCAGAAGTAGGCGTCTCTGTTCTCCTTCACAATCACCATGTATGTAGAGCAAACGCGCCTTCTTCCAACGAGCGAGAGGCCGTGGGGGAGGGGGAGGGAAGGGAGGCGACGTTTAGCTGCGGCACGCAGTGCCTATTTATATCAGAGGCTCCGGCAACAGTCACCAACGCCGCACGCATTTTGAGCGAACGCGGGCAAAACGCCGATGGCGTCGACAACAGTTCTGCGTGTTGTTGCTACCAAAGCCGCTCACCTTACTTCCTATGACATTGCTGTGTTGCTATCGCATTCATTGCTTCGCCCTTAGGCCGAAACTGTGACATTTTTTTTTTATTGCGATAGCAATTATATGGACACTCAAAAGCAGATTTCTGCCGTCGGCGTCGCCGTCGCCGTCGCCGTGAGGTTGCGTATGACGTCATTTGGAGAAGAAATAGTCGCCGCGCGCCGAACGCTGTATGTGCGAGTGAAAGGGCGCGAGGGGCGCGTCTTTCACGGGGAGTGAACGCACGGCGGAGAACAAACGCGCGTTCCGCGCCGTGCTCGCTTAAGGGCTGCAGAAGTAGGCGTCTCTTTTCTCCTTTACAATCACCATATATGTAGAGCAAACGCACCTTCTTCCGACGCGCGAGAAGCCGTGGGGGAGGGGGAGGGAAGGGAGGCGACGTTTAGCTGCGGCACCAAGTGCCTATTTATATCACAGGCTCCGGCAACAGTCACCAACGCCGCACGCATTTTGAGCGAACGCGGGCAAAACGCCGATGGCGTCGACAACAGTTCTGCGTGTTGCCGATGCTGCTGCATGTCCAAGTTTATACAGCTGATAAAGCTAATATCATTACTCCGTATAGCTCTCTACAAGTTTGCTATCGCAATTGATGCTTCGCCTTTCAGGTGAAACTGCGACCACTTTTTTCATAGAAGTAGACGTGGCTACCTACTACGACGACGACTACTACTACTACTACTACATACTACAGAGGAGGGACAGACCCACACCCTAAGGAGCTTCGCCCCTAAAAACTCTCATTGGCCGTATGCTGTATGTTCGAGTGAAAGCGCGCGAGGGCGAGGGACGCGCGCTTTCACGGGAAGCGAACGCGCGGCGGAGAGCAAACGCCAATTTCCAGTCGAAGGTGAGCTGTGGGCGATGAGGGCATCGAGGCACTCTAGACTGTGCGTGTGCGTGCCCGCTCTCCCACTGCGGCGCATGCGCGCAACCTTGCCGGCCTCTGCCGCCTGTGCCGCCGACTTTCTCTGGGCTCTCGCCTGTCTCTCCCCTAACAGTGTCGACAAGTCGACAATGGCGTTTAGCCGTTCCATCGCGTAGTCAGCGTTTTGACAGCGGTTGAGTGCGGTCACACAAACAACGCGCACAACTGTTGTCGACGGCGGCGGCGTTTTGCCAGCGTTCGCACCGAACGCGCGCGGCGTTGGTGACGTCTTTACGAAGAACGTGCCAACCTTTGCCATACACCTTATAGCGGTGTACCGTAGCGACCATAAGGCCATGGTCTCTGTGCTCACAAAATAAATGAAAACCACCGGATCATATATATTTCTCATTCTTTAATAGTTCAAATAACCAATTACACCACCACATCTTAATAGTCATAATTGGAAATACATAATTCACACCATAGTACAGCTTCGCTGGTTTTCCATCTCCACCCCAGTGGAAGGGCTGACAGCTTTTTGTTTGGTGCTACCAATCATCTACTATTACACTATTATAGCTATTGCATGTGCGAAATTTTTATTTTCCTTTTTTTATTACGACTTTGACCAGGTGACCTCGACGTAACCAGTTATTTTCTTCTAACGCTACCAATCATCTACGTTTACATTATTATAACGGATACATCTATTAATTCCTTCATTTTCTTTTTTGTTACAACCTTGCCGCGGCGACGGCGACGTAACCAGTCTTTAGAGCGCAGCTCGCGCCCGTTGCTGTGGAGAGCGTCGGCGGCGACGTCAGCGGTGGTGGCGTAACCGAGCGAACGAGCTCAGCGAAAGATGAAAGCTAACGCGGATCGTAGCGGGGGATGAAAGACGGGAGGAGGAAAGCGGAGAGGAGGGTGCAGCGGAGCCACCAGGTGGAATGCGGAGGAGGGTATGGTGAAAGCGTGAGAAGAAAACCATTGTATGGCGACGATGGCTACGAGATGGCGCCAGAGTAGCGCGCGTCGTCTGGTAGATTGTCGCCGGTGGCTGCTGTGAATCGCGCCCACGTGTCACCCACGCGCTGGATCGCGCGATCTCCAGATTAGCGAGGCGGTTAGCAACGTACCGCACGACACAGACTGTCCGCGCCAGCCAAAATATCGCGAAATGAAAACACGTACACGGCGGCACTCAAATTTCGCATTAGGGAGTATCGTAGTCGTCGGTGAATTCTTCATATTTATCGTTTGTTTTTGTGTTTTCTTACGCTACCAATCATCTACTATTACACTATATTCTAACAATTACGTGTGTTAACTTGACCAATTATGAATTTATTTTGCAGATATAAGCCGTCATGCGACGCACAGATTTTGCTGGGGTACTCGCAAAATAATGCATACGCTTTAAAGAAGTCACAGTTTCACCAGAAAGGCGAAGCATCGATTGCAATAGAAAATTAGTAGACAGCTATGCGAAATAAGGCTAGTAGTTTTATCGGCCGTATAACGTTGTAAGTATTCGCTCAATAACTAAATAAGCAAGCGCGGTGTCATGCATGCACAGGTAAACATGTACACATCTCGCTCGATGACCCCGGAAACACGTGAAAACGCAGGAGTGACAAAGCGCGCCAGCGGCAGCGAGCAAATTGACCTTCGCGCTGTCTCCCGCTTCAACGTGAACAAACCGTCGAAAGCACAGCTCATACGAAGTGACCAGCACTCGGCGCATGGACTTTGTCCCCAACGCAGTTAGCTTTGCAGATGAGGCCCCCGCGGGCGCACATGTCGTCCACATCGCAGATCGCTTTCAAGCTCTGTCAGCAGCAGCCGCGGGAGCAGTTCGTGAGATACGGATCAATGTTGCCATATTTGCTCATTCGCGTGAGAGCCTTGAGGATAGACCGGACGATTCTATGGACCAATGAGCGATGCTATGAACAAGCCCCGCGTCTTCACTCGAAAATACCAGACTTCCCTTATGCTGTCACAAGCTATATACCGATGGCGATGAAGCAGCACCACGAGCAAAAAGCGTATTTAGAATAATCGAACTATTTATTAAGAGACCTTGGGCCAAAACACTTGATACAACTACAACTACAGCAGACAGCACGGTCAGTCGTCGTCCAATTAAATTACATGTATATTTCAAGTTGTTCCACTAATGGAACATGTGGCATTGTACATTCCAGGGCTATACCAGGACATTCCACATGTAATGCTCACTTTGCATCGACAATGTGCACCACTGCACGCGGCGCCTGAATTCCCATTTAAGAAGCTCTATTGTTGTCGAATCGTTACTAACGTCTACGGACGTTCGAAAACAGCAAGTGCGCATCTCCAGTGGTGGCAGTAACGTTATAACTAGAAACCTGTGCTGCGGAAATCCGCAAGGTAAGGGCTTCATGAAAAAGAAGGATTGTCATCATCCTGACAGTAGCTGAAGGCTGCAAAATAAACCGACACTGGTTTCAGAGTCGGAGAACAATTTGTTCTGCTCGAGTGTTCAATCCGGGGACAAATGCCTTTCCTGCGTGGTCGGTCTACCAGCTGAACTAACCAATATGGCTGCGATATATTAGCTTCCTGGTTAGCCGAGCTTAATACTAGGGCAATCGACCCTGCAAGTCATTTTTCCTCAGTTCGATCTAAGTTCCAGGACAATTTTTTCTTCATCTACAAAGCTTTTGTTCTCCTAAACCCATATGGTTTTCATTTGTAGTTTTGTAATACTATCGGGTGGATGGCTATTTATCCCTTTCATAACTTGATAACAGTAGTAACATTGTCGAAACAATCCTTGGCAAGGAATAGAACAAAACACGCGTGTCAATAACTTGGGCCTTGTTACATTTATGTTCTTTTCGTTTCCTCTGCAGACCGCATTATGCTGTGCTTCAGGATATCGATTCCGGAGAGAAGCATCCCCGAGTTTTTTGAGATGGACAACCCTGCTTCGTTTTTGCCAATGCGTGTTACCGGGTGAACACAGACACTAATATTTATAAAATACGAAGAGACAACGTATTTCTTGAGACATTTCTTATTGAAATGTCTCAAGAAACGTGAGACATTTCAATAAGAAACATACTGAGGGCGTCCGAATCGCTTGCACATCACTAAGGATTGATCTTGAGACAGCGCTAGGCCGTTGTGAAATTACGATTAAGTGCGTGCACCTAACTTTGCAAAGAATGCAAAAACACATACCATCATAAAGGCAGCGCGGGTTGCAATTAAATTTCATAGTTTTCTATCGGCATGCCCTAACAAATAAGTTATCATCGCACGGTGATCGTTTTGACGGACCAAGATCAAACTGACCGACTCAGCGAGAAGGGCAGCACGGCTGTTGGACTTCTGGACTAAGGGAACCAGCCTCTGCAGAGCGGAGGAGTTACCCACGGGAGTGAAGTTCTAGTTACAATCCAACACTTGACTTCAGTCAACCAAGAGAACAGGCTGGCTTCTGGAAGAGATATTCTACAATGGATCACATCCATGTCATCAATCAGGTAATCGAGAAATCTGCGGAGTACAATAAACCTCTCTTTAAGGATTTCATATATTATGAAAACGCATTTCATTCAGTAGAAATACCAGCAGTCATAGAGGCATTGCGTAATCAAGGAGGCGTACGTGAGTATCTTGGCAAATATCTACAAAGATTCCACAGCTACCTTGGTTCTCCACAAGAAAAGTAGAAAGATACCTATCAAGGAAGTGGTCAGGCAAAGAGACAAAATCTCTCCAATGCTATTCACTGCGTGCTTAGAAGAAGTATTCAAGCTCTTAGACTGGGAAAGCTTAGGAGTGAGGATCAACGGCGAATATCTCAACAACCTTCCGTTTGCAGATGACATTGTCCTATTCAGCAACAATGGGGACGAATTACAACAAATTATTGAGGACCTTAACCGAGAAAGTGTAAGAGTGGGGTTGAAGGTTAATATGCATAAGACAAAGATAATGTTCAATGGCGTGGCAAGGGAACAAGAATTAAGGATTCGCCAGGCAGCCTCTATATAGACTCTACAAAGGTGTACGTTTATTTAGGTCACTTACTCACAGGGGACCCTGATTATGAGAAGGAAACTTACAGAAGTATAAAATTGGGTTGGAGTACGCACGGTAGGCATTGCCAAATCCTGAGTGGGAGCTTACCACTGTCGTTGAAACGAAAAGTGTACAGTCATTGCATTCTACCGGTGCTAACATGTGGGGCAGAAACGTGAACGTTAACAATACTGCTCGAGAACAAGTTAAGGACAGTGTACAATCATTGCATTCTACCGGTGCTAACATATGGGGCAGAAACTTGGAGGTTAACAAAGAAGCTCGAGAACAAATTAAGGACCGCACAAAGAGCGATGGAACGAAAAATCTTAGGACTAACGTTAAGAGACAGGAAAAGAGCGGTGTGGATCAGGGAACAGACGGGGATAGCCGATATTCTAGTCGACATTTAGCGGAAGAAATCGAGCTGGGCAGGCCATGTAACGCGTAGGATGGATAACCGGTGGACCATTAGGGTTACAGAATGGATACCAAGAGAAGGGAAGCGCAGTCGAGGTCGGCAGAAAACCAGATGGGATGATGAAGTTAGGAAATTTGCGGGCGCAAGTTGGAATACGCTAGCGCAAGACAGGGGTAATTGGAGATCGCAGGGAGAGGCCTTCGTCCTGCAGTGGTCATAAACAATATAGGCTGATGATCATGATGATGATGCTTTAGGAGACCGCTTATAGTGTGTCCCTGTACATCGTCCCACGTGTACTCAGTACTCACTTTCTCCCTATTTTCCTCTTTCTATTCCCCCTTTCCCTTACTCCTAGTGTAGGGTAGCAAACCGGACGCTCTTCTGGTGGACCTCCCTGCCTTTCCTCTCCTTGTTCTCTCTCTCTCTCTCTAAATGATTGAGTGCGATTCACTGGCGAGTCTTTCATTCGAGCAAAGTTCAGCTATTGAATTACATAAATAGTAAATTACGTTCAATAGTAGCGCAAGTTACGCGAATTGATACGTATTCATGGTTGGAATGTAGTTAGCCGCGCGACAAAACGCAGAGGTGGGCTTGTCCTGTCAGTATCTCGGCCGGCTTGTTGGCTTCTTTTCATTCTGCATTGAACAGTTCATTAATGAATTTATGAACTAATGAAGCACCCGTCACGGTAGTTAAGCACCCGTCATGGTATTGCTGCGCTGCTGAGCGCGAGGTACCGGATTCGATGGTGACCGCATGCCAATTTATTTCTTTATGCATCTAAAATACTCTCAATGCCTACTAGTGTTATCGAGTTGAGCGGGGAGCTCTGTTAGACATTACTACAGACTGCGGCTTCGGAAGCTTCGTGGCCAGGATTAGTTGACGACGGAGGCGGGAAAATGGTTCCATTCGGCGGCGGTCGTCAGCAATGAAAAATTAATGGAGGCGGAATGCAAAAATGTACGTATACCGTGCTTTGAATGCATGTTAAAGAACACCATTTGATCGAAACGAATCCGGAGTCTCCGCGTTACGCATGCCGCATATTCAAATAGTTGTTCACGCAAGTTGTTCTCGCAAGAGCATACGTTAAGCAGATAGTATGAGGGAAACATTGTTCAGTATACACACAAATGAAATTACTATTTTCTATACAAACTTTGCTTTCCAGCTACAATTTAGAGGTACACAGCATGGACAGTCGGGAGAACTTGTAACAAATGAAATTGTATACAAAAAGTGAACGGCAGAAAGACTAGCCGCTAGCACATGGCACAGCGTTCGAAACATGATTTTTTTTTTTACCGGGTACAATGCAGGGCAGATATCTCAACCACCGTGGCAGCTTAGTTGCTATTGCGTTTCACTGCTGAGCCCTGGACCGCGGGTTTGATTTTGGCCGTGGCGGCCGCATTTTGATGGGAGAAAATTGCAAAACCGCGTTTGTATCTAAATTCAGGTGAACGATGCCGAATGCTATAGGTGGTAAAAATTATTCGGTAGTCCCCCACTATGGCATGCCTCATAATGATATCGTGGTTGTTGTGCCATAAAGTCTCAAAACTATCTCGAACTTTTTTTTAGCAGCCCCGTCTGGATGTTAGAGGTGAAGCCCGCTCGTCTATAGAAAGAAAAAGCAGCTCGTCAGCATTTGAATACTTTGAACCTTTTAATAAGCAATTTCAGTACCGCCTAATGCCGTAGTAAAGATGTAATACCATTCCTAAGTTTATGTTATATATATATATATATATATATATATATATATATATATATGTATATATTGTGCGGCACAGCGGCCAGGATTTTTGCTCTGGAGTTAGAAATGGTGCGCATTGTTGGGACTATGCCAAAAGTATGAAGAACACGATAATAAATAATTCCTTATTTTATCTCATCAGTCAGTGAGCTCTGGCTTACACATGCCACTTTATTTACTAGTACATGAAATAGTTCAACTCATTAATACGAAGTGATCCTGCCTCGAAGTCCTAGCATAAGCACCGCCGGAAATTCAGCACTCACTTGCACTCTTTTAAAATAAAAGAAATCAGGCTCCCCATGAGAATCTTCATGGTCCCACAATAAACGATAACAGCTGTCATATTGCCCCAAGTTATCACAACAGCATCATGGTTCTCACATTTGGTTGTATTTAGCGAGACGTAAAGGCAACACTTCCTAAATTTGGAAAAATATATAGTGAAATCTTAAAGCTAAGCGTGGTGCCAGCTACTTTCTTGTGAGCGCACTGAGATCCTAGTTGGCACAGTTACCATTGTTTGGTATAGTTTAGTTTACTGTTATCTATGATACCTTAAAGCATGGGTAATAATATTCAAAATGTCGAAGCAACCTCGGCAGTTTAAAGTACTCCAAATGAAAGAGTATGGTCTTTTCTTTACAGGTAAAGAACCTTTAGCAGATATGCATAAACCTGTCGTAAAGCCTCCCATTTGCGCCGCAGTTATGCTGTATAACCAACGCTCAAATATAAATAAAATCGTATAACAGAATGTAATCATTGGAACAACACTATACGCAAATTCTTAATTGGCGTCCATTTGTCAAGAAGAGCTCAACGTTCGAGCAAACCATTGAATGCCCGACGGGATTTCTAAGCACAATCTTCGAGTGATGCCACAGTCATCACGGAAATCACATTTGATACAGAGGTTTACGAGTGCGAATGCCAATAAGTTCTGTGAGTAAGATTGTCGCTGACCTTCGCACGCTGAAGCATAGGTTATTACAATATGGTCAATTATTTGCTGATTGAAGGTACAAGGTGATGCCTACACTCTCCTAACTTTTAAGATTGCATGCAAATATGTTTTCTATTGCAACCTCTGATCACTCATATCTCGATGGTTGACTCGTGTGGCTTTCTGAGATACAGTTTACCCGAACTGACCAACACTTGCAGGACAAATCTTCGAGCTCTACAGGCTATTGATGCTCGGGTTCTTATAGTTTGCCTTGGCTTGCCTAAATGCGCATCAACAGTGGCGACTATAGCAATTGCCCGAAACCAACCCATAAAAACACACATTGCGGTGGAAGTGCTGAGAGTGCGCATTAAGCACTTTGCCAATGCCAGTTCTCGTCATCTTGCAACACTTCCGTCACAAAGGCCGCAGGCATCATTTTGTACTACGATTCGGATTATACACCCACCTTTCATCAGGCTTCACCCCCGCAACTAAGCCATCGATTCCCCCATGGTGTTTGGCTCGACCTGCAGTGCACCTCACCGTACCAGGAATCAGAAAAAAGCCTGAGCTGTCAACACCAGCTCTTAAACAGCTAACGCTGCTCCTTTTGCACGAGAGGTACGCGGACCCCATACATATTTATACAGATGGGTCGGCAACTCTCCAGTGTTCCTCTGGAGTCGTGCTTTTCCCTGCGAGAGCCACCGCCATCAGTTTCAAGAGGTGTGACCCAATGACATCGACGGCTGCGTAACTTGCAGCTCTTCGCGCTGCACTTCGTCTCGTCATCCAGGAACAACATCAAAGATTTCTGCGACAATGCGTAGCAGTTGTCAAAGAATTTCCTCTACAGTGCCTACAGCGGCAAAAAGACTCCACCGATTATTCTGAGCCCCCCTACCCCACCTCCCCGCCGTTTTCATATCTCCATTTGAAAATGGGCGCCCCGAACAAAATTCCTGCACAGCAGCAACCATCACGTGCAACGTGCACAAACGTTTTAATCGAAGAGAGCCAGTTGTTTCTCGCTGGACTGTTGCGCGGGAGCATGAAAGAGCTCGCGGCAGCTTCTGCGATGCTTTTTGCATGGGGGGTTCACGCGCAATTAGTACAGCCCAGGGGGCATTACGACGACGCCTAGGGAATTCTCGGTGAAAAGGTTTACAGGCGTAGATTGCACATGCGGACTGCAGAGAGACGCGCATCAAATCTCGAGCTGGGCAGGCAGCCAAGCGAACGGTGATAGGATTGCACCATTCGTCCCTCCAAGTCGGCCCCCAGAGAGCACTCGCCTCCGAATTCGCCGTTCTTTTCCCGGGAGCGATTTTTCCTTCTCCTTCCCTTTTTTTCTTTTCCCTCTGCTCACCCCAGACCTGTCCCTCGCACGCGGCTCCAATCTGCTTTAACGCTTACTTATTTTCGTATGCGCCGCCTCTACATTGATTTTTTTTTATTCTTCGCAAAAACCACTTGCAATCTGACAACCTGAGTATACGTAGCAGATATTGCACTTCTTTAATGTACACGTTCATGGTGCTTCTTATTGTGACTTTTTTTTTAGAATAAAGAAGGAATCGGCCGCAACGTCTATGCAGAAGCCTATGTAGGCAAGTGCTTGGGAAGTATTGCGGAGTAGTTTTCTGCTCTAAATGACCCACGAGATGGTCACATTGGTTTTACTCGGCTCGATTCAGAAGCGCGTTTAAAGTTACGTACCGTACGCAATTGCATGCTGTGTAAGGTGCGCTTTGCGAGGCAAGCGCATGCCTCACACTTTGGCAGGATTTACCCTGGCAGCTATTGCCGGTGGCCTAAAGTGGCACTACTCCGGACAAAACTGACTGCAATTATACGAGATTGTCCCCGCCAGTTCTGTTGAAGTGTTTCATGAACAGCCTTCATTCTTCCTGTCACATGTTACGCAGGCAACGTCTGCGTGTGTGTGTGTGTATGTGCCTGCGTACGTGCGTACGTGTCTGTGTGTGTTTGCTGAGTTTCCGCGTGTGTTTGTCTATGTTTTCATCTGTGCCAGAAACTCTAGGCACCTGCATGCGGCTGTTAGAACTGCACGTTAGAGGAACTTGTAGAGTTGCTGCGGCAAACAAGCACATAAGAACAGTGGTACATGAGTTTAATCACCAGCACAGCGTTAATTTCAGAGTCAAGCGACGAATGTTGGTATTTCTGCGACGATCTTTCTTTTTTATAATATTTTAATTTAAGGAATTGTAGAAGAATGGGAAATTTTCAGTAACCAAGTTTTAGAGCAGTGTCCGACAGCACGATTTCTTGGATACTTGCTAATGCAAGTAATAATTTACAACAGAAGACTATTTAGCAGTATGGTTACTGCATTAACAAGGAATGCTTTATCTGCAGAATGAAAGCCTCTCAGTAATTAAGCATACCTCTGGTTGAAACACCATGCCTTGGTATAGTTTCTAGACATCGGTAGTGAAACTCTGCATGGAGAAACCCTTTTTTCTTGTCATATTTACGTTTGCTAAAAAAAATGCACGACGGCAAACTATGCATTGGAACTGCAGTGTTTTACGCCACATGGTGTCTCATTATTTCTCGAATTACTGAATAGATGCAAGATTTTAAGCTATAAAAACATTTTCGAATAAAATATAATATTCGCTATATCACACTAAAATTTTTAGTCCGGAATTCAAGCTCCATAGCTGTCAATGGAAGTCTTGGACATTTCTGAGACCGAAGAAATTAAGTCAGTCCAAGTCACAAGTGAACGAATTGCTATTCATGGTATTCAACGTGAGAGGCAACGTGAGATGTTGCCAGAGGGACAGACCATCAACCAGCAAGCCTGCAAAAAAAATCCATTCTGCGTTGTTCGCGTAGCTCAGTGCGTGAGAAGAGGCGGGAGTTGCTGAAGGACAAATATTGACTCATGCATCAGGACAACGCAGCAACTCCCACCTCCTTCGGTGTCCGGCATATCCTGGTTGTAAGGAAGATCGCCACCCTGCAGGAAGCTCCCTATTCCCCTGATCTTGCCTCCTGTAACAATTTCCTTTTTCTCCAACGTGAATTTCATCGTCAAAGTGGCCCGTTTTGAAAGGCTTGGAGCGGATCAAAAGGTCCGTGACGATGGAGCTGCGGATTATCCCAGAAGATTACTTTCAGTGGTAAGGAGAGGCATGGTGAAGAAGGATGGAAAATTGTGCTATAGACAACAGGGGATCACCTTGAAGGGGGCACCTTGTCCTTTGCCTTTTGACTATGAACAAATTGTCAGTGATACGAGTCCCGTGGCCTTTCAGACAGAACTCGTACTCCGCTGGTGGCCACCATTAAAAAAAAAATGTTCATTCCCTCGAGCAATAGCCCTTGGCGTACTCACGCTTCACCCATGCCGCTTTTCCGAATACGACAAATCTATCAGACGAATTCGTTTTTTTTAATACATCGTAGTCACCGCAACCAGCCTTACACGACACACGTTGTACCTCTGAAACCTCCTCAGATAGGTTTTGCGTGCTCATATCTTTTGCACCATTATAAAGACACGTGCTTGCGCTGAGTACTTTTTGATACTATACTTGCCAACATATTATTATAAGGTCTCACTTCCATTCGGGTACAAAAATCAATGTGCAGCCGAAACTAGCCTGGCAACTTTGCAGCCGATTCACTGAAAAATAATGAAAAATTATGTACGTTGGCATATGCAAGAATCATGTTCTAGCGATACCTAAATTGTAAGGAAAAAAAGAAAAATAAATCTCAGTCACTGAGAATCCGCGAGAGAAGACAAAAGGCAGCATGCATGTTTTGAAGCAATATATCGTGTCTCTTTTTTTTCTTTTTATTTGTCTTCTGTTCTTGCAAATTTTTTAATTTATTATTTGATTTACACCTGATCAGCATAACATAGCAATATTCGTCTTCTTTTACAGCTACCCTGTTTAAGGAGTAAACAATCCCACTGCTCAGTAAAATAGCTCTCTAAGGATTGCTACATTTCGCGCTTGGGTGAACATTGAAAAGACGTGGCAATGGTCTAGAAAACAATAGCTTTCTTTTCCCTAAAACTTATATATGGCGCTCGCTTTTAGCCCAGCTAAGCGTGTGTGTATTCTGTGCCTCCCGCATCGACCCCGTTATATCCGCCTACTGCAGCTCTTCACAATGACGCCCGGTGGTAATAAAAGTAGTTCCGCCATTCAAAGCACCACCATCTTTCCCACCCCGGCAACATTCGTGCGGGGCTTCTTTGTGTATCAAGAATGGGCACCAAAGGTCTATAGCATTGCAAAACACAGAAACGTGTGGGCAGAAACAAAAGCAGGAAATACTTTCCGTCAGCCTGGCTGCGGAACTGCCGACACGAGAACAAAGAACCACCGAAGCGGGGAGCCCTTCCGAAACTCGCTGACAATACAATCACTGCTCGAATTCATTGCATTGCTATAGAAACCACTTTTCGAGCTGTCGGCGGCGTTACCTTGGCTTCTCATGTGGGTCGCATCGAGCCACTTTCTCCATCACTCCACCACTGCAAACGTTGTGGCACATGAACGGTCACTTATGATGGGGCCTTTGGTGACTCCGCAGGGTGTAGCTATGAATTATTGCTGCGTTAGCATTCTCAGGGTACTACACGGTCTTTCCGGGGCTATCTCTCTCTATCTCTCGCTCTCTCTATTATACATATATATAGAGGGTTTCTTGAAAGTTCGACACGCTTTACCCGACGTAACAAATGCAGGATAAAGACGACAAACTTTATGGAAATAAGACGTATCCAGGACCTGGACGAATTTTTCCTGAACTGCGAAGCGTTCATTCTGAGAAACCCGTGTGGTTTTCCTTTGTATCTTCGTACGATGTTCGGGTGGATAACACATTTTCCATTTCACGTGTTTTCGTGCATGTTATGAAAGCACCGGGGAAAGTAGCTCTGGTAGAGATGTAAATCTAGACAGTAATGAAGAAAGGGAAATGAAAGTGGACGAAAAGGTAACTTGCCACCGGTGGGAGCCAAACCCACAACCTCCGCTTTACGCGTGCGTTGCATTTCCAACTGTGTTTTGACAACGGCTATCAGTTCGTTCACTAACTTGGGTACTTATGTTTACTAGATCTAGCCCTTGGATTCTTAGCCAGCGCCACCCAGAACCCTGGTGGGCGGTAGTGGAACATCCTTTTTTGCCCGATGGCGTCACATAACGCGTGGACTCAGGAGAGCAGGCACGTGGATAAGGAACCGTCGTATGCGGCCTAATGACATCAAGGCGGCCAGATTCGAGATCCTAGTTATGAATATCTGAAGAAGAGAACAAGGGAAACCGAGGGGCTCGGTTTTTGTTAATCATGACCAGATAAAGCCAACCGGCAATGAAGCCAAGAAAAGCATCGGGGAAGTTATCTGATAGAAATGGACATGTAGAAAATAATGAAGAAAAAGTTAATGAAAGTGGACAAAAGTGTCATGGACAGGTAACTTGGCAATGCGGAAACAGGCAGTCATGTATCGACAAGGCCTTAGTCTCAGAAACAGTCAAGGAATGACTACACTGAATGTTTATAGATGAACATCTTTCATCAGCGAGTCCTAATAGTTTAACCTTAAAATATGCGAGAGGTACTAATGCAAAACATGAACCAATAGCATCAGAATTTCTAAAAATGAATGAAAAGCAAATATCAAAGATTCTGAAAACATTAATAAAAATGGAGGCGTTCCCAACAACAGACTGGGATTATCAAGAACTGGTAGACGTTCTGGAGCAAGAGATAAGACAGCCATGAAAAAAAAAAAAAAACACCAGCCCTTCCCCCGTCAGCGAAAGTTGGGGTGAACGAAGCTTGCCGTGTGTGTACCTGACCTATACTTTCCTGTAGTTACGAGGCGTGCTCCACCGTTGTCGGGTTCCGTACCGATGGTAAACCAGCGAAGCTGAAATGTGCGGCCCCGGTATGAGCCACACGTGATTTATTTCCTTCTCTCTCTTTCTTTCTTTCTTTCTTTCTTTCCTTCCTATTTTCTTTCTTGTCCCTGGCACATATATACCCACATATCCCTGGCTCATACCGAATATTCAATGTTGGTATGCGCCACACGTGATATTATTATCGTTAATCGTGACGTAGATGACGAGCCTGTGATAGCAAATTCCGCTTGGATGGCATCAGAGCAGGATGAACCTCATTTACAAATGCAAGGGTGGTGAGAAGATGAACTCGTACTGGCCCGTTACAGTAACGTCGGTGACATATAGAATGGCAATGCAAACCATAAAATTAGAACTGTCGAAGTGGGTGGAGAAAAATGGTGTAAGGGGGAAAGTACAGAATCGGATCAGACCAGGCAAACACTTAGAGGATTATGTGTTTGTATTTAGTGTATACAGATTTCAGTAGCTCAGAATAGACCTTTATGGATAGTATTTCCCGTTACTAAGACAGCCTACGACAACGTATACAGGGAATTGTTATGGTATATTCTCAAGCACAAAGGCATAGACGATGATATTGCGAAGCTTCTGAGGGATGTATATATCGAAACAACCTAGTACAGATTGTATGGGAAGGCTGAAAATGTGATTAAGTGGTGGAAATTTACCAAGGACTGAAGCAAGGATGTCCTCCATCTCATTGTTGTCCAAGCTTTATGTTAAGCGCACAGAAAAAAGTATGGAAAACAGAAAATTAAGGTTTTGTTGATCGTACATGCTCAATGGGCAAATAGTACGTGCAACAGAAGGTCCCCGGACTTATGTATGCAAACTTGCCAAAATGTGTGGCAATACATTAAACTAATCTAGGCCTTGAGTTTAGCATACAGAAATCAAAAATTACAATCTTTAATGAAGGTACAATTAATTACATAGTGTCAATTCAACAGCAAGTCATACCCGCCGTCAAGCAATATAAATACATTCGAGTATACATAAACGAAGGACAGACTTGCTCAAGCACCCACGAAGATAATATGAAATTAAAGGGGAAGCAGAATAAATCAATAATGAACCATAGAGCACTTTGGGGCCGCAATAAATATGACGTGGTGCGTGAAATCTGGAAAAGTAATAGTACCATGTGCTAACATTCGCAAATACCATTCTGTTGAATGGTAGATATCTTGTTCGGGTTGGAAGTTAACCAAAGTTCAGTAAGTAGGTTAGCTTTGGGAGCTCAGGGTAAAACCACAAATGAGACAGTGCAGAGTGACTTCGGTTGGGCCTTTTTTGAAGTGAGAGAAGCGCAAAGCAACAGTAGTTTTGGCGAAAGACCCAGGAATATGGATCAAAATAAATGGTCGGCTAAAGTTCACAAGTATCTGTAACTCAAATAGTGTGGACACAGAATGGAGGAAGAGGTCAAGAAAGTTGGCAACCAAGTACAGGGTATTTGAAAGAGTAAAAGATAACAGGAGTCATCAAAAAGAAAATGAAACATAGACAGCGAACTGGATCCAAAGATTGGAAACAAAGAACACCATGGAGATATACAAGAATGGAAGGAAGAATAAGAGGCAACATCTGAACGATAACACAAAGGGCAGTGCGTTACCGTTTGAGGCTTCAGCTGGTCGCCTAAGGACAAAAACATGCGGGAGCAAATACTCGGCATGTGCAAGCTGAAAAATGAGGCATGTGTATGCTGCAGCAAAGATCCGGAGACCACTCAGCACATGCTAATGGTATGCGATGGGATTCACCCAGAGACCTGTAGTTAACGTACACCTTCCAGATGCACGTGGATTTAAAGTGGGCGGAAGCATCAACAGGTGAGCAGTCGAGATAAAAATGAGAGGTTCAGAGTATTGGCGAGAAAAAGGCAGGGAAGAGATTCATACGACCAGAACTGTTACAGGCATAGGTGTAGATAGAGAAGTTTTGAGGAAAAGAAAAAAAAAGTTTAACGAGGTGTACACAATAGTGATAGAATAAAAGCTTGAATAGCATACCTGATTAACTCAAGCAGGCTAGGTGACTATTTGTCACCACCCCGCTTCAAACGGGACTCCGATGAATCATCACAAATCAAGCTCGACAGCAGCGTTAATTGCACGCACCGGCACGCCATGCATTTCGGAGATCGTGCGCAAGCTTCTCGCGGCGCCGCTTGAAGACGCCAAGTATTCTTAGGGAAGCGCGAAAGAGAAGTGCCGCTGCAGTACTCGCTTCATACATAACTCGTTTTGACGCTGGCAATACATTGGGTCGCTATATTGATTCGATGCTAAATGCATTACATTCCACAGTCATTGTGAGATGGGTTCGGTCGCCCGTTTTTGCTCCATTCGGTAGAACTCGACACTTTACTCTTTCCCTTTCTTTTGGCTACAATTCAAGGAGGTCTATCGAAGCACCAAACAATGGTCTTTTGTTCCTTTATATTTTTCCTATCGTATCGACTGCAGCAGTTTCTGTCGCTCTCTTTGTTTTTTTTTTGTGTTGATGTTGTCAATGTAGCCTACCGAGACCTACCCAGAATGAAAACAGGGCGAGTGAGTTGAATAACTGTGCGTGATAAGCCTTTCGGAAAGAAATAATGACACAGGAGAAGTTGCTCTCGGCCTCCAACATAATGCCGCTGCCATAAGCTGCGTGGTGACATTTCCTTTCACTATTGTACCTATTCCTTCCATTACTCTGTTACTCACAAGGAAGTAATTATATATCACAATGAACTTCCGTAAGCAGTGAAATCGGGCAAGTAATCGCTTCCACAGAAGCGAAAAAGAGGCAAGTTAGGAAAGGCTTCGAGATAAATTGGTCGCCTGTCCGGTTTCCTACACTGCACTGGAGAAACGGGATACTAGGATTAAACGAGAGAAAGAATGCAACAGAAAGAGCACTATCACGTGTGCCAGCGTGAAGGTGCTAGCAAGTCAATGAACGATCGCCGAGATCTGTCGACTAGACGTATTGTAGTAGCGCTGTTGCTGGGCGGCTTCCTGCGCCAACAAAATAATATAAGACAAGCAATGTGGGCAAAACATAAGACGGAAAGCTTGAACTTCGTCCGCCTGCAGGAAAACAATTTTTTTCCCTTTTTTTCGTTACGCGGCGTCGTTTTTGGCGAGCGTGAGCTACGAGATGGGAACGCCCGTCTCAGGTTGGTGCTGTGGGCACACCAAGTACTTCACATTTCAACAGTAATTACACTGCAGGTCATGGTATACGTTTGTAGAACCATGCTGAAATTTCTAAAAGCCGAATTCTAAAACTGAAAATGTGTAAATGTTGAGCCGATTGGCCACTACGTAAAAGTGCTTTACCAATACCAGGACGCCTGTATCAAAATGGTGCTATTTCTCATATAATACAATCAGAAACATTGCGTGCCACGCTGCTAATATGGCTGCACCTGGAATATTCTTAAATGAAACGTGCGCTCCAATTTTTAGCGACAATTGCCTCCAAAAACACTAAAAAGAAAACATGTTCATAAGAACTTAGTACAGTTGCGTTCACTTCGCTGCCGCTCTCAAATGAAGAAGTACATTGGTTTGAAGCGAAGCTTGCTTTGTCTCACTGATTCGTCCATGAGCACCGAAAACGCACTGCAGGAAAGCCAAATTACACAACGGAACTATCTGCGCACGCAATAGAACAACGGCGCACGACATAGGTATCGTAGAACACTATAGTTTACACTCGCAGTTGTAAATTGTAATTCGGAAGCGCCATACCGTTTGGCATGCCCTTACAATCACCGGTTCGGCAGAATAACGATGCAGTTGTGTGCATCATGCAGTGTAAAGCGAAAAAAAAGCACGCCAACATCGATTAGGCGAGGTGCCATTTGCCTAATATACCTGAGAAGGTCGTAAAAAGTGCATGCGGGGTAATTTACATTCAAATGTTAGGTCCAAAGGTAACCCACAAGAGGGAAAATAACTTATCTTCAACATCACCAGTTTAAAGTTCGCGAAACACGCTGTCGCGCTGATGTTTTCGGCAAATCATTTTTCTCGCTTACTTCACCGCACTGGAATAAGCTTCCTATGAATATTGTTCAATGTAAAACGTGCTCCGAGTTTCAATTGTCGTTATCGTCTAACCTGTCGTAAGCGTATATCATTGCGCTTCGTCCGATAAGCCATCCTTTCCTTTTCTATGATGTGAATTTCTTAGTTTTTTTTTTTCTGGCATGTTTTTTTTTTACATTTGTACCTTATTGTGTGCTTTTTGAATCAGCTCACTTTCCTATAGTTTACCTTTCGTTACAAATGTCCCCCTGCAATAATGCCCTCGTGGGGCTGCAGGTACTTGAATATTAAAAAAAATGTAAATCAAGAATCAACTGAGATCATGATCGCCAAATGCGAGTCGTGATGCTACCTGGAATGGGACAATAAGAAAGTTTGATGTTCAGCTGTATTAATAGATTACATCAGTGCATTAGGAAAACAATCGCCTTTAACGTGATTGATGGCTTGATAGCCAGAAAACAGGAAAAGAAGCTAATCCACATAGAGACGCGGTCCTGTTCTGCCCCAGTACGCGTTGTTTTAATCTACTTTTCACAGCACCCGCTAACATCTAGCTTATTTCCGCTATTGGTTAAAAACAACTACAGCTGGCTCCTAAAAAACATGAACCCAGCAAAGTGAGAAGTGTTTCCGTACACCAAAATGGTCTTAATATGACTATGATTTGTAGTCCATAACGTCCCAACAATGTAGAGCAGCAGCGCTTTTAGAAGAAAAATGAAACTTCGGGTTTTGTCATAATTTTCTCCATAATATTGGAAGATTTTTAATATTAGTTTTTTTCGCAAATGAAGAAACGTACAGTTTAAAAGGTTGATCTTACCATCATAATTTAGTTACGCGCTTCTGTTGAGCGTTTCTTTATTGCACCTTATGGAACTTGTGAAGTTCGGGGGCATCTTATACAAGAGAACCACTGGTCAGGAAAACCGAAGAAGGCAGGCAAAAGTGTCTGAGGAAATTGTGCGGGCAAATAGGGACCAGTTCTGCTACTATGCATTGAAGTATACTTGAGTTATACTTGAGTTCGATTTTGGTTTTGTCGCTTTCAAATCAAATACGAGAAAAATGATCGCAGTACGGTGAGCATCTTCGATGACTGGCCAACGGCGCGCCCTCTACCTTCAGTTATGCTTCGAGCATGCGCTCCACTCTTCGCATTACAATTTTTGCTGATAGTGCATACACTCCTCTACTTGGTCCTTTGCCATTTGTCTCGCATGTGCTTCTAGTACGGCAGCAAAATATTGCACGAATTGCCACTGCAACGGCATCGACGGGGAATACGAAGGTCGCAGAGTTACATATTTTGAGGATGTCAAAATTTCATCGTCTGCTGGTGATGCGGCAACTGAACCAGCTGAGTTCCATGAAGTGACCGGCGTGCATCCAATGTACACGCCCTGAACTACACTTACAGATGAAACATGACAACAAAGTCCTCGCTTGATGATGACATCTCATATAGTGCCACCGTTGTGTTCACCTCATTATACGATTTATTATTATTCTCGCATCAAAGAGCTCTTCTGTCACAGTGCGACAACCCGTGTGTCAAGTCGAGCTGCGTTCGGCATTTCGGAGCCTTTGCCAGGTTGATATTTAAAAAAAAACTGGGCAGTTGAAAAGATGAATGTCGCGGCAATAGAATTTGCATTTGAAGATGACACTATTTTCTACTTTATAGGTCTCCCAGATATTGCGGACAACGTATCTGCACAAAATAACAAACGCGAAAAATTCAAGGTCAAGTAAGTTGGACCAAAAACGGAAGATGCAAAAGCGTGTTTGTTTGTAAACATATTAGTTAACATGGCCCGAAAGTGTTTCTGTGAATTAACAGAGAAAAATAACACCTAATAAACAAAACTGTATGAGCAGCCTTATTCTGACGATCCGTCACTAGATTGTGGCACGAACAGAGCAGCCACACACTGCGCTGCTGCAGTTATGGAACCATTTCGGATGCGTTATCCAGGGCACGACTCTGAAATTTGAGCGCGAGTCTGTTGCGACACCAGAAACAGTATATAAGACGTTCGACACGAACGAAACATCTCTCGTAAAAGAAGGAGCAAGCGTGGGCCGAACCCTACTCACCAACGAATGCCTGGCTACATTTCCATCCTTGTGTGAAATTCTACCATTCAATTACATGGGTCGTTTTCCTTCATTTGGGAATCGTAGCAATGTCACAACGACCAGCCGGGCGTGGCATACGAACACACCGCATCAAAAGGGCATAATGAACGTCGCACTTGGTGATTGGGCATATCACGACGCGAGAGCGACGAGAAGCGCAGACAAATATCAGTCCCTGTCCAGATAACCTTGGCTGAGAACACGCAAGGCAGGAAGCGTGGTGCGCCGTTGCATGCGCGCGAGCCTTCTGAAATCATTTTTCAGACCCCACGAGTGCATGGCGTGAGAAGACGAGTTCAACATTCCACGGCTCAGGCTCTGCAAGAACTACGCCGCTCCACTGCGTGCTCCTCACTGAGCACTACTTGCAAGCAGCGCCGCCGAGACGGCTGGGCCTAAAGCGCGGATACAGTCCGGCGTTTACAACGTGCCAGGAAGCGGCCGGTGAAGTCGGATACGTCCCGCCGGTGACGCCAGGACCGCTGAAAATGTGGCCCCTGTCTAGTTCAACGCGTTCAACGCGGCCCGCAGCAGCGCGGCGAGAGGAGATGTTGCCTCAACGCATGCGCACACGGGCGTGGCGACCGAACACTTTTTCGTTTAGCAAAGGCGCAAACTCACTGCAATCTATTTCATTTATTACATGTCAAGCGCTCCAGTTGGGGTATTACATGCGGGATGAGTTTTATTTACAGCGAAAGAGTGCTTCCAATGTTGCCATGAATTGATGGGGATCGGAGTGGTTCACGGCAATTGTATGTAAATCGTTACAGTTTAGTGCGGTCTTCGCAAAAAATGAGTGAAGATGAGCGTAGATTGCGCTGGCAACGGTTCAACTGCCTTGGGATGGTTTGTGCGGCTCGACAAGCGATGAACTGGTAATAAGATAGCTTGAACTTCGAAGGGAACGGTATAAAATTTGTGGTAAAAGGATAGCCTAGATATGTGGCGTCACAATTCAAGGCTGTTGACCCTTTAGCTGGCAGCTCAACAATATTGTTTACCTAACAAAAGTATCTGCAAAAACTAGACAAATCCAAATATTAGTCTGTGCCTTTCAATTGACCTTTATTTATGTACCTGCTGAACAGTGGTATTCAATAAAATGTCGAACTTGAGCAGCAGCAGCTGTATAGGTCACCAAACCTGAAGGCTTCGTCATTATCCTCTTAGCGCACGTGGGGGTCATATTCTCGCCAATGCGATTTTTTTTCCTTTCTTAAGCAAGCTCTTATTTCTTAACTTCATCAAGGTACATCTCAAGAACACACGTTAGCCTTGCCAGAACAAGTGCCCGAGACCAGCTTTCGGCCATACATTTACTTGTCACCACCTGGTCAACAATAATTCTGACCTACTGTATCTCGCATAGTGTTTAGAGAAACCGTTTACTATTTGAATTGGTTTGTATTTGAGCAATGTAAAGAAGAACCAAAGCAATAAAATCATTCCAGGTCAAGACTTTCTTATCTTACCAGTTAAAGGGTTGAGGTGACCAGGAGCTCGGGAACCGTGGAATGGTAAGAATAGACAGAGCAAATAAAACGAGCTGCACGATATTGGATTGATTCGAGAATATTAGATAGGTTAGATTGATCAGGATCCCAAATAGAGCACGGGTGTTCTAACTTAGGGCGAACACATGTAAGATAAGCTATTAGTTTCCCTGATGGGGGAGTGAGTCTTAAGTGCCTATGAAGAAAACCGAACGTGCGATTCGCAGAGTTAGCTATGTTAGTTAAGTGGGTTGACCAGGATAGACTGCTTGAAAATGTTACGCCAATATATTTATAAGATTCCGTCGATGACATTGCGGAGTCGTAAAGTAAATATTGTGCTGGCTGGTAATGTGCCACACCAAGACTCAATAAGGTTGAGGTCGTTTTGAAGGGTATTAACATGTGTGTTCTTCCTAATGGAATGGTATACGACGCAGTCATATGCAAATATACGAATGGTAGAAGAGATACTAGCTGGGAGCTCATTAAAAAATCACAGCATATCCACGGGGTGAATGATGATGAGTGGGCGAAGCTCCGGAGGGAATCATCGGATCTCCCGCTTAAGGGGACGCTAGCACAAACGCGTTAGAAACGTGCAGTACTCTCTAGTAAGGGGGAGCGGCCACAGCGTCTTACGCAGCCATTTACACATGCCGGAACGTGCACCGCGTTTGCCGACGCCATCACATGACTACTGAGAGAGTATACCCCCCGTATTCATAAACGCTCCTCGACTTGAACTTGACTTGCCACCGCCTTGGGCAGCGCGTTCGAACCGCGTTGAAGGTAAGGCGGAGAGGCCACAGCGTCTTACACCAGCTTCTTACACGGGCCGTAACGTGCTAGCACAAACGCGTTAGAAACGCGCTAGAAACGCGGCCTTTCGTTAATGTTGGGTATTTATTGCCATCGGGGTGCGTGTGTCTATGTGCGCTTCGTGGCGTAGTGGGCTAACGCCGCGCGCTCGGAAGCGAGGGGTCCCTGGTTCGATTCCGCGCTACGGACACAACTTCGGAATTTTTTTCTTCTCATTTTTCTCAGACTGGGTACACACTACTACTACGACGACGGGGACGGAACGGGTGCCGCTATAAGGAGCTTCGCTCCTAATATAAATGAGGAAAAGTAGGGCTCCAAGAAATGTACCTCGTGACACACCCGAAATTACGGAGGATCGGCTAGATGAGTGGGTATTAGCATCGACAACATGTTGTCGATAGGTGAGAAAACTGCGAATAAAATTGTATACAGGTGTATTAATGTTTAGTCGAGAAAGCTTTAGGAGTAGCCGTTGATGTGGAACATTGTCCAATGCTTTTTCAATGTTTAAGAAGGGGGCATCAACGGGTATGTTTAAGTGAAGGCTGGAACTAATATCGTTGTAAAATAAAGCTAGTTGGGTGTGACATGAGAGTCCTGCGCGAAAGACATCTTGACTGGAATAAAAGAAATTCTTGCAGTGTAAGAAACTAACAATGTTTCAGTAGAACACATGCCCCATTAGTTTAGAAATAATACTAGTAAGTGAAATAGCGCGATAACTGTTGCACAACGATGGAGGACCTTTTTTTTGGGTACTGGAACACCCTTTCCCACTTGGCAGTCAACGGTACCACTCCTGCTGATAGTGAATAGTAGTCGATTTCGTGTTTGACAAGCGAAGCTTGTTTTTCTTTTTTTTGTCTAGCCTGAACGTCCGTGTCGGTAAGCAGAAACAATCATCCGCAATTGCTCCAGCATCGTCGTCGTCTTCCACAGCAGGCGCGTGGGCGTCCCTCGGCGCTTCCGCACGAACGCGCTCGTGCCATTGCTCCCGCGTTCGTCGTTGTCTTCTTCCACAGCTGGCTCCGTTGCCACTCATCCTTCCAGCGTACAATTTCACTTCTCTTCTGTCATCGTAATGGGGAGGCCGCGTTTACGGGGTTATGCTCCATTGCTTAAGAGGGTACGAGCCATTCATTGTATTACCTGACGAACATACGTAAATTTGAAGCAATTTCATTTTCAAGAATCGCAAGCGGCAATGGTGGGCGGATGGTACTAATCACGCCGCCGAGCAAACTCGAGGCATCCAACGCAAGCGTTTGTGGTTCGAACACAACTTGTGCCTCATCAATGTGATCCGCTCCGAGGAACAGCGACACAATACCTTGCAAGTGATGAATGACCATCACGCTACAGTGTGGAGAAGACCTTGGTGAATTTAGAGTTTGCGACACGTGTAAGGAATCTTGAATCAAAGGAAAACTGGCCTGCGTTCAGCACTGTGAACGGGTACGTATACCCTCCATTTGTTGTGATCAAGGAGATTTAAACCTCCTTGGTTGTGATGGTGATAACCTTCGCCTAACCATCTTCACGGAGTGGAAGGGCCGACGAATTTTTTCAGCATTTTTGCGTTGATACCATCCCCGCCGCATGAAGATGTGAGTTTAACGAGTCGATTAGTTTTACAATGCCGTTCAGACAAAGGGTGACGTCAGGCATCATGATAAGGAAGGGCAGAAAAGTTGTCGACAGTTTCGGCAGTAAACATAGAAGAAAAGAGTGGTTAAGCTGTTCGGTAGCCTCATGATCGGGAATTGGATGGGTTTTTTTTTCCGTCGCACAATGCTAATGGTTGGGGGTTATTAGGGTTAATAGGGTTCCCGAATTTTTTGGGGTTGCATTGTAACATAGCGGGCAATGTCTGTGAAAAAAATATTGAGGCAGTTTCGCACTAGTGGCGCGAAGACTGGGCAAACAGCAAAGCTGGCGGCCCCAGCTAGCTTATTCTTGGTTCGGCTAAGTTTCTGCGTGATTGTGCTTCGAGACTCGGTCAACTTTTCTGCGAGGTTATGCTTCGACACTCGGCAAAGTTATGCGTGGTGTTGGTAATCGTCGCGGCACGTCTTGCAGAGCTTGGCTTCTTCGGGAAACGCTTCTCTTACGATCCGCAATGCAGTCTCTCGCTTTTCGCAGTCGCGCACAGAGCTAAGCGTAGACAAGTTCGTGACGAACCACAGTCTATCGCACGCTCGGCAACTGTGTCCAAACTCAGTGTTCAGAAACTCGCGGGCAAACCGTCCATTGGCACCTCCCGTGGCTCTCCGCAATTGCCGGTGGAAATTATCCAGGACTCGATCGTAGGCCAGGATCGTTTTGGCGACGCTTCTGTTTGCTCAAACGGGTTTTCTCCATAGGGCGGGCTCGAAACACTGGATCTTCTGCCAATCACTGTCGTTTAGTCGCCGCTTTGCCGGCGCGATACTCTGGATCGGCCCGAAGTTGTCTCATGTGCTCTCGAGTAGCGGCACGCTGTCTTTAACACCATGCTTCCTCTTCCTGGAGAGGGACGATCTTCTTCGGTCGTCCCATCCAATCCGCAGCGATGTCGACGCGGCGGCGACGCGGAGCGATATATACCCAGCGGGACCCTGACGTCACGACTTAGCTCCACCTTTGCACAGCTGCGGCGCCCAATCCGCACGGCGTGGTGACGTCATGGCTAGGTTGAGCTAAGGCGAAGCGATGCGGCGCACGCGAAGGCGTCATGGCTCAGCTCCCGCAGCTGTTGCGAGGCTCGGCGCAGCTGGGCCAGGTGTTGCTAGGCGACGCATGTGACGTCATCGCCAGGCAGAGAGTTTTCTCGGCACACCTATCGGCGCATCTAGCAGCTTTTAACAGCATCGCTGTTAAAAAAGAGAAATTTTTCTTAGCTTGCGAGCCTTTCGAAATCTTTTTCTATGACATTAGCTGCTCCACGCGCATGCATCATTGGGACGAAAACGCCTTTTCTTTTTATTGTTCAGTCGCTTCAATGTGACGTTCGACCATGCGGATGACTTCTTTTCGGTTACGATAGTGCTGAACACAGGCTTAGCGAACAGGTCTGGTATTTTGTTTTTAAAGAGTAGTCAGTTAATCTCGACTGAACGCTTTGAAAATGGAGTTAGATGGAAAGTAGTAAATTCTTCAAGCTCAGTGTTTATAGCAGAATAATGACCCTTATCGTACAATATTGTTGTTTTAGTTATCTTTGTGGGATGCGAAAGTTGACAGGAGTAGAATGCATGGATTACTGAATGGTCACTAAGCCCTGGTACAAACGTCATTTTTGATACCCTGTGGTGATCACAGGCAAGAAGATCTAGAATATCAGCAGAATTGTCACTGTAGCGTGTGGGTTCATTGATTAGTTGCGTCAGTCCAAAGGCTTAGGCATGTGTTGATGAAATCGCTCTCAATACCGTTTTTTGGAGACTACCCATACTAGATTAGTCCATGATATTGCCGGACTAGTGCGGCCCCAGTGATAAACACCGGGGCCGCCCGTTTCAGCTTCGCTGGTTAACCCCCTTTACGGAGTGGAAGGGCCGACAAATTTTTTGTACTTGAATTCCACGAGGCTCTTCGCTCTCTAACCGAATCTTACCGACATCTTCCGATACTGCTGTTCGCGCTCGTGACTTAGCGTCGCAGCCATTGGAAAGTTAGGTGCCGTTGTTTCAGCTGCTACAGACGCCGCCGGCTTTCTTGCTCTATGGGCCATTTCACGGTATCGAATCAAAAATAAAAAAAACACGATGTTGAAGTGATACACGCAGCCATTATGCGATTCGCAACTGGACGTTCGGTCAACTGAGGCGCTCGTGCATGAGAAGCAACTAATTCTTTCACTCATTTGGCAGACCGTGACAGCAATGAAACAAGGGAACATCACGTAACCAGACGCACGTCTAGTGTTGCGTATACGTTCGAGGAGAGACGTGCCATATTGTTGTACCTCCCAGACTGCGGTAAAGAGATGCCAATGGGGTGAGACTGGCCGAATAATAAATTGCTCTGCTTGACTGGATGGCGAAGAATTCGTGCGTTCGTGAGTGAAAGGGCGACCAGCGACCAAACGCTTACACGAAGGTAGGAGCTTACAAGATAATTGCTGACACGTGAAAAGCTTCATGTGGGTTGACGGAACGTTGTATTAAAGACAGGTGATATGTAAAGCTGCGTTGTAAAGGGTGCGGTTGCGCACCCACTTTCAGAGGTGTTACCGTTAGTGAAGTGTTTCCCGTAAGAAATTTGGGCGACGAAAAAAGTGTGAGCGGCACACTGTGTTAACATAAAAAAAGATTGCCACTATTTTGGCAACCGGTCAGTCTTCATACTTTTTTTTCTGTTTATTTTTTTGTTTATTTTTTCTGCTTCTTTTTTCAGCGGTACAGCCTTCCACAGCTCCCGTGCACTTATTTCTTTGAGTGAGCGTCGGTTAGTTTGTTTCCTGTTCATTCACAAATATGTGCAAAACATTTTCAGCAAGATGCTCTGTTGAAGTAGGCTGCTTAATAGCGACACAATCTTACTGAATGACTGGAAATCATTGAGCAAAAGTTATCTGCCTCATGCGCTTGGTCAGGAACTGACGCCTGTCCACAACAAGCATACGCTCCTGCCGGAAAATGCTTCGAAACAGTTTTCAGTTGCAGTAGTCTGCGTCTCTCGAGACTCCGAAATGTGTTCTCATTACGTATATTAAAATCGAACAAATATTCTACAACTCCAAATAATTAATTCTCCAATTGAACAAGAATCAAACAACAAAAACAGTTCACATCATTTTCTAAATGTTTATTATTGGCACACCCGTCACTATAATTTATTATGTGCCTTGTGAAACGAGAAAAATGTGGAATTACGTGCATGCATAGGCGTCACCAAGAAAAACGACCCTATGTAGATCGAAAGCACGAAACAAATAAATAAACATCGAATTGTGTTTTGTATCGTTTTTGCACACTCGTTAGTGTCGTAACGTCCTGTTAAGTTGTACAAATTTGGCAGCTTTGCCATATGCCTTATTTTGCGGAGTAGCGCTAAAACAAGGTTGGTATCAAGAAAATGCAAGCGCTTATTCATCGGCTGTCTGCCTTCGTTTTAAATGCGTAAGCATTCCTATGCCTATACCCAACGAGAACCCTGTCCGTCCGTTACGTAAGACTGAATGCAATGCCTCACATCTCCCGTAAACAATGGCTCCTCCCCTGAGAAGTAATGGCGCGTACCTCCGTTAGCAAGCAAAAAAATGGAATGCGTCATACCAACGTAAGGCAGAGGCTACAAGCGCTCAGCAAAGGGAAGCGAACAGTGCATACATTCATTTAAATAACCCATACAACACACAGAACAGCACACGTTTCAATTAAGAATAAGCTCAAAACAAGCATCCGAAGCATCAATAAAGCTTTGCATGCCCTTTCAGCAAATGTAGTGGTAGTTTTGCAACAGCTTCGCTGGACGTCCAGGTTGATGAGGATCGATAAGAGTTGATAAGGGTCGGATCATGTTCGATAAGGTTAATAATGACTGGTAAAGGTTGGAAAGGGTTTGTACTGGTCGGATGAAGTTTCATAATATTCATAATGACACTGGGCTGCGTAGAGATGAGCACGTGGCGCAATGCTTACGCCTACTTTGACAACCCGCAGAGGAGTTTATGCGTTAAAATAGTTTTCTTCTTCTCGCACCTTGTAAACATTCGCTCACTCGGGTATGGAGCACACGTCCGTGTTCGGTTAAACCCTATTCGCATTTGCACTGGTGGCGACAGTTAACAAGCAACAAGAACTGTGGCAGAAATCATCGAAGACTATCGCCACTGTCGGCGACTGCTTGCTTGCGTGACCTGCTGTATACCTCCATGACATCCATGAATCACGTAACCTATGGACACATCAGCAGATACACGAAGTGAAAAGCTAGCTGCCAACCACAAAGCCAAACGATACTTCGTAGCCACCTATCCCCCCCCCCCTACATAGCGTTGTGACACCTTGGTACATCCATTCTGGAGAATCAGCCCACACCTGAGCACATTCCAGTAGAAACACGCAGCTGCGAGCTCACGTCCACGAAATCGGAAGTGACGGGGTGTGGTGTTTGAAGGCCATACGATGGCTGTGTCTCTGACAGCTGCCCCCCGCCCGATTGTTCGCTTCTCTTGCAAACGCAGGGGGATGCTCTTTCCCCTATTGGTTAGTCGAGCACTGAATGTACTCCGCTTTAGGCACGATATTCACAGTGTGTGTGTGTGGTATCTGGTGCCACGAGACCGCCACAAATGGTTCCGGTGAGGAAATAGGTAACCTTTTTCACATCCGAGGCCCGCTGCTCTTCGTGGGTGTTTTGAAATGGTCGCATTAAAAGCTAACGGTAATTATTTATTTTATGTGTTCTCTGGTAAATGAGACTCCATAATGGAATTACTGGGTTGAGGGCTATCCGATAAAGTAATAAAAACCGGCAAAAAATTTCTGTCGGTACTTCGTTAAGGCTACATACCGCTTGTGACACCTTGGTACATCCCTTCTAGAGTTCTAGATTATTGGCCCACACATGGGCACGTTCCAGTATCACACACGCCGCGCGCAAGTTGTCTGTTCGGGCACATAACTACGGACCCAAGTTGTCTATCAGGCCAGACAGCAAACAGCAGCAAGGTGTACGTTCGGCCGCATATGCCCAGTGGTCCCGTGTAGCTTGCTCAGCAAGACAGCAGCCTGCACGTATACCTAGAGTCGGGTACAACTTTATGAACACAGCGGCCAAACCCCAGAATTAAAAGAAGAAAACAAAAAAAGCAAGAAAGTTCTTTCTTATAGGCAACCTGACGAGACCAACGTTCGTGCAACTCTTGATTCGCAACGTGCGACGCGCAATCTTCGGCCTGGTGTCCAACGCGACCTTCGTAACACTGCGCACATGACATGGGAGCAGCACGTGCCATATAGGCACGTGCTGTAGGCGTTCTTGCAAACACCGACGTCGAGCTGGCGTATCCAGCTGTCGTCATCGCGCGCTTACTTAACTATTTGTGTGTCGAGATTTGCAGACGCCAACATTTATAGCTTGCGGAGGCGGAAGCTGCGGGGACATTTTCCTGGTGCACCCCTATCTCTGTTCTTTTATTGAATTCTGTCACTTGTGTATTTATAGAAAGAAGATTGGCGGCCACCACCTTGAAGCTTGGCACGTAGCAGGAAGCGCGTGTCGCGGCCTCGGCCGAGACTTTCTCGCTCGTCAAGGACGCCTGCTATGTATTGACGCCGAATGAGAGTACGAGAAAGGGCTCACGAACTGCGGCAGTCACCGCGTAAGAGGCGTTATTTGCAGTCCCGCTTCTCTCACTATACGGTAAGTTAGGCTCTTCGCTTCGCGCATGTCACGCGTACGGATAGGACGCTATGCTTGTCGGTGGCTACTGCCTCCAAAATTTTTATAGCAACAGCCGCTGCAAGGAATTAACAGTCGCATGGGTGCGTCCGGCGCAGTATTAACGTCTGTCGTAGCACAGAGAGAGTAAAAACGACTAAGAACGCCGCTTGAAGTGCGAAGCGCAATTTGAACCACAGACGGTTTCAACACTCTTATCCGGGTAACCCTTATTATAGGTGCGCAATTTCAAATCCTAGTGCACCATGTTTTTAAAAGTTACTTAGTAACTTATAAGTTTGTAACCTTTAGCAGAGGTATACGCAATAATCTCTAACCCATACGATTGGTATATGGGCTTCCTATATTTTATAGCTTACATTGAAGCTGTTTACTGACACGTGTACATTGTTTATGGTTTACCGGGGAGCGCTTTTCACCGCCTAACCACTGTTAGAAAGTTATCACTCGACACAAGACGCGCCCTCTGTACCGGATATTTCTCGAATGCTGTCGCTGATACTAATGTAAAATGATCTTGTCTATAATCAGATGGAGTGCGCCAAGCGAATGATGTGGTGTATACTCTACAACTTGCGCGAACACAGCGAATAAGCTGGAACGTTCGATGTATATCTATGTCACATCACCCGTCTGACCATCTCACACGTATAGATCTGGTTTAGACGATCGCCGCCGGTGCTCGCCGCCGACTTTGTGCTTGAGTGTTACTAGTTTTGCTGGGCACAAGTTCCCCCAAAAGATTTAGTTTTCTTACTCTTCCTTGTGCCACTATTGTTCTTAAACGGTCACTATACAACGCGACATCTCTTCCTCCCACACACACACACAGACACACACAAACTGTCTTTCCTAATTCACAAATTAGGATATGGTTAAAGACTGATGACAGGCGGCTTTGGAGGAATGTGTGTTTTTATTAAACTTCAAATTTGTTTTAGCAAATGTCATGTAGGTTTTCTCGTTTATGCGCTGAAATGTATTCTAAATATAGCTATCTAAATATAGTTCGCAGATTTGCGGGTGGACTAAAGACTAAATGCACAAATATTATCAAAATCATTCATTCCTAATCTTGATCAACACATGAAACTATTTATTAGTCAGTAAGTCTTTGGTTTGGGCTAGTTGGTTCATAATTAAAATATAGGCAGGGCCGCGTGCCAAAGGAGACGTAAGCAAAACTGCGTTCGTTCTGTTCTTCTTTCTGGAGTTTTACGTGCCAAAACCAGTTCTGATTATGAGGCACGCCGTAGTGGAGGGCTCCGGATCAATTTTGACCACCTGGGATTCCTTAACGTGTACTACAACGAAAGCACATGGACGTTTTTGCATTTCGCCTCCATCGAAATGCGGCCGCCGCAGCCGGGATTCGATCCCGCTACCTCGTGCTCAGGAGCGCAACCCATTAGCTGACTGAGCCACCCCGGCGGTTGCGTTCGTTTCGTTAACGTCTCCCTTCTTGGTCTGTGTTATTGCACGCTGCCCAGCCGACACTTCAAAGTAGTAAACATTTGGACTTACAATTTTGATGGCGCTCTGGTTTATTACTCATTTGCTGATAAATGTGGCACGAGATTGTACGCAGAGAAAATGATCATTTGTCAAATACCTCGCTTAAGGTATGCTGCGTACTGGGTATACCACGCAGAAATACTTGATTAGCTTAGACTAAAGTTGAAAGTGCTGTATTGAAAAAAAAACTTACCCACGAAAACACATGTTTAGAAATATAATAACGACGCATAATAAATGCCTCAACATACAGCTTGATAATATGCAACTAATGAACATTTTCAATACTTGATAGAACTATAAAGAAGCCATAACATGAGATTCAAAACTACTGCATCACAAAAAGCTAGTTTTAAACAAGTAGAAATAATTTTCTCAGGGCTGCCAGCTTTTGTCAATAGTTTAAGCAATTACGAAAATGCATAAATGATTTTCCTTACCATTTTTATTTACGGACTCTTCTGCAAAACAAGAATCATACCAAAAGTATTCACTTATACGAGCAGGGATAGTTACTAGAAAAACCAAACTCATTTGTTTCAAAAAAGATATTGTAGGGAACGACTTAGAAAGGTATTGTTGCCCTTCATAGTGACATGTCTATGAAAATTTACCTTAATAAGAAAAGTTATTACTAAGTGAACATCAATATATGAACGTTAAATTTTAATAAAGTTTTGTTCCACTGATTTATATGAAAACTAGGCGCATAATGACAAGACAATATAGAGGCGCATTTCAGCAACTGACCATTTCTTAAGTAACCTTCTTTTTCTTCAACAATGCTAAAAAAGACAGCAAAGCTTGCACTAGGCCGCGCAAAGCTCGTGACACAGCGAAGCTGGCCGATCGATTGCGTCATAACCTAAGTAATACCTGGCATAACCAAGCTCAACTCAGGCACAGCCAAGGCCGAATCTAGCTGCTACCAAGTTCAACCTAGATACATCAAGTTCAACCTCGACATAGCCAAGTTCAACCTATAGCTACCACCAGGAGACGCAATCGATCAGCCAGCTTCGTTGGGACTCGAGCTTTGCGCGGCCTAGTGAAAGCTTTGCCTCCCCATTATGACGACAGAAGAGAAGTGAAATTGCACGCTGGAATGGTTAGAGGCCACGCAACCAGCTGTGGCTGCGTGGGAGCAGTGACACGAGTTAGAGCGCTAATTGAGGGGCGCCAACGAGCCAGCCGTGGAAGAAGACGACGACGCTCGAGCCAATGCTGATGTGGCTAGTTTCGTGAAACGCGCACTTTTTACGGCTGGATTAAACAGCTTCGCTGTTAAAAGCACTTACAACGCTCGCAAGTATACTCCCCCAGACACAACTTCTCGGGGCAGCACAATCTTTTGTGTTAGTAAACGTATTTGAGAACACAGATACGGGCGCTCCAGACGCCTAATGTAGTATAGTAAAAGGCAGAGAATGCGGGCACGCTCTAGTCCACCAGTATAAAGTTCAATAACTTCGACTTGACGGCCACAAAAAGCGCAGATTTCTTCAGGGCTGCTGTATATCTGGGGGGCCGTCACTTCAAGCTCTCCAGAGAGCAGCGACACGTACAAAAGGTGAGCAAAAGGTGGCGGAAAGAACACAAGTGTTATAGTTGCAGTGGTATAAAGCACAGCATGATGAGGCACCTGTAAACGAAGAAAACCAATGAAATATTGCTTTTAACTGTCCAGCGTGCAGAACAACGCTGCCTCCACAATGGATTCATCCCACAATAAAACAGGTTTACCGTTGGTAACTACAACACTTTAGTTTCGCTATTGTTACTCCACGTGAGGTTAATTTTAAACTGCCTTCACTCCTTTTGGAGCTCGATTTGCAAAAGCTTAGAACGACGCTTTTTTAGATTGCCGTATTTAGTTTATCAGAGGATGCCCGACCGCGCGTTTAAGTGGTTCATGATGCCCAAAAGTGTGCATTCACGCCCTTGTTTTTCAAAGAACACATTGTAAAGGTCTGCCATCGTTCAGTCGACCTTCAGAGCACTGGTAACTTTTTGCTCCAGATCCATGATGTTTAAACGAAACCTCAGTTCTGCTTCAGTGCACGGCTACAATAAATAAAAAAAACATTCAAATCAAAGTAAGACAATGAATAGAAGTAAATGCATGTTGATTTTAAGCTGCTGATATCAATTAATCCGGAGACCTCCACTACGGCATGCCTCATAATCAGACCCGGTTTTGGCACGTAAAACCCGAGAAAGCAGAAGAAGAATAAAAATTAAAGGGGTACTTAGTTATCCCTACGTTTCAGCAGAAGCGCCGAGACGTCCGGCCGCGACGTCCGGCCGCGACGTCCGCCGCGACGTGGCTCGAGTGGCCATGTCAGCAGAAGCGCCGCGACGTGACCCACGACGTGACGTCACAAGGTGCGCACAACGCAAGGTCGTGTGTTCGACTCCCACCATAGGTCATGGCTTGAGTGCCTTAATTAACTATATCCTAATTAAGTGAGCCTGAAATAACTTCACCTTCATTAACACTAAAGCCGTGGGTTCAACTCCCACCAAAGGCCAAGGGTTCGTAATCTTTTTGTAACCATACTTTAGTGACGCCGCCAACGCCGGATTTTCTGCTCCATAGGCCATTTATAGCTTTCGAATTGATGATTAAATGTGTCCGCGTACTCAATGCGGCATACCCACCCATAGCTTCATTTGAAAAAGCTGGCCCGACGCATGGCTGACCGAGGTCAACCGGTACCCTAGGTGGCTCTGCAGGCGTGAATTATACAATATTATTATCTCAGCACTAGAAAATCAGAAGCGTTGAGAAAACTGTGGACATAATTTATCACGTGCTATTACAAACACGAAACTTTAACCAAACATTAAAAAATTATTGGATTCTCCTGCAAGCGTCATGAACGCCATAGAAACCCCTGATTGAGACACTTGTTCTCGCGTAACCAATTTCTACGTTTGCAATGTATTACCTACAAGAACGGAGTTGCGAGCACGTGCATTTGTGGCTTGCCATTGGGGGCAACACACGCGGTCACGTGCGAAAAGACAGCAGCGAGCGGGTAACCCGAAGCGCATGTATATAGTTTCCATGGTGCCACACCGTTAAGGTGAAATGGGGGTCCTCATCACGACACCACCGCCGTTACAATACGGCCGGGGCACCGTCCATATTGTCTGAACTGAATGGTATTCAAGCGCGTCGAAAACATTCACACTGCCGCATTCAGGCCTAACGATCCCTTAACAATTATAGAGAAGCCCCTTAATAGCTGCCGGTGTAAAACGCCGCAACGAGTCAGCACACTTATTCATTGAAGCAGCAGCCTCTGGCGCGCGGCAGGAATCCGCGGTTGGCGAAGTCACCGCGTAGCCACAAATGAAACGTCACCCGCAACCCAGTATTGCGTCTGAACACGGTCCTCGTTTGGCGTAATCTACTTCTCCTCGCCCGTAGTGCCATCGCCTCCTTCTACCTTTCGTCTCCTTCCCCGCTACCCTCCACTCTACCGAGGCGCGGAGTAGGCGAGGTCAGGCGGCGTCGCCTTTCGGTCTCATTGGCGTTCCAAGACGATCGGCTAGGCGGGGGTCGCGTGCGACACAGACTTGCCGGATTTTCGTGCTCCCTTTGGCGGCGTCGTCTTTCGGTCTCGCTGGTTTTGTTGGTGTTGCATAATACAATGTCCCAATACGCGTTGGGGCACATATATATATTAGGGGCTCTATTGCATGGATGTTTACGCACATAAGAGATACAACAGGGGCTAATCGTCACTGTGGGTTTTGTTTCGTTTTTCCTTTCTAATTTTTTTTTTGGCCAGCAATACAGGAGGAGCCTTCAGAATTGTGGAATGTGGGGTTTAAATGTCCAGAAGCGACTCAGAGAATGATTTACGCCTTAGTGTAGGGCTTCGGATTAATTTATACCGCATGGGGTTCTCTTATAACGATCTCTGGCATTGCACAACACATGTGCGTTTTTTACCTTTCGCCTCCATCGAAATATGATCGCCGCGGCCAGGATCGACCTTCGGGCGTCGCTGAGTGCGAAGAGTTCGGCGCATGACTAATGCACCGGCCTTATTAGGCTGTGCGATTAAGGAACGGAAACGGTTTTGGGTGATATAATTTTCTTTCAGTTTTATTAGACGAAAGCCTTATATGTCTCATTGTTCAGTCGACCTTCAACGCCCTTGAGCGAAAACCGTGTCGTCCAAGCGAAATCGTACACGATGACGACTCCAGTGTAGTAATTCACTTACTACACCAACCCGGCATCGTGTCTTACCAATATGCAAAAGGTCACGCAACAATTGTGATGGTGTTCGGGTCGGCGTCGTCATCGTCTCATCAACATCATCATCATAATCAGCCTATATTTATGTCCACTGCAGGACGAAGGCCTATTCCTGCGATCTCCAATTACCCTTGTCTTGCGCTAGCTGATTCCAACTTGCAGGTGCATATTTCCAAACTGCATCACCCCACCTAGTTTTCTGCCGTCTTTGACTGCGCGGCACCCATTCTGTAACTCTAATGGTCCACCTGTTATCCATCCTACGCATAACATGGTGTGCCCAGCTCCATTTTTTTTCTCTTAATGTCAATTAGAATATCGGCTATCCCCGTTTGCTCTGTGATCCACACTATACTCTCTTCCTGTCTCTCAACGTTAGGCCTAACATGTTTCGTTCCATCGCTCTTTGTGCGGTCCTTAACTTGTCCTTGAGCTTTTTTGTTAACCTCCAAGTTTCTGCCTATATGTTAGCACCGGTAGAATGCAATAATTGTACACTTTTCTTTTCAGCGACAGTGGTAAGCTCCCAGTTGGCGATGCCTGCCGTATCCTCTTCTATGAGCAAGCAAGCAACAGTTTGCGCAACAGTTTTGATGGTGGGCGGCTTACGGTCGTCATCGTGTTGACATAGAGTCAATCCCGGCACTCGAACGCACGACCTTGGGTGAGAGTCGAACCGTCGAGCTTATGTGGGATTCGAACCCCCCACCTCTGGAGGGTTGGAGGCCAAGTTAATTGAGGCACAGCTAATTATTAATGAGTTAATTATCGTATTCGAACCCACGACCTTTAGTGTTATTAGGGCGAGGTTAGTTAAGGCGCAGGTAATTAAGGTAGAGTCAATTAAGGTACTCGAACCCGTGACCTTTGGTCGGAAAAAACAAGTAATAAGAAATAACGACGCTTTCAAATGACAATGCCAAGTAATTTAATTAATGTCTCTAGAGCGCGTAGGCTTTCCCCTTCACCCTCTTTGACGTATGCTTTGACGTTTGACTGTCAATTTCTTATTATTTATTGTTCACTTGGTTATTGCCTCGTGCCCTCCCTGCCGCTGTACTGAGTCGGTGAAACGGCCGTGTGGTAAGTAATGAACAGCGTCGACTAAGACTGTATATTGTGGACTTATAATGATTACATACTTCCTAATGACTGCATAATTACGCACAGAGAGCGCAAAGCGTGGTTAATTGCTACGAGGAAAGAGCGCGCGATAAGTACCAGCGCTTAGTTCACGGCAGGAAGTCAATAAAATTGATGACCTCGGGAAAAGGAAAAACTGAAGCGACTCTGACCGGCAGAATGTGCAACCTGTTTTTGGCGCAAGCAGCATGACTCTTGGTCGCTGGATATTGCTTACTATGTAGTTCCAAATGAATAAAAAAAGTACGTTCTAATTTTGGCATGCGCCTGACGCTGAAACGTTTTTTGCGTCGATGTCAATGATTTAAAAATTCTCCAAAAGCGCACGTCCATCGTGTGCTACTTCCCTTTCACGCCGGTCGATGGCTTATAACGGAACTCGTATTGGCACGTTTTACTATACAAAGCACAAAACACCAGCGAGACCGAAAGACGACGCCGCCGAAGGGAAGCACAAAAAGGCGTAAACATCCATGCAACAGAGCCCCTGATATATGTATATACAGGGTACTTCATTTTAGCGGCACCAAATTTTTAAAAATTGCCTGTGGCAGATAGCACAATACTTGATCTAAACTAATCCATCCATCTAAACTACTCGATGAGGCGGCCGTTACTTCCACGAGAAATCAAAGCGCCTAATTGAATAATTAACGTATTTGTGCTAATTAACTCTTTAATTAATTATTTTAAGGCACATTTTTCAATCTACGAATTATAGCCGCTGAGTTCGCAAGGATACTTGGAACGAATTATCAGGACCGAACCAGTGCCGAGATATTAATTTTTAGTGTCCGACGAAATGCATGGGCGTTCCTGTTAACTTAGTGTTTCAATGTATAAAACAGTGTTTTATACATTGAATCACTAAGCATTGAATCAAGCATTTTAAACATTGAATCATTTATACAAACACTAAAAATTAATCTCGGAACTGGTTCGGTCCTGATAATTCGTTCCAAGTATCCTTGCGAACTCAGCTGCTATAATTCGTAGATTGAAGGATGTGCTGTAAAATAATTCATTACAACATTAATCAGCATATGTAGGTTAATTATTCAATTAGGCGTTTTGATTTCTCGTGGAAGTAATGGCCACCTCATCGAGTAGTTTAGATCAAGGATTGTAAATGTGCTATCTGCCACAAGCAATTTTTTTTTAAATTTGGTGCAGCTAAAATCAAACACCTTGTATACTATGTGCTTCAACGCGTATTGGAACATTAAATTATGCAACGCCAACAACGCCAGCGATAGCTAAAGACGCCGCCGCCGAAGAGAGCAAAAAAAATGCAGCCAGTTCCACGAAGTGAAATCTGTCAAAACAGCGGAGCTGTGGTTCTGTTTTTTGCGATTGTCGCGTATGTTTATGCGTATTGCCGCTCTCGCTGAGCGGTCTCCCTCGTGCGAAGAGCGCGCGGCGCAAATACCTGCTATTATACCCCGCGCCTACCTCCTCCTCCCTGGCGCGCGCTCCAGTTGGTCGGCTCCTTTCCTCCCGCCGAGCGGGTCACGTGACCTCTCCGGCTCTGCTCCAGCGTGACGGCGCCGTCATCCACGGCGCACGCTCAACTAAGAACAGCTCCGCTATTAAAAGCCGGCAAGTCTGTGTCGCATGCGACCCCGCCGACGATAATTTTGGAATGTCAATGGGGCCGAAAGATGACGCCGCCTGGCCCCGCCTACCCCGTGCCTCGGTAGAGGCACGGGGTAGGCGGGTAGAGGAGGGTAGAGGAGTTGGATACAAAAGGAAGAAGGAGAGGGCATTACGGGCGATGAGAAATAGGTAACGCCAACGAGCAATTTACCCAAGCATCTCCCCGTTGACACCGGGGCATTGGTCACAATATCCACACTTGATCTTTGACGAACCCGTAACAGTGTATTACTTACAGTCGCACAATGGTTCACTGCATCGTGCGCGCATCACGCCGAACAGGTCTTTGTTCGTGAAGGCCAGGAGCCGTTACGGTGCCAAACATACGTGGGCGAGAGGAAAAACGAGCAAAACTACCGCACGAAGTGCCGCGAAACGTCAAACCGCCATATTAGCCCATATTCCATCACGCACACACGCGTTACAGCAAGGAGAGATGAAGATGCCAAGATGGCGCCCCCTGGTTGAAGCAGGTAGGCACACGCAGTATATCTCTCCTTGCTCTGATTGAACAAATGCGTGGCGCCTCAGTTTATAGGTTACTGTGTACAGGTTACGTAAATCGGATGTTATTGATGTAACGCTTAAATGGGCTCTGGAACCAATAATCGGCTTTCAATAAGAACGCGTAACCCGTATAATGAACGAAAATAATTGAAACATCAAAGCAACTGCCGCTGTAACCTCTATGTTATAGGTTAATGCCGCGTAGAAGTTACATCACGGGTTACCAGTCCTATAGATTGTAACTTCATCAATACTTCTTTTTGGGCGAGTTGGTACATCTTGAAACTTTGGGTAATGGCGCAAACAGACGACCACTAGAAGGGAGACACGTACACACAAGCGCTTGTGTGTACGTGTCTCCCTTCTTGTGGTCGTCTGTTTGCGCCATTACCCAAAGTTTCATAGATTGTAAGGATTAAGCGTAATCACCACTAGTGTACGCTTTCGAATTAAGCCGCTGCTGAATATGCGGGTGAACCTGGAAACGAAACACGTTGGAGTAGTTTCGCAATTGTTGGCGTTTGAATTTATGCTGACAATACAGGCTCCCATCGGCGTGCGCACTGGTTAACTACAACTGTTGCTGAGCCATGCAGCTTCTAGTGCACCTTATGCATCAATAAGGTGCACCTTAGCTTCTGGTGCACCTTATTTATAGAAGTCACAACAGCGGCGATGACCGTGGACCGCGGCGCTTCGCAGAAAGCACGTGTCGCTTCCTTAGTGGAGACATCCTCTCCGCGGCAGGCTGATGAGAGCGGTTCGTCAAGGACGCCTGGCAGGTATCGACTCCGAATGAGTTTACGATAAACGGCTCCCGAAGCGTGCCAGTTCCCGCGTGAGCGGCGTTACTTGCAGTCCCGCTTCGCTCACTACGGTAAGTTATGCTCTTCGATTCGCACATGTCTCGCGCACGGATAAGACGCTATATATATGCTCGTCGGTGGCTACATCGTCCAAAATTTTTATAGCGATAGCCGCTCCAGGGAAGTAACACTCGCTTGGATGTGTCCGGCGCAGTTGCAGTGTCTCTCGTAGCACACGGAGAGTAAAAAAGACAAAGAACGCCGCTTGAAGTGCGACGCACAATCGATTCCTAGCCGGTTTCTACAGATTAAGTGTAATCACCACTAGTGTACGCTTTCGAATTGAGTGGCTTCGGCAAATACAGGTGAACCCTGAAATCGAAAGCAACGCTTTGGAGTATGCTGACAATACAGGACTCGCATCGGACGTGCCCACGGGATACCACTGTTGCTGCACGATACAGCCTCTGGTGCACCTTATGCGTCAGTGACAATTCAACGCTCTGGAGTCATTAGAATGCATGCTTGATAGTTCTGAGCGGCCACGTGCCGCACGAAAGCCTCAACCCACGTGCGAGACCATCAGTGCATGTGATTGGCCACTTATGCGCAAAGCAACCGTATAGCGTCGATAAACGCCGCCGGTTCACTTGCGTTAACTGAGCCGCATAACCTTATACTTGGTAACCTCGGCTGAAATAACGCAAGGATTCTTTGCATTTGATTCTGTTAGCGTATTACTAGTGCCCCTTGTATGAGCTTGCGTGGCGTTACCGTGCCTATGTAGCCTTGCACCAGCGCCTCCTATAGACAGGAGGCCTGTGCGCTCTGCTTTATAGCATCATGCTACTTAGAAATTCCCATTGCCAAGCCCGGCGTGACGCAAGCGGTGACGTCAAAATCACCTCGGGTTACTCGGGAGCGTCCCCATTAGCTTATACGGCAGTCGGGCCAGGCAGAATGACGTCAAGGATCGTAGTGCATCAGCCTTGGACTATCTAGGTGGCGTTACTTGTACTCGTTTCGAGACCTCCTGAACAAACCAAAGCCTCTATTCTGCAAGGCATGGCGCCACTACCTACCGTGACGACGAAGCCAACCATTGTACACGTTTTTTAGCACCTACATTTCACGGCCGGCCGATCCCTATATATAGCGTGGACGAAGCGCCTCACGGACTACTGATGAAGCGCGAAAAATGAATAGCATTGAAATATACAATCGTTGCATTATACCCACGCTGGAGTCTGCTCTATACTATGTCATGGCGTTTCTATACACGGTATAGTCCGTTCGAACCTCTCATTCTGAACACCGTGGTGGAGCGAAATGATAGGAACATTTACAGGACGGCAGAGCCCCAGAGTTGCGGAAGTTTGAGAGATTGATTGAATAACTTTATTTCCATCTTTTGCAACATAAAACTTGCACACACTGTGTGGGGCCAAGGGTCCACTTAGCCCTATAGGCTAAGCTGTCGCTGCCGCTGCTCCTGCGCTCAGAGCGAGACTGTAACTTCCCAAGCACTTCTTATTACGTTGTTTTCTTTAGTGAGTATTTCGCTTTCATTGCTACCAATGTCAAGTGCGCGCAGTTCAAGTTCATCGCACATGAAAAGCCGATTACACAATGCAAAAATAAAGAAAGCCAAATAAGTCAAGCATTTGGGAAACACATATTAGGCTCACGGTCGACAGAAATGCAAAGCACGAATCGCTACTGAGGGAAATTGATTATGCGCCATTCTCGGTAAAAATCTGTTCAGCGTCGTTGTTCGAACTACCGTAGCTTGTTCGTTGAGTTACAATAGGATAAAAGGCACCAAAGATATGGGGGCGTGTCTGGTTTTCTTTCTCGAGTAGATCTGCATCTTATGCGTCTTGCTTTTATTCCGATGCAATTCGCTCAGCAGGCAAAGACGGTGTTTCTCACGTTTGAAACGTGGCAACGAGTTGTTAAGGTGAACTATATACTCGCAATTTAGGCATTACAAACAGCCCACGGATATGCAGCAATTCTGGACATTTCCCGGAGTTGAGTGAATCACGAAAGTTTTGCAATATTCTATAGACAACTTGTGGTCGTCTCGGGAAGAGATAATTAAGCCGCTCACTTTGATGATTAAAATGCTAGTGTTTTGTTAAATAATGGTTGACTGTTTGGAGCTGATGCCGAGTATTGCAAATTTAGATTAGTATGCGTACTTTCTAGTGATTTGTTGTTAGTACTCAGCAGCTGCAAGCGCCTCCTCCTGCGTGTCTAATGGCGCCTGTACGTATTTCCGATGGATACTTTTGTTAAGAGAGTGCGCTTCGAGGCTTTATCGCAGTTGGGATTAAGTTTGCTGCTGTCAGAACGTATTCTTTTAAAGCGAACTGCCTGGCTACACGGAAAACTACCTTTATTGTGTTTGACATGACTACTTTTGAAAGGAAGATACTGTCGTCGATCCGTGGGCTTCCTGTAAAGATTGGTTGTCAAGTTTCGATTGCACACATTAACCCTGACGTGAAGAAAGTTTATGTTTATAGGCGAGTAAGAGTAGCAAAGGCAAATTGTCGGATACGCGTTAATAAATCCAGCAAGAAAAAAAGGAGGAGCGATTCACTATGGTGCCAGATTAGAAAAAAATGTCACGAATGAACCACTTGTGAACTTGTGGTTTGTACGAAATTTGTTTTCTAGTAGCCCCATAAAAATATTTGCATAACTTGGATAGATATCGATGCCCATAAACGTTACGCAGTGCGGTCCATGAAACTCGAAGTTATTCAGTTCTAGAATTAATTTGAATTGCGTGTACCCAGAGTAGATGAGTCAACCGATTTATGGACACCGCAATTATTATACGCGTAAAGTACTGCATCGATGCCATCTGAGTGACCAATATTAGTATAAAGTGACTTAACATTAAAAGTAACGGAAATCTAATCAAGGGGAACATGTAGCTCAGCGATATCGGTCAGAAAATTATTAGTATCTTTGATGTCATCATGATCATCATCATCAGCCTAGATTTTTATGTCCACTGCAGGACGAAGGCCTCTCCATGCGATCTCCAATTACCCCTATCTTGCGCTAGCGTATTCCAACTTGCGCCTGCAAATTTCCTAACTTCATCATCCCATCTGGTTTTTTGCCGACCTCGACTGCGCTTCCCTTCTGTTGGTATCCATTCTGTAACCCTAATGGTCCACCGGTTATCCATCCTACGCATTACATGGCCTGCCCAGCTCCATTTCTTCCGCTTATTGTCAACTAGAATATCGGCTATCCCCGTTTGTTCTCTGATCCACACCGCTCTCTTCCTGTCTCTTAACGTTAGTCCTAAGATTTTTCAGTTCCATCGCTCTTTGTGCGGTCCTTAACTTGTTCTCGAGCTTCTTTGTTAACCTCCAAGTTTCTGCCCCATATGTTAGCACCGGTAGAGTGCAATGATTGTACACTTTTCTTTTCAACGACAGTGGTAAGCTCCCAGTCAGGATTTGGCAATGCCTGCCGTATGCGCTTCAACCAAATTTCATTCTTCTGTAAATTTATTTCTCGTGATCAGGGTCTCCTGTGAGTAATTGACCTAGATAAACGTACTCCTTTACAGACACTAGAGGCTGACTAACGATCCTGAATTCTTGTTCCCTTGCCAGGCTATTGAACATTATCTTTGTTTTTGATGTACCAGGATCAAATGCGAACGGAACGGTATTGATGAGTCTATCTATATAGCCGGGAAAGGTTTTCAGTTACTGTTCCAAATCCAGAAAAGTTTTTGGTCGGCCGGCGTTATTCTTTTGTGGATTTTATGGATAAATAAGGTAATATCTGCCCGCAACTGCGCTACCAAATATAACAGTGCACTGTGGCGAACCTCGTTACCCTTAACGAGGTTTACTGATGACAGGATCAAGGGCAACGGATTTGAAGTGCTCTGTTGGGTGGTGATTAATGTGCGGATAATGAGACTTCTGATTAAGCTGTCTGTGAGCTTCACTGATATATATATCTACTTCTGCCCATTACGATGATGGCGCCGCCTTTACCTGCAAGTTTAAATACTATGTCTTCCTGATTGGCCAGTGATTGAATAGCTTTAGTTTCTTTACTGGTGATGTTACGGAGGAATGGAGTGCGTACTCTGTTCGCATGAAGAACATCACGTTGTATGGCTCGGATATAATAAATCTAGGCGTCTATCTTGTTGGCAGGGTGATGTTCAGTGCAAGTAAGATGGTGATGAAGTGCTAGCACTATTAGTTCAAGGTCGATGATGAAAGTATCCACGAAAGCACGTACTGCGTTCCAAGTTGTCTAGGTCATTCATTAACTGTAATTTGCTATAGCCTCCAGTGGCAGGCGACAACTTAAGACCTCGAGGTAAGATACAATTAATGAATGAATACTAAATAATTGAATAACATACAATGTTCGTCGTTTGATGGCACGTGACTGCACAGGCTGACGATGCAGCACAGACCCACTGAACCATTTTATGGCGTGGACCTAAGTGTTTCAGCTGTAGCTGTGGTGCTTTCACGCTGAGGGTATCAATTATGCTGTCACGTACAAGCTTTTCTTACTTTTTAGCATTTAGATCATGGAGCTTCTGAGGTCTTTATTGATTTTATTGCTTCTGTAGGGAAGTTGGAAGAATCAATAGTTGTTTTTCTGTGTTCATTAGAAACATATCGAATGATCCATTGTGATTGTTAATAAGCGTGCCGGTTAGTTCAATAGGTGCCTGCTTTAGCGTGCTATGCCACCTCGACTAATTTTCCTTGGACATAATTGTAAAGGTATTTATAAATCCGCTTCGAAACAGTTCCCACGTGGTTAGAGTGGTTTCCCGACTCTCAAATGAAGTCCTGGTGGAGTAGGGACCATCCCGTAAGAGGCCGACTTTTTCCTCAACAGCGAAGCTTTGTTGCTGAGAAACCCGTATGGGTTTCCTTTGTAGCTTCGAGCGAGATTGGGGTGGATGACAATTCTTCCTTTCATCTACACTTCCCTTGTCAAGCTTAGTTTTTGACAACCACTTATGCTCCCCACCTTCTGGAGACAGAGAAGTGTACAAACCCTGCCAGGGAAAGCCCAGCTGCGTGCCTGACGAAGACAACTCGTCTTTGACTTCAGGCTCCAGACTCAGGCTTACCTTCTTCGCCCACTGTTATCCACTTTCCTGGGACCGTTCGTCTTGCACTGAGTGAAAATAATGAATTGGCAACGCAGGGAAAGTCTGCCGCTTTTTGTCAAGGTCCGAGTCCAACGGACTTTTTGTTAAGCAGACACCTTGATATCTTGTTCGGTACTTTAGGGAGCACAGCGGCTGTGTGTTCAAATAATTACTTTCGCGTTTTATTTTTATTGAAATGCTAGCGGCAAGAACGATTAAAACACATGTAAGGAGTTCAACTGAAATCGGGTGTGAGTGGTCGCTCCCTTCCCGCCTGATTTGCCCTTCTGCAGTACCGCTGTCGTGTTTGTCTTACGAATTTTGCTATAACGGGCTGCTTCTAGGACACAGATCTGTTCGGGCGGACGCCATTGCAGGAATGGACAACGGCCGGAGCAACAATGACAGCAGCCGCTTTGGTCGGCTTGGTGTTCTCGTCTCGGAGTGGCTGTTTCTCGCGAGAGTCCCTCCACTGGCCGCGAGCCATTTGTTCGAGCGACCAGGAATGTGTTCCTCTGCAGCGTCGATGGAAGGCAAGACTGTGATCGTAACTGGTGCCACATCAGGTGAGCAATCCTGGACACCCTATTCTTTCTTTTCTTTCTTTGTTTGCTCGAAAGTTTGTTGTTCACGCATAACATCAGCTCCGTAATTGAACTTAGTCGTGCGTAGTTTAATAGACCAGCAGTCAGGTACCTCACAGCTTCAAGTACCTGTTTTTTCCGGGGTGGTTCGTGATCGGCAAGGGTTGTCAAAGTACTTCGAGGCCACCAACCTCGAGCTTCAAAATATTGAGAATTTTAAGTATCTAAAGACTTTCATTGTTGGGTTTGCATCGACACCCGTGGAATTGATCTGCACGGCGGAGGAAAATTGCAACGTCGATGTAAAGATCATGAAAAACCGATTTAGGCGTCCTGAAGCCTTTGTGGACAACCACATCGTCAGCTTTCTCGTCATCAATCCTGTTGAGCGCTCGTCGCAAGTGTCACTTCTTCGGTGCCTCTACGAGCAAATCCAGATTCGGACGAGCTGCCTCTGCAGCCTGTGCGTGTCATCATCCGAGGACGCTGTATAGTGCTCCACCGCGTCGTGATTCCGTCCATAACGGTGAACACAGCTGTTTGTTACAGCCAGTGCATCAGATACACACGCCTATCGTCGCTGACTCGAGAGCTGAGCTACTGTGGGCCATCTTGAAGTTCCTGCAGATTCAGGTCGAAAGCTGAGAAGAGGTACAAGCCTCGCTCCCGAAATCAAATCCGCGACCACCTTTACCCGGCGAACAGCCGCCACGAGACTCCGTTTCTAACAGCGCTGGCTTTGGTGACGGGGTCATCGTCATCTTAAGACTTAGCCAGTGATTGGTAAGGATTAGCACGTTCATTTCAGGGTGTTGTGTCGTGGCAGTGGACGGCCTGGCACGGCAACTTGCGCTGGATGGGTCACGGACTGCTGACTTTTTTTCTGTTCCACTTCGCTGTGCGCGTTGTCTTTTTCACCAGTCTCGTGCTGCGCTTACAAACAGTGAACAACGTTTCTGAAAAGAGGCGCTCGGGCTGATCAACTGCCGGCATGCCTTACAAGGCTAGATTCGCGTATAGCCTACAGCATCCTCCTCATCATCGTTATCGTGCGCTAAGCAGTTCAGTCTTGTGTGCAACCAGTGATGTCACGCCACAAGACTGACAAGAAACGCGAAAAGCTAGCCGTCCGTTGCCTTAAGGGCGGCTTAACAGGGGCATATAGGTCGCAAGTGCCGAGCAGCAAATCAATGCTCAGGGCGCCGCGTTTCTGCGATAATCAATATTTGGAAAGTTCTAAGCCCGGTCTTGAAATCGGTAACAATCCCAGCAATATTGAAGCCAGATTAATTTCTTTCAAAAACGAAAGTTGGTATGCGTTCGTCCTGTAAGGGAGCAATATCATGGTTATCAGTTGTTTTCCTCGAGTTGGTCGCGCACTTCAGTTGAATGTCATACACGTGCTAAAGTGAGATCCTTACCACATGGTGGGTCATGTATAATTCGCCTGGAACAAATGCTTCAAATTTTACTTGACACTCAAGTCACTGTAAATATCGTGTATTTATTGTTGAGTTAGAAAGCATTCGATAACTTCTTTACTGCATGCCATATTTCTCTCAATAAATAACGCAACGTAATCGCTATTTAGCGACACATTTTGTTTTCAAAATTATAAGGAAAATTGAATTGATTTCTTGCTTAGATGTTCCGACTGGGGTTTCCTGCTAATAAGAATACGCTGGAAGAAATCCTATACGGATGCCGTTCTTGCTGTGTTTTATAATATATAAAATAATATATAAATATATAAAAGCAGTGCCCGCGGGTGATGAATGATATCCTATCTTACCAGAGCAAATGCTTTGGTTGGTTCGCACATGTTTATGAACACGAAAAGACGAAGGAAGACGACAGCAATTCGGCTGCTCGAGCGCTTGATAGGACAAGGGCGACTCACAGTGCCCATACTGAAAGCACGGAGATGTACAAATAATACGTCAATTAACTTAACCTTATGTCCTCAAGTTGTTATTACAATTTAGGGAGCAGTTATTCCGTAGAAAGTCTCGGAGATGAAAAATAAATGCCAAGCGAAACGCGCGGACTCCTATGATCGCACTGCTTGCGTAGCGTTGCCTATACTAAGTACGAGACGCAGTATAGAAGGTTGTTTGCCGTGTGACATGTATTGCACCTGCTGAAATCATTGTGCTAACGTGAACGCTGCGACACACTTTTAGTATATCATGTCACGTCTCGTTTTATTGGCAAAAGTCGCTGAAGTTTGAGAGTAATGTTTGTAGGGAAAGCTGTATTGCGGTATCGTGTGCGTTTCATGCTGCAGTCGTTCGTCCGAGAACCGACGAACTATATATGTATTATTTTCGGGAAACGGAAAGCAGCAAGCAGTATATACTCATGCCACTGCTAGAAAAGCAACCCAATACACCCGGATTACCTTTAGCAGGTATTTGGGGCCAAGCTCCACCGTCGCTTCTCAATGTTTCACAGGCATTGGCTTGGAGACGGCCATGGAGCTTAGCGCGGCGCAAGGCGCGCGTCATCCTTGCCTGCCGAGACGTGGAGAAGGCCAACGCTGTCGCCCAGCGTATCCGGGACGAGACCAAGCAGACCGCCGTGGTCAAAAGACTCGTGCTGGACTCCTTCGAGTCAGTGCGGGCAGTTCTGCGACGAAGTGAACCGAAGCGAAGACAGACTGGACGTGCTCATCAACAACGCCGGCCTGCTTAGCAGTGAGCAGCTCAGATTATTAGCCTGCCATTATAATTTATTAGTCGGAACCATGACTGCGCAGAGTGTAGCGTTTGACCTGTACCTATGTCTTAAAGAAAATAAAACCACAGAGTGGCAAACTGGGAAAGCTAACTGTTAATTCTTTACGCACGCGCGCTCCTATACCAGCGTAAATTCCTTCGTCCCACCACTCCACTTCCCCTTACCCCAGTGAGGAGTAGCAGGCTAGAGACACGCTCTCCAGGCCGACCTCTCCTCCCTTCTCTTCATTAAAATCTACTCCTCCTCCTTCGTCCCACCGGCACCACGGGAACACTATACGAGCACTGGATAGGTTTTACTTAAACTGTACGTAATTATCATCAACCTACATTCTGTTTTTTATAAGTGCGTGTCGTTAATCCTTTACATCTAGTGAAAACAACGCACGGCCTAAGAGGAAGCCAATCCAAGCCACCTAGATCGATCGGGGCCAACCCACGCCACCTAGATTGCACAAGGCCTGTTCACACCAATCTGTGACGTCATGCTAGCTGGCCCGACTGTCATAGAATCTAATTGGGATGCTACCGAGTAAGCCACGCTGATTTTGACGTCACCGCTTTCGTCACACCAGCCTTGGCAATAGAAATTTTGGGCCCGGTTGCAAGACGTCATGGATCGCAGTGAACAGACCTTGTGCTATCTAGGTAGAAATGCTTTTATGAGACCGCAGAAATGCTTTTGTGAGACAACCGCTCGACCAATCTGTACGGGCTTTTAGAGCGTATTTCTCGGAATGTTAGAACCATTTACATTGTCTGCGTTTATGTTCCTTTTTTTTTCGCCAAGGTTCGACAGAGTTGACGTACACAAAAGATGGCTTCGAGACCTGCTTCCAAGTGAATCATTTATCTCCGGTGCTGCTGACTCTAATGTTATTAGGTGAGTTCTCGAAATATTTGTATTACAAAACAAGTCGTATCTGAAATAGTGTCCGTCAAGATTGCGATAAAGTGAAAAGTGCAAATTAGATTGCATCGCCAGAGGCCCATCTATCAGTCATGTGTAGAGGGGCCCCACCATAATTTAGCAATACAAATCTTCGTAGTTTCGATGTGTTATTCGTACGTCAAACGACCATGCAAAATGAGTTAATCTCTAGGTCTTAGTGTCTCCAATGCGGGTGTTTCCATTTATTTGTGATCGCTTTGGCAGCCTGGCAACTCTGGTGTACTCGCAGCTGCTGATAGCTATTGCTTGTAGTGGCTGCTGCCATTTGCTTACCTACTGCTGCAATGAGGTAGGGACAAAGCAGGTTCGCCTGACACGAGAAGCTATCGGCACTTCGCGCTGAAAATACCGTATCAGATCAGCAATGCCTGAAAATTTAGTCAATTTATTATAATCATGTCACTAATAAATCAGCCATGATACGCGACAAGCCAAATTCGACAACTGTAATAGAAAAAAAAGCTGACACCGCGGCTACGTCCTTTAGTTTGCGCTGCTTGCAACGCACAAAAAAAGAGACCATGATCTTTGATGGTGTACGTAAAGTATTGTATACTGCGGAATCGTCTAATATGCAACCGGAGGCTGCAGCTGACACCAGGTGTGAGTTATAGACCAATTTACTTATTTTTAAGGATGTGAATGATTTTTCAGTGCACACTGCAACGTATCGAACAATGGGCACATTTGGTTATTTGCAAGTTTCTTTTTTCCTCGCCCAGAGAAGCTGCGGAAGAGCGCGCCGAGCCGGATCGTGAACGTCTCATCGGACTCCCACCGCAACGGTGACGTCTCGCAGCTGGAAGCGAAGGCGCGAGGAAGATGCACGCTGCGCACTCCCTTTTCAGTGTACTCCAACAGCAAGCTGGCCATGTGCCTGTACACGGTCGCGCTGGCCGACAAGGTCAAGAACGCTGGTACGCGTTTGCGTCGAACGCCACTTATTCTTACGCAGCCTTGCTCCCACACACAGAGAAGTTTACAACCTCAATTTCACATTTGCGAAGGCGTACCCGCTCTGTTTATGATTGTCTGACCATGCTAGTGCGAATAGCCGCGAGCATAAGATTGGCGCGATAAAAATGTCGCCCCGGCCTGAAATGGAGACTGAATCTGCTGCATTGGGGGTGAGTGTTCTGTCCCAACGCTAAAAGGCTATGAATGAGAAGCGCCACTACACCATAGGCTGATAGAGCATTCGTGCAGAACTCTGCCTGCATATGTACATACATATATATATGACTGACTATCGGAATAGCAGTGTAACCTCTTCATTTTCACGTCCAATCCAAGGCACCAACCACGTCAAGATGGCATCACGGATATTGCAACATTCCTTGCATTTGAGCTATTTGGATGCAGACAAATTGCCAAAAATATCCATGTTGTATCTGTAATTCATTATGAGTGCAATGTAATTATCACTTATTCAACGACAGTTAACGCCACCCAGACGTTGCCAAAATGCCATCACGGTAAGCTTATGCGGGAACTTCGAGATGGTGATCATTACCACTTTTTTTCAGATATAAACGAGCGCTTTCAGCGCAAAGAAGACGAGGACAGAAGGAAAACGCATGAAAGCAGGACCAGCGCTGTTCTCATGAGTTTTCCATTTGTCTTCACTTCGTTTGCGCCAACTTTCGGTTCTGATGAGCTAAGCAGCCTATCCCAAAATTCTTCTGCCCTATTTCTTTTTTTCTTGCTTTCTGTTTCCCCTTCCAGAGCCGCGTCTACATGAATGAGGCAGTAGTATACATTGCATTATTTTTATGAAATTTTTTAGCCATGCATTTATGTAAGCTCTGCAATAAAAGCTGTCTCCGGCTTTTTTCTAGCTGGACTAAAGTGCCCCTTTAATTGCGCAGCTCATAAAGCTCTGCACAATATCCAGCGGCGACATAACTTGCTAAATCTACGACGCGCAGCGTGGTACTTCGTTCAGCTGATTGAAACAAAAAAAGAACGCTCAAATGCCTCCGAAAAAGCATCATCAAAGAACGACTAACACCACACAGAGTTGGAAAAGTACGACATTATGCAGCGAGAACAAAGTATTGTAACGCACAATGCAACGATAAAAATGACAGCATGAATTAACTGAGGAAATGAGCGGTTGAGCTTATGCCGGAATTTTTTGCCCGTAATTTCTATAACTATGCTATTAGGAAGGTTATTCCACAGGCCAATACAGTGTTCAAACACTGATAATTGCTACAGCGCTGCCGTTGGTGAGCATGAATAACGCACTCCACATTTGCCGGGAATGCGATGAGGTTTCCTATCGTAAAAGACGGTTGCTAAAGAAAGAGGTAGGCACAGTGATGAAACAAGGGCTATCTGAAAATGATTACATTGTAGTTGAAAAGAGAGACCTAGTTTAATTTGTGTTAGGCTTGAGTAGCACTCATAATTGGCAGGAATAAAAACTAATGGCCCTATTTTAAATTTTGTTTATCCATTTGGCCCTTCTAGACTTACGGAAGCGCAGGCGAGGCAGCTAGTGGCAATTACCCTGACAAGGGCCGCGGAACGCAGTAACGAAGCAAGTACTGGCAGGGCAGTGGTAGGAAGCATAGGATGGCCGAATAAGCCAATCTCACTGATATAATCAGTCACCATTATTTTCGCCTGCTGTGGACTCCCTCATACATGTAGACTCACGCGCACTCACATTCGTCGGCACTCACTCATGTTAACCAACACTCGCATGCGTTCACAGTCGCTTCCACTGTTAACACTTAGCGACGAGCCCATTTTCGCCTCCCACTCCTCCTGTTGGTACTCGCGTCTACACAAACCGACCGTCCCCGTTCCTACTCAGGGTAACTATAACACTGACTCCTGTTGACGCTCACGTTCGCTTAAACTCACCGGCACTGACTCCTCCTCATGCTCACGTCCATTCACACTTTTCGTCACTCACTCTGTCTCACGCCTTAGAAATGAGTGCGGATCAGGTATGAGGCAGTGTACTCGTGGGTGAGTATGCCGACCTCTATCCTCGAAAATATGCATCAGAATTGGAAATGTATTGAGTAGTTTTGATATAAGTGGACCAGATCGGAGAGACAAGCAGCTTGAGGAGGGCGAATATCTGATACGCTAACCTTGGGATAACAGAAGTTGGGTTTCGAAGGTGACCTCGTAAATACCCAAATGATCTCGCGAGCGCCCCCCTGCGGAAAAAGGCGGCAGAAGTGGGGGGGGGGGGACTGCACAGTGAAATTGACTAGCAGATATATAATTGATGAATCCTGAGACATCGCAGACGCACTCAGAATATATATATATATATATATATATATATATATATATATAGATATGTTGAATAGCAAATTGTCGCGTCTCTCAGGCTATTGTTTGTTTTGAGTAAACATAAGCAGCAACACACATGCGGCTTTTTAAACACGGTGAATTATTTTGCAATTGTGCACGTCACTTATACCAAGCAAAATAACTGTCGGAGTTGGAGCGCTTTTGCGTTCTGCCCGCACTGCGACCGCCATGACACGTCATCAACACATGGACGAACGCGAAGGGTGATGCCCCATAGATACTGCTCTCAGATAGTTGACGTGATTTCTTTCCGTTCCCTTACCTTTGCAGGCGTCACTGTAAACTCCCTAAATCCAGGCCTGGTGCAGACTCCTATAGCAAGCCATGGATCACTTTTGCGCAAACTGATTATTCAATTTGGCTTGCTCATTAAAGGAAAGGTGAGGACGCCCTTTTTACTCTCTTGGCCAGGCATATACATTAATGCTCTCAGGATTTGTCTTTATGTCGGGTACCTTGCGGTTGGATATCTGCTCTTTCTTTTCTTGGAGACAGTATCAGAATTTTCTTAAACCCTCTGTTGCAGATACCGCAATGCCACCTTACGGGTGATATATTTGATAAGGTGTATATATTACAGCCTAATCTGCTCAAAATCTCAACATGCAACAGCGTTAAATGTGTATGAGCTTGTCCAGATTACGGCTATATTGAGGAGGGTTTAATTAATCTAAAATTTTGGATGAGTTTAGTGCAAAGGATATGTGGGACTGAATGTTTCATTGCAGTAATTGAGGTGGGCGCGCATACAAGGAAGGTAAAGCGTAAATATTTAACGGGTAAGTTATCGTGACATCACTGCACATGAATAATAGTGGAAAGTCTGAATCCCGCATTAAGATGTATACACTGCTGCATTCATTTGTGTTAATGGCGTAGCCTGAACACGCTGCTGAAAAGCCGTCTATCTATCCCTGCTTATATAAAACAATACAGACGGCCGTGGAAGGCGCACAGACAACCATTCAACTGGCGGTGGACCCGGCGCTCGAGAAGACCACGGGCGAATACTTCGAAGAATGCGTGCTCGCCGACAAGCGCTACCGTAACCCGCAGCTCAAGGACCGGGCGCTGGCCGAGGATGTCTTTCGAGCTTCCGTCAAGCTGGTCGGATTTGACCAGCAGCGGCTGGAGAAGGCCATCGGCAGCCCTTGAGCGGATGCTGCTTCTCCTCGCATCTATCTGATTTTGTTCCTAAATCGGGTGTCTCTTCAGTGGGCAGGCTCAGCGTCACATGTGCACCGTCGGTGAGACCCCTTCCTGCCGCACGGGCAATAGCAATTGTTCGACATTCCCCGCCATCCGCATGTAGCTATTGAATTGCTAAATGAGCTTTCACGCCAGACGTTGGACTGCAGTTAATTATCCTGTCGTTAACTATTGTTTGCTTTGATTTGATTTCATTTATTGAGTTTGTCTCGATACATGTCAATGAAGGTACAGGATCAAAAGACGACTGACGCCTGCTCCTGTATCAGAAATGTACAATTGTACATTACACAGTTTACAGAAAGTTCAGCACAGTGCAACAGAATTCGCGTTTTTTCGTTTTCCTTTAGAACAACCAGTGTCACAAAAAATAGGTTCATACATTGCCATTGTTATAATAAACACGTCAAAAAATAACTAATCGCTTCAAAAAATTAGTTTCGGCGCATTATACACAAATACACATTAAAGATAAATATTTTAAATATGCTAAGAAAAAAATTAATACCAATTCTTGCAGTTCAAATGTGCCATTCAAAATTCAAACGTTCAAAAGTTCTTGTCTTCAAACATCCTGGAGCTTGTTCTTGATGAACTTTGCATCAACTTCTAAAATGCTCAAATGAATTATTTATGTTATACGATTATTGCGATTAAGCAAGAACTTATTACCGTACCAGTTGTTGTTCCTTCTTTTCTGGAATGTAAATTCATCTTTATAAAGTGCATTACTACCAATATTATTGCCGGTGTGTTGTACCGTCCACCAGACCTGTACGATGGGTTTGCTGACGAATTTTGTCGCCTATTGACTGATGTGTGCTACGCGTTTTCCAAATTCTCTCCTCATTATCTTTGGTGATTTTAATTTCCCAAGTATCAATTGGGACACTCTATCTGTCTCAGCAAGTGATAAGGATGCGCACGCTTTTCTGCAGTCTTGTCTAGATTTTCACCTAACTCAGCTCATTACAAAGCCCACGCGATCCGCAGGTGCCACGGCTAACATTCTTGACCTGATTCTAACTAATAATCCCGACGCTTTTTCTTAAATATTACACCTAAATGGTCTTTCTGATCATGACATCAATACCGGGTGCATCAATCACCGTATGCTAGACAGGAAAACTACCTCCAAGCTGAGCAGGTGTTATAACAGAGATAATTTTGACCAGATAAGTCTCGAATGAACCACTTTTTCTGGGCGGTTCTTAGCTGAATGTCGTTTCCGTTCCATTGAACAGAACCGGACGCTGTTCAAAACAACCCTAACTAACCTCATTACAAGATTAATACCGGTTATCTCAATTAGGTGCAGTAAAAGATCGCCTCGGTTCAATGAGCGGCTGCGAAGAGCCAATAAAAAAAAAGCGTTTGTATAGGCAGGCAGTTGCTAACAACCTTAACTACATGGGAAACATACAGAAAAAGCGACAAGCATTACCAAAGAATGCTGAAAGCCACCCGGCGCCAGTTTTACAGTGACGTCTTACCCACATGGCTATCTAACAATCCCGAAAGATTTTGGAGGGTAATTAACCCACATTCACGTCCTGATTCATCCTTACCAAATTCTAATGGTGATCAGCTGGACGATGCCCATTCTGCTAAACTCTTTAACAACTCTGTATATACACTATGAACCATGTACTGCAAATACGAAATAAACAACTTGATCGAATCGAAAACTGAATTGAACGATTTTTCGTCTGTTTTCACTCATGACGTCATTACCCCTTCTCTAGCTCTCAGTTAGTCATGATTATTCAATGCCCTCTATGGTCATAAGTGATCATGGTATTATTTCTTTGCTAAATAACCGTCAAGATACTACACGCACGTACCCGCTTAGCTTTAACTACAAAATACTTAAAAGTATATCTCAGAGTAATTTTCAAGTCCTATGTGCACTTTTTTCTCAGTCTGTATCATCTGGCTCCATCTCTCATGACGGGCGAGTAGCTAAGAAAGTGCCAATTTTCAAATTTGGCGTCCGCTCTGATCCCCTGAACTATAGACCTACTTCATTGACTTCCACCTTCCCATAGCTCCTTGAACATGTCATACACACCCCGATCACTATTTATCTTGAAGTTCACAACATCATATTTAAATATCAGCACGGTTTTCGCAAGAGAATTTCTTGCGACGCTCAGCTTTCTGGATTTACTAACGACTTGTTTACTTTATTAGACGCCGGGATTCAAGTCGACGCTTTGTTTCTTGATTTTTCTAAGGCATTTGATCGGGTCCCCCACCATAGATTACTACTCTGGTTATCGCATCTCAATATTCACCCTTAGGTTTTAGCATGGATTAAAGACTTCCGCTCATCTCGCGTTCAGTTCACCGCTGTTCATGGTTCAAACTCTTCAATGGCTCAAGTCGCAGCTGGTGTACCCCAGGGCAGCGTGCATGGTCCGCTGCTCTTTCTAATATTTATTAATGATTTACCTAACTGTACATCTTCCCAAATTAGACTGTTCGCTGATGACTGTGTTGTGTACCAAGCCATTAAAAATGAAGCTGACCACCAATATTTCCAAACTGATCTCGATTCAATTAACACTTGGTGTTCATCGTGGCTAATGATCCTAAACCACTCTAAGACAAAGGTCGTCTCCTTTACAAGAAATTCTTGCCGCATCCCAACCACATACACTATGAATGACGTAACAGTTGAGAGAGCTTATACTTACAAATATTTAGGTGTTCACCTACAGTCTGACTTAACCTAGAACTATCACATTTATCTGATTCTAGCAGCCGCTAACCGTTCTCTCGGGTTCTTAAAACGTAACCTTCGATATGCTCCTGCGCCTTTGTGTACACTTGCTTATATCACCTTAATCCGACCTAAAATCGAATACGCTTCAGCCATAATTGACCCGGATCAAGCCTACGTCATAGATAACGTCGAATCCCTGCTGAACCGTGCTGCTCGTTTCATTTTTTTCAGATTACTCGCGTTTCACTGGCGTCACGGCGTTAAAAGCTCGTGCTGGTCTTGTTAACCTCTCCCATCGTCGCAAACTTGCTCGCGTAACTCTTTTTCAAAAATTTACCATCATCCGTTGCTTCATGACGATTTCTTTCAATCACCATCGGCCTTCTTTCCCCGCCGTGACCATCCTTTCAAGATCAAACGAATCATTTGCCGCACTTCATCTTTTGCGAAATCATTCATACACAAAACCATTATTGAGTGGAACCAGCTGCCTGCTACAATCGCTACTGAAATGAACACCTCTAAATTTCATGAACTTCTAAAAAATGAATGCGATGAGTAGCTTTTCTTCTAATTCTGTTCCGTTTGCCGCAATGTGAGCAATTTTTTTGTGTGTGTGTTCTGTTTATTATGTTGCGTTTTTTCATTATGTTTCATTGAGTGTTGCTGTGCTGCCACATTTTATTCTTGTTGCCTATTCCTTCGCTAGATTGTCATAGAATTTTTGTCATGGCCTTAAGCGATTTCTTGAAATGAAGAAATAAAGAAGTATACTGTGACGACGAAGGACTCATAAGACAGAAAGGACGCTTGCACTACAGCCAAGAATCAAGCCGGCGCGTCATTGTACTTCCAAAGGACGAGTATTTCACGGAAATACTGATACGTCACGTTCATAAAATAATATTGCATGGCGGAGTTCAAGCCACGCTAGCGCAACTACGGGCTAAGTTCTGGATATTGCAAGGTCGCCAAGCTGTAAAAAGAGTTTTAAACAAATGCGTAGTTATGCAAGAGGCATAACACCAGACCAGCCACTCAAACTATGCCTCTCCTCCCGGCGGACAGAGTCAACGAATCGGGGCCATTTCAAGTCACAGGAGTTGACTTCACCGGAACACTTTATGCGAAAAGCAAACACGAGATGGTAAAACAATACGTAGTAATTTTCAGCTGCGCGGTAACGAGAGGAGTACACTTGGAGATGACCAACGACATGTCGACATCCAGTTTTTTACAAGCTTTCAGGCGATTCACCGCACGACGTGGTATACTTGTCATGATCTACTTGGGCAATGCCAGGACCTTTACAAAGGCCGAGAAGGAAATCAACGGAATGCTTGACGCTGTTGGGCACGAACGGGTGAAGGATTACTGCAGTGTACGCCAAATATAATTGAAAACAATAGCCGAGTGCGCTCCGTGGTGGGGAGGATTCTACGAACGCCTCATACGAAGCCTAAAGACATCGATGCGAAAAATAATCTCAACAAAAACAACTTCAGTGGAGGAGCTACGCACAATTGTAGTAGAAGTTGAAGGAGCGCTCAACAATCGACCGTTAACTTACGTGTATGGTGAACCTAATGAGCCTATGCCACTGACTCCTGCAGACTTCATAGGCGGTCGCCAACAGCTCTATGACAGACAAACAAGACCATACAACGAAGACCTTGAAGAAGCATGGCGAAGTAGATGCAAACTAGTGAAAGCTTGGTGGAAGAGATGGCATCACGAATATCTCAAAGAAACATAGCTACTCTCAAAGGCAAGACACGACAAGCGAAACCATTCTCACAAGGCGATGTGGTTTTAATTGAAGACCGGGGTCCAAGAACATTTTGGAAAATGGGCCAAATTAAAAAAATTTCCCCTGGACGCGACGGAGTAACAAGAGCTTGCCTACTTCGGACGGGCAACAAAGAGTTGCTCAGAAGATCTGCGAACAACATCTACCCTCTTGAAAAGTGCTTCAAATAGCCAGCCAAAGCCTATCTCGGTGCAAGTTGGGCGGGCGGGAGCTTGTAAAATATCATCATCAAGACACTCGAAGACGAAGAGCAAGAGAACGGCTCCGTGGCGCAAGCGCGCGCTACTTCGCTTCTTAAATAAACCGTTCATGTTCGAAGCAGTCACCGGTCTCGGACTAGGGATTCCATCCAGTATGCAGGGCCCCACAAGGGGGCCCACACCTCTCTTTACATTCAATAAATGCTTTTTACCACCACCACCACCGGTCTCGATTGTTTTAACAATCAGGGCTAGGACGATGGCAACGCGGACAACAGGACACATCACTCGTCATGTGCCCTCTTCTTTCTCTGCCTTCGTTTCTACAGCAGATTCAAACACGAGCCCTTCGCTTGTCGGCTCGGCACAGAACGCAGCCAATGAACAGCTTTCAAATAAGGTAGTGTCTGCGCGCTGCAGGCACTCAGGCGCGGATATAATACAGTTTTAGTTACACGTACGTAGAGCTTCTACGTGTAAGCAGTGCGCATGCGCAGAACGTGGCGGCGGCGCGCTGGTCTCACGGGCGTACGTGAGATTCGATTTTTTCCGTGTGTTTCTTGCGCACGTAGACATCTTCACGTGGGGGTTTCACGAGATCACGAACAAGCGATAGCGTGCCGAGCTAGCGCAGACGGCTTGCATCGAAACACGGTCGACAAGATGACTGGTAATCTTTTTCATTCCAAGACAACGATGACAGCAGGAAATGCTTGCACAACACGCTTCCAGGCATTGCGGAGACTATGACCGGCACGCATCGATGCACATCACCGGCTAGCCTGAAATACTCATCTCGGATTAAATAGGCTACCGCAGTGTTCATATTTTCCGATAGATGGAACTACATGGTTCCTCTTGGCGCGCGTCGCGTACGTGTAGTTAAAAGCGTTTCAGATTGTGTGCACGTAAGGTACGTAGACTTTTCACGTTTGCGTATGTGAAGTTCCTACGTAGTACGTGTAACTAAATCTGTCTATAGTGAGGTGTAACGTGGGCGCGCGCCACGCGCGGTGTAGTTACGCTACGGCGGCCCAAAGCGGACGGTCTACTGTAGTATAGCGTCACCGCGCAGCCAGTGTGACACGTGGCATTCGTCTTGCTGTCGCGTGGCAGGCGCGGGAACAGAACATGTCCTATCTCGCGCCAGAGCCGTTAGACCAGAGGTTATCGCGTGCTAGCTTGGCTGGCCGGTCTACAGTTCGATTGCAATGAAGATATTGCAGTGAGTTTGCGCCTTTGTCCAAACGAAAAAGCGCTCAGTCGCCGCGCCCTTGTGCGCATGCGCTGAGGCAACATCGTCTCGCCGGGTTGCTGCGGGCCACGTTAAACGCGTTGAACTAGACAGGGGCCAAATCTTCGGTGATCCTGACGTCACCTGCGGGACGTATTCGACTTCACCGGCCGGCTGCCTGGCACGTTGGAAACGCCGGACTGTATCCGCGCTTTAGGGCCAGCTGTCGCGGCGGCGCTGTTTGCAAGCAACGCTCAGTGAGGAGAACGCAATGGAACTGCGTAGTACTTGCAGAGCTCGAACAGTGAAATGTTAAGTTGGCAGTTTCGCATCGTGCGCTCGCAGAGTCTGAAAAAATTATTTCAGAATGCTGGCGCATACGCAATGGCACACCACGTTTCCTGCCTTGCGTGTTCTTAGCCAATACTGTTTGGACAAGGACTGATCTTTTCCGGCGCTTCTCTCAGCACCCGCGTTGCGATATGCCCAATCACGAAGTGCGACGTTCATTATGCCCGTTTGATGTGCTGTGTTCGGATGCCACGGAGACAACGCCTGGTTGGACCTAGTGACAATTCTTTGATTTCCCAACGAAGGAAGACGACCCATGGAATTGTATGAGAAAGTTTCAAGCCAGGATTGCGACGTCGCCTACCATTCGTTGGTGAGTAGGACTCGGCCCACGCTTGCTCCTTTTTTTACGAGACATGCTTCGTTAACGTCGAGCGTCTTAGGTGCTGTTTCTCTTATCACAACAAACTCGTGCGTAACTTTCACAGTCGTGCCCTCGATACCGCATCCGAAATGATTGCACAACTGCAGCACAGCAGTTCATGGCTGCTGTGTTCGTGCCACGATCTAGTGACGGATAGTCAGAATAACAGTACACACCGAATTTTGTTAACTGACGGGCAAATAGATCCTCCTGGCCTGTCTCTGCTGACGACTGGCCGAAGGTGTGCACTGCACTTTCACTTATGCTTGCGGCACGCACTCCACTGTTCGCAATACAGTTTTTGCCACGTAGCTAGACCGAACCAAGATAATGATTGCCGTCGCTTGGAGATACTCAGATTATTTTTTTTGCATTCCGCCTAATTAGATAATTATTCCTTAATGAATTAGTTCAACTTCGCAATTATTATAATTGCATGAAAAGTAGGAATGAGAAAATTGTAGTGCAACATAAAAAAATAACCAACCCTTCCCCTGCCGGAAAATGACTGTAAGCGAAGCTTGTCGGGTGTTTCTTCGGTGTTCCTCCGAACGAATTGCACTGACGAGTACCACGTTGTGCTCGAACCACAACCGGTCACACGCACTGCAACTGGCTCCGAAGTTCCGGTTGAGAAACTCGCGTTGAAACCTGGCCGTCGCACCGGGGAAGTTTGCGCTAGCGTTGCCGAGGCGTGCACCACCGTTGTCGGGTTCCTGGAGGGCAAGACGACACTGACATTTGACCTCAACATCACGCTGCCGCATCTCGGGGTCGGCGGCTCATCGATGGCGTTTGGCCTCAATATCGCGCTCCCGCAGCTCGGGGTACGCCGCTCTTCGCTGACGTTTCTCCTGGGCTTCGGAAACCCTAACGATAGAATCGGCATGTCGACGACGAGCCCTTTCTCGTGCGCGTTCGCGGCGCCGTTGCTCAAAGGCAGCCTGCTCTTCGGCGGAACGCACCACGCGACACCACGTTTTTCAAGGCCACCGTCTGATCAGGCATTTAAAGCTTTCGCCTTAAAATTTTTTTCCGAGCGGTAAGAAGCCTACGAATGCATGCAAAATTGCCGCGCGACAGGCCGCGGGCATCTTTCATGCTCGGAAAAAACTTTTATGTAGCAAGAATTGAGCAACAGAAAGCTGTATCGCGAGTGGCATGGAATATGAAGAAATTAATTTGTTTCCAGTGAATTATAGACAGGCTGGATATTATATACACATATATGCATGCAGTGCATCATAAGTATATTTTTTCTGTAATCTTTCGGTGGCGATCGGTAGTGTCGTGTTGCACTCGTGGAGTGTCTGATGGGTAGGTTTCTTCTAGTGCAACTGCTGATCGAAACACGCTGGGCTTGCGCGAGATAAAAGATGTGCTAGGCTGCTTGTCGAAACACGCGTCCGTGGCACTCGGCGTTAGAGGCCATATACGTACAAAACGGTCCGTGGAACACGGCAAGAATGCTTCGCTATAACGGTCAAACTTGACACCAGTTCACATCTGAGCAAAGCGTCTTGGTGTGATTGGGCTCATGAACCCTGTATGTGTGCATATGAAGTCTGGTTTTCGAGGTAATAATAGTATCAGAAGCAGCCTGTTGTTTGGTATGAATTATAAACAGGATGAATATTATACACACACATGCACGCAGTACATCGTACGTATATTATTTTATTCTTCCAGTGGTGATCCATAGTCTCGTGCTGCACTCGTTGTTGAGTTTCTGATGTGACCGTTTCTTCTAGTGCAACTGCAGATGGAAACACGCCAAGCGTGTGAAGGCGCTGGCTTTCGTGCGAGAAAGGGTGCTTTATGCCGCTTGTAGAAGCAGGCGTCCGTGGCGTTCACTGTTAGAGGCCAGATAGGTACGATAAAGTGCGTGAAACTCGTCATGAAAGCCTCACATTAAAGATAGGCGAATACAAGCAATTCAACTTTTGAAAGGGCCATAATGAAAGTTCTTACGCGATATTGTGCCTCAACAATCAGTTACTCAAGGTAACGATCATTTCAAGCATTCAAAATGCACTCGCCACGCTAATTTTTACATTTACAAGGAAAATTTTCTTTACTCTTAATGTCAAACATACTTCAGCTGTTGTACCAATAATATAGGTAGAACTCTCGTTGAACGAGTGAGCTGCATTGTACACCTTGGCGCTAATGCAATGGTAAACTCGGTGGTTGTGCAGTTCCACTCAACGTGAAAGCTCGAGCTGTCGACAGATGTCAACAGCTGGCGAGCTGCTTGTGTTTGGGCCTTCACGATGTTCGGATTAGCTTGCCTGCGCTGGCGAGCACATTGAGCTTCTCGGGCGCGCACCGCTTGCTCAGCCCTGCGTCGCCGCCGTCTTTCACGGGCGAGCGCCCGCGGTCGCTCAAAGCTTGCTTGTTGCTCGGCGTCCATGACGGGAAAAAGTGACCCGGTGCGCGGGAACGGCTTTTGTACGCGCGCTCCTCCTCTCCTGCCATTTGTTGCGTGCTGATTGGACACTGGAGCGGCGGCGCGGCGAGCGGAATCCTTCCACTTGTGGGGTGGTGGCGCCCTCTCTTGCGCTGCGTCGGTATCAGCCGGGCGTGTTAGAGGCGATGTTAACAAAATTCTGTTAATTAATTCGAATAATATTCGAGTATTCCTGTATTTTATATTACTCTGAGTTTAGTTAATTTTACCCGGTTTTGTGCTGGTATTAGCATGTTTTGGCGCTATTTTGCGCTTTTGTTTTCTGAGCGTGCCGATATGACATATTATAGGGTGCCTACATGCAAGCGCTTGCATGTAGGCTTCCTAACATATTAGACGCCGACAGCCCGGGTCCCTAAAGTGCTCCGCACTTAATACGTTGATAGCTATTTGAATTCTGCAACGTTTGCGGCTTCAATTGTCTATATGAACTATTCGGAAGGCGGACATTCTTGCCTGCTTCAGGATATTTTGACTAAAAAGAAAGCGTTTTTAACAAGTTGCAAGCTGCTGTCTATCGAATATGTGGGTCTCACAGTTTAGGGACACGCACATAACGGCAGAAATCAGGCTGGTGAGTAGAGTGAGAAAGGTGGTTGCTTGAAGTCCAATCATGCTCGTCTAATGAGCTTGCTGGGGGGCTTGTATTCAGTTGGTGTAGCCAAAACCATGTAACGCGTACAAATAGGGAGTTTTGGCCGCGGTACGTCTTTCTGATGAAAATCAAAAGGCGAAGACGTGTAGAAAGTTGGATGCAGTGTATGTCACGACAAGTGTCATCCTTAGGGAAGTTTTGTGTGTTGTGGGAGAAAAATACTTTGCCTAATTCCACGCGAACGCTTGAGCCGCTATAGCATCTATACTTAACGCCGTGATAGAACTACTGCGTGTGCATAATTGTAATCCCCGCGTACAAATATACCATGCACATTGTCACGTAGTAGTGACGGTGAAGAAAACAGTCGCAAAACTGTGAATGACGAAGCGGACTTTTTATTGGGGGAACCTGTGCCCGCAAACGCAAGTTGCACTCGAAGCACCACGATAGCGGCGAACACAGTTGGCGATCGTCGAAATCTGATCAGCGGCGAAACGCGTCGGCTTTTATGCATGAGTCATCGAAGGTTCCAGGAGTAATCCCTGGTGCCCGCGTGTCTTCCAGAAAGTACTAGACAATTTGTGTCGCTCATACAATCAGATTACGTAAGCGTCGGTGACAACAGACAACGGCTAGAAGCATCGATAACGTTCGAGAAACTTCCGGTACATGAAGGCGCGTCCTGCGCCCAGCGATAACGTTTAGCATTTGTTAGCCGGTGAAAAGCGGTCACCGGTGAAAGATAAACAAGTACACGTGTCAATATACCTGCGAAAATTTGCAGGAAAAGCGTCAATTTGAAAGCCCCAACAATCTCATGCCAACATTTAGCCAACCCCAGTGCGCCTTTGGAGAGTTCAGAGACCGAAACTCTTGCATTAAAACGAGTGCTCAGCGTGTCAGGTGGACTGCTCGAAAAACATAGCCTGTGATAAAGACACCTACTGCTCAGATCTAAACATCCCAGCCCCTCTCCAATTGTCTCCAATTGGAGACACCTTAAATCAATGAACTGTGGCAATATTTCCAAAAGACGCTATTCCTGCAGCTTTTCGTCTTGATTGCTTGCTTCTTTGCTGAACAGTTAGCTTGTTAACGTGAGTTACTAGCTACACGCATTGCTCACTTTTCAGAAAAATGTAATAGCGATTAGCGAATAAAAATTACACGAACCACACGCACTGTCGAAACCGGTACACAGGAAGCCTCTTTGATGTTTATCCTTGTTTAAATGCTAATAACATGTGGTGTTACTGTTTTTGCGGATATTATGTTTACTTATGTAATACTAGGCTATAAGTTCTATGCCGCGTACGGAACGCCGTCGCTTATAATAATTCAATACAAGAAAATCTAAGTAGTTGCATTCTTTATTGCTTGAATCAGGAACAGTATGTCTTGCTATTGGTTCTTTATTTGGCTAACACATTTAAGAAGCGGCTTGTCACGTTTCTAACTGAATCAGGTTTCTTGATGCGATCACTATCTGATTGTTCGTTTTCTGCCTAATCGCTCACGGCTGGGTTCAGTTGCGAGAAACTTGCGCACAAGGCTTGTAACGTAGATGTTATCTACTTTGCAATTGCTTGTGGTAAACCTACACCTTCAATAGATGCGTTTACCGTCGGTATAGTTGCCGTCACTCATGCTTCGGCGCATTGATTCAAGTGTGCGTCAGTTCACTGATTCATTGTACGTTGGCATTAGAGTGGGCGTAATTCGCGTATGAGTAAGGGTGGATGTGTGTAGGTGACGTGCGCGAAACTTACAATGCCAGGAAGCGACGTAACTTCCTTTGTCGCTGTGTAACGAGCGGTACTCACTCTTTCCGACGTTTGGCGTTTATTTCCTTGGAGGTTTGCGATACAACGCTGGCGGATGAGCGAAATTTTTTTATCCTCAAAGACAGCTGTGCATTGCGAAGGGCCGGCCACTAGGGCATTCCTTTATGTAGCAGCGGCCCGTGAACTTAGCCACGCACATTAATTCTATTACTTAATATCCTAGTCACTATTTTTGCACCCAACTACTGCACACATCTTCACTCCACATTTAGCAAAATGGATGGATCCCAAGTGCGTTAGTAAAAAGTCAGTTTCATTTCCGATTTCTGATGGCACAGAAGCAAGGCAGTAAGTGAGTGAAAAAGCCACAGGCCTACGCGGCACAAGCAGCACAGTCACAGCGTAAGCTGGGTGGAGCGGTTCAAAAGCAGCTACAATTTCGGCACCACGCGCAACAGGGTCTTCGCGGTAGTCTGTTCGCCTCGTTTTGACGAGAACGCTTTGAACTGCCCGCCCGGCGTCGACGGCGAGCTGCAGCTTGTAATGCTCTCTGCACAGCACTCTGCTGAGCCCGATCAAGCCTTACAACTGCAACTTACATGTTACAAGGCACATTAACTAGATGGCGCCACCATATTGGCGGAGGCTCGGGTCGTCTGCCCCTGCGCGTTTGGGAGCGTTTTAGGGCATATTTCCGCTACGCGATAGCAAGCGCTGGCGTGGCTCAGTTGTAGAGTATCCGCCTCCCACGCTGCGGGCCTGGGTTCGATCCCGGCGGAGAGCGGGTACCTTTTTTTTCGCATTTCGGGCGATAGCAGTTACGCGGTTGCGGTGGCCACGGCGAACAACGACGCGAACCGAAACGGCTATTGGAAGGCACCCATAACAGCTTACGCTGGAAAAAAGTGGCTGCGGCTTAGCTTGGCGAAATGCGAAAGCTTGGTTTAGCCTGATTAAGTCTTCGTTTCACTTGGTTAACCTTTTATTTAGCTGTAATTATTATACATAGGTATACATTCATCGTTAGCAGAAATTATAAGCCGACAAATCAAAGCGTTTTGCGAGCCCAATGGCTCGCTGTTCTTTAGTCTCGGACGCTAGCTTCGGGCGCTTGGCATTCCAGACCCTCTCCAGTGAAGCAGCTCACCGGGAGATATCCGCGGGGTGGTCAGACGTCGCTTGCTGACGACAGCTCAAAGCCTCCCGTTCCCGCCCAACGGCAACGGGAGGCTTTAAGCTGCCCCACCCAACGGGAAAAACGGCGCGGCCTCGCTGTCATCCATGGCTAAGACTACTGGCCAGGCTAGCGCGGTGCTCCGCTTAGCCATGTGCGCGGTGAGTCACGTGGTCAGGCGGTGACCCAGCTGCGGAGAGCGCATGCGCCAAGCGGGCGGAGGCGGCTAGCGCCGCGCGGCGAGTCACGTGATGCGTTGCCAAGGCTACGGCGGTGAAACGAAGGTCAAATTGCCGGTAACGGCGAAACTCGGCTAGACTAGGTTAGTAAAGCTTTCGTTTTAAAACGTTATTGAAAATAAATAAAAGAAGGCACTATGGTTGGGGCGCCTATTCCAGGACTAAACTAGCATGAGTGGCTCGTTGGGCTTGGTCCAGAAGAGCCAATTGGCTCTTCCGGCCCTCTGCAACAAGCCATGCCTCCCACTGCCTATTGTTGCGATAGTAATTATTTGGACACTCCAAGCGCATTTTTGCCGTCGCCGTCGTTGTGATGTTCTGTATAAAATCCAACGGCGATAAAATCGTCGCTGCACGGCATGCTTGTGTCTGCGAGTGAGCGTGCGAGTGTGAGCCGGCAACCACAGCTTAATCTCGCGCACGCGAGAGAGGAAGGCGGCCGGAAGCGCACGGTCTTCGTTCACGCGCGAGGCACGGGGAGGAGGCGACGGAGACGGAAGGGAGGGGGAGGGAGGGGGGGGAGCGAGGGTGCGTTCTGCTTACAGGGCTGCTGCTCACGGAGCTATCTTGAAAGCGATCTGCGACGCGGGCGCCTCATCTTCAAAGCGATCTGCGATGAGCCACAGTGCATTCGCCGAGTGCCGGTTGCTTCGTATGCACGGCGCTTTCGACGTTTACTTCGCGTTGAAGCGAGAGCCAGCGCGAAGGTCAATTGGCTCGCTGCCCCTGGCGCGCTTTCTTACTCCAGCGTTTTGACGAGCTCCCGCGGTCATCGAGCGACATGTGTTCATGTTTACGTGTGCGCGCGTGACACCGTGCTTGTTTAGTTAGTAAGCGAATATTTACAACTTTATACGGCCGATAAAACTACTGTCCTTACTTCGTTTGGCTGTCTACTAATTTGCTATCCCAATCGATGCTTCGCCTTTCGGGGGAAACTGCGACTTTTTCCTCATGAGTTGATGTTTGAGTACTATTGGGCTGTCTAGGTGCGGAGGCCTCTTGGGACACTCCCGTGTTATGTCTGTGCACCACGGGCACTGGTCAATGAACCTCGTGAGGCGCATTCTGTGTCGGTGGTGCAGGTTGGGGTATGTAATCGTCTGAATACGATGCCAGTCCCTCTCCTGTTGGCTGTTTAAATTCGAGTGAGGATGTCCAAAACGTCTGCGCTCCTGCCTTTGCTGTAAAAAGATGTCACGATAATTCGGTGGAAGGTCGTCGCTGGGCCCTGCCGTTGCTCGGACGTTTAATCATCGAGCAATACGGTCTGCCGTCGCGTTCTCTGCCAGTTCCTCGTGTGACGGACACCATATGATAGTGTGGTGCCCTTCTAATTGATTGCGAGTCGGATAATATGACAGCCGAATTGGTTCGGTGCTCGGCGTCCTGAATGGCCAAGGCGATGGATGCAGCCTCTGCCACGCATACCGAGAAGGTTTTGAAGGATGCCATTGTTACGTTGTTCTGACACATAAAGACTACGGTGAACGTGTCCGAGCAGGTTCGACTAGCATCCGTGTAATACAGTCCTGGTCCCATGCCGAAACGTTCCTGAAGAGTCTTTTCCCTTGCTCTGCGTCATCCGGGATGCTACTTGGGGTGCATGCTCTTGGGTATTGGGGTCACCGCAATTACGATCGAACGTTACGGTATATCTGTGCCGTTTCCTCGCCACAATACTGGGGCCTCTATGTAAAGCCTAACCTCGCCAATACTTCCCTGCCCTGAGTTCTTCATGTAGAACAAAGTCGTTCTTTCTGAGCATATAAAGTCGCGACTGCGTACTCGTCAAAAGTATTGCGCAGGCCTAGTCCCTCGAATGTCTCCGTGCTAGCGCATTCGGGAAGACCAATGGCGGCTTTGAAGGCTTTTATGATTATTGTTTGCCGGTATTATCTCTTGGTTCATCAAGGCCTGATACGGAATGGTTTGTTATCCGGCTGATAACGGATGCCTGGACCAGGTTGATGGTCTCTCAGTTAGGCCGTCTCTGCTTCTTGCCACTCTCCGTATCTTCCTGGCAACCTTGCCTGTGACCGCCATTAGTTTTTGAAGTGTGTGTGATGTTCCAGTGTTCTGCTATATCCACATCCCCAATATTTTGAGTGTCTCCACTTCTCGAATCTGCACCCCATCGAGAGTCAGAGTGATTGGCACCCAGTCTTTCTTTCTTGTGTATTTCGCACGCACCCGAAGAGTTCCGATTTCTCGGGTGCGCACTCCATGTCCGCCGTCCTCGTGCACTCCACTACTGCATATATAGCCTTTTGAAGAGTATCTTGCTTGTTCCTGTAGGACCCCTCGTGAGCCAAAAGTGTGATGTCATCGGCATATATCGCCCAGCCGAGATCCGGGTGTTTATCTAGCTACAGGGCTAGCTTTCTCGTCTCCAAATAATAGCAGTGGAGGGAGTATAGCTCCCTGAGTGGTGCCTCTGTCGGGACAACTGAATGTGCCAGACCCCGTGGAGCCTAGTCCGACTGTAGTCGTGCGGTGACTGAGGAACGAGTGCACGTAGATATAAATTCGTGCTCCGCAGTTTACCGCTTGCAGTCCCTGCAAAATAGTAAGGCGGGAGATGGTGTCGCAGGCCTTTTTGATATCCAATGTCAATACAAATGTATCGTCCGAACCTCTGTTGGGGTGCAGCACCTCGTGCTTTAGTAGCAGAAAAACGTGCTGCTCCGACATGTCGGGTCGGAAGCCGAACATGTTTAAGGGGAACATGTTGTTTAGTTCTATGTGGTTCGAGAGGCGGACCTGCACAATTTTTTCAAAGAGTTTTCCTGCTCCTGACCTTATGGAGATGGGTCGAAGGTTGTTGATGTTACGGGGCATGCCCGGTTTCGGAATCCGGATTACTTTGGCTACCTGGCACTCCGAATAGGCTCCGGCTCTTGGAACACCTCACAGCTGATCATTCGCTTCTACAACGTGCTAACCACCACCAATCGACGCATCTTAACGGGCGGAATACTTTGAGACCAAGATCTCCCAGATCCGGTGAGACCTCGGCATTTTATTCCCCTTGCACATTTTAAGGCGAGCAGGTCGCCACGCTAGGCCTAACTTAGGCCCCACTTACATCGCTTGCCGCTCATGCCCACTGCACTACTACCGTGAAGATGGCTGCCCGAGACACTGTACCTGCGGCAACAAGGGCCGAAGCCATATCAGCCATGGCAATTACCTAGCAGACGAAGAACTAGCATGAAGCACGACCGGACGAAGAACTAGCAGCAAGACTGCAGCTGATCAAGGCTATGGTTCAAGGTTGAGGCCTATGAGGCTGCTCCGGATGCTTCCCCCAAAGGAGTCATCTCCCGCATAGAAAAGAACACAACGGCGATAACGCTGATGACGAATCTCCGATCCCCGATGGCTGAGGTCCTGCATGCCAGAATGATGGGAAATTCAACCACTGTCATCATCACGTTCTCTGGCAATCGGGTTCCCCTGTACAGCTACTATTACGATGCAGAATACCGGTGCAACATCCATAAACCCCGCGAGCAGTTGTCATCTCCATGGGTCATCGAGCGGACGTTTGCCCAACCCCAGATAAACCTCGGTGTACTGCGTGCGGGACTCTCAACCCCTCCGAAGACCATGATTGCACGCTGAAATGCTTCCATTGTGGCGGAGAACACCCCGCAACTGACTCTCGGTGTCTAGCAAGGCAACAAAAACCGTTCAACAAGAGCCACGTGCTCCGAGAGCAGCAGAAAAGCACCGGCAAGCTGACGACATTCAACATTGCGGTACCTAAGACTACTGATGCAACACGTGGCCGTTCCCGCAACTGATCCCGGGGAGACAGCCAGTCCCAAAGTCGCATTAGGTCCAGGGGCCGCAGGCAATCCAAGGACCAGAAGCAACCACGTGGTCGGTGCTGATCTCGGAGCCGCAACAGTTTCCCCCTCTTTCCTCCTCCCTTCCTTTACCCCCGTCCACACCACACCACAAACGCAAAACAAACTACCTCCTGCACAAACGATCCCACTCACAAAGAAACGCACGCGCACACGAGAAACCCCCTCATAATTCCTGCACCAAACATAAGTGCGTGTAAACACAGAAGAAATGGTGACTGTCCTAAAAGCGGAAATGCAAAATATGAAAGAAGAGATTATGGCCGATGTCAAGCACATGCTACAACAGGTCATACAACAAGTCATGAATGACGTGAAGGAATCCATCAGGCAACCTTCAGCTCAACCTTCAGCCAGCAAAACGACTCCCTCCCACATGACACTAATGCCACTCGAGAACCACAAAGGTCACACCCTTACATTCGTCCGGCTCGTACAACACCTGCCCTCACCAGTGAGGTGGTATCAACTAATCATGGCCAGCACTCCTAAGAGACACGCTGCTACACCCTTCCGAGTGTGGTGATGGAATTGTAGAGGGTACCGAAGGAAGAGGCCCCCCTCACGCAGTTTCTAGCCACACAGCCTCAGCCACCAGACGTGATAGCACTACAAGAAGTACACTGCACTCCCACCTTCGCTGGATACAACGCGTGCAGACAATCACGACCCCACCAAACCACCACTAGCTGCCATACTTGTGTCCAAACAAATCACAGTGATCGAGCACACGCTCGACAGACATTCCGCATGCGATCTTAGAAATCGTACCCAGGAATCAAAATCAAAGCAGCTTGTTTTTGCCGAACATCTACAGTGCAACTAAATCGTGACGGGACGACTTCGGACATCTTTTTTCGGCCGACAACAAACAAGCCAAGAAATTTATTATTCTGAGGGATTGCAATGCGTCCCACTCAGCCTGGGGGTACCAAACAGAAACTCCAAAAGGCCGCCGTCTAGCCCATGCCATAACCCTTAATCGATTGACTCTTTGACAGAACCTGACACACCAACCAGAACGGGTAACAGTGTGAGCTGAGATACCTGCCCCGACCTAACAATGGTCAAGGGGTTGACTCAGTGTTTCTGGAGCAACTTAATGGTGAACCTGGGCAATGGCCACAGCATTCGAGCCACAGAAGTTCAACTGGTTGCCACACGCATCCCAGAACGTGCAATAAAAATAACGAACTGGGACGCCTTTCGACACAACAGAACCAAGTCTGAACACGACACACCCTCCTTGCACGAGTGGATACAACAGCTACAAGCAGACTTTAAAGCTGCCACCAAGCAACTTACTGCAACAACAGAGATACCGGATCTGGGCAGACATCTGCTCCACCTCTGGGAAGCGCGAAGAGGCCTGACCGAACGATGGAAGAGGCAGTGGCGCAACCGTAGGCTGAAACATAGAATCGCACAGATCACAGCATGCAGAAGCAGAAGAATACGCCATCAACCTCACTAAAAGCAATTGGCACAACCTCTGCGATCGCCTCAACGGCACCCTAAGTACATCAAAAACATGGTCCCTCTTCAGAGCACTACTCAACCCAACGCACACAAAACGCACACAACCAACACCATCCACACTATCATCTACAAAGAACAAATGAATGATGACACTTTCCTCCAAACACTGCAACAGAGATATATAGCTACAGGTTACCGACCGGAATACAAAGACTACCCACACGAGGACGAAACCCATTTGGACGCCGATATCACAGAGACAGAAGTGAGGGCAGCGCTACACGGCATAGGACGTAACAGAGCCCCTGGAGCAGACGGCATTCATTATGCCCTACTACGCAACCTCGACAATCAGGCCATCCAGCAACTCATTGCATACTACAACGACAATTGTTAAAACGGCACGCTTCCACGAGAATGGCAACATGCCGATATTACCTTAATTCCGAAACCCTGGAAACCCTTGTCCCTCCAAAATCTATACCATTTCACTGACTTCGTGTATTGGCAAACTCTTCGAACACGTAGTTCTTATGTGCCTCCAGCCTTACCTCGAGGCGAACCAGTTCTTCCCCAACACATTATTCGGCTATCGATCAGGTCTCTCTGCGCAGGACATATTGCTTCAACCTAAGGAAGATGTTGTGAATGCTTCCAGTACAGCTCAAACAAGAGCAATCCTGGCGTTGGACTTCAAGGGGGCCTTCGACAACGTCTCACACGACCTCATTGTCAACAATCTTGCATCCTCCCCATGCGGAAAGCGTATCTATGATTACGTCAGAGCCTTTTTATCTGACCGCACGGCCACCATCGGCCTAGGTGAAATTCGGTCAGAGATCATAAACCTTTCGGGAAGAGGCACTCCGCAGGGTTCGGTTCTCTCACCCACCCTGTTCAGCGTGGCCATGGTAAAGCTACCACCGCTCCTCGACAAACTTCCGACCGTGCAGCACGCCCTGTACGCCGATGATGTGACAATCTGGATGACCACAGGGTCGGACGGCGCTGTTCAAGATGCACTACAGGAAGCAGTAAATATAGTAGAAGAGTATGCAACAACCGGAGGACCCACCTGCGCAGCTGAGAAGTCGGAGCTCTTGCTTGTATTGAAAAAAAAACGCAATAAGGCCGACATACCACCAATCATCACATTGCATCTCAATGGCAACCTTATTAAGGGGGTTGACAGACTCCGTGTGCTAGGCCTTCACATCCATTACAACGGCAAGGCCACACATACCCTAGACATACTGCGCCCATAAATAACCCAAGTAACGCACATGATAAAGCACATTATGAACCGCCGACAAGGGCTCCTGGAAAAAATCTACTCCGAATCGTGCAAGCCCTCATAATTAGCAGATTAACCTAGCACCTCCCCTACCATAACCTGACTCAGACTGAGACGAACCAGATGGACACCCTCCTCCGTACGGCAATAAGACAGCGCAGGGACTACACCAACATGCGTCCACGCAGCTCCTACTACGACTCGGGTAACAGCCAGTTACAACGCCTCTGACGAACAAGACACGGGGTGTCTCTTCCTATCCCGTCTAGGATACCAAACACTAAGAAAGTCGCAACAGGAAGACCGCACACTTCTCGCGCTTAGCATTCGAAACAAAATTGACGTAGCCCCAATTCCCCGAAATATGCACCCTGACCGTCATAAAGGCCGGAGACAGGCAAGAACACAAGCCCTGGCTCGAATCTTTGGCGATGGCACATCGGACACGCCGTACCTGTACACCGACGTGGCCCGGTACCTACAAAGACGTGCTGTGTGTCTACTCGTACTAGACTGCACACACACTCTGAGCTTCGGCCACGCTCAACACTGTGGACAGGGGCACGGCGGAAGAGGCTGCTATCGCCCTAGCCATTGTACACGCTTCAACCATACCGGCACCGGATGGACCCATCACAATGGTCACTGATTCACAAACCACGTGCAGCACTTTTGCACAAGGGATGGTGACACCCTATACCCACTTCATCCTTATATCATTACACCCCACAGCGTTACACAGGGTGCGTATCGTCTGGACACCTGGACATGCCTCTCTCCATGGTAATGAACGCGCTAATGTGGTAGCCCGAGAGCTCGCTAACCGGGCTCCATTGGAAGAGCTGTCCAACCCAGATGACGTACCGACAGAACCACTCAACTACACTGAAACTCTACAATATTACAGAGATAGCAGGAGACACTTCCCGCCACCACACAAGTCTCTTAACCGAGAAGATGCAGTCGCGTGGCGACAGCTACAGACCAATTCATTCCCATGTCTCTTTTACCTTCACCTCTTCCACCCCACACAATATCCCTCATACTATCCCTACTGTGGAGCAAGCTCGCAGTATATCCTTGCACCTGGGAGTGCTCACACCCTCCTGGCTACTCCCTTATTCCTTCACCTTCCTCTGGGAGGCTGCACTGACCAGCTCACACCCGCAAGAGCAGCGACGGCTGAACCAGCGGGCACACGGGGTGGCGTGAGCAAATGGGGCGCTGAACTAAGGGCTCCACCTGACGAGGAAGTCGCCCCACCTCATGAACAATAAATGTTTTCTCTATCTCTCTTGGCCTCCTTCCATTCTTTGGCAAGGACGCCATCCTCTGTCCAAACCGTGTTAAAGTATTCGGTGTGTCTTCACTTAGATTGCGAATGATTACGTTCGTGACCTGATCTACCCGTGGGGTGGTGTTTTTCCTAAAGGAATGTGCTGCCGCTTAAGCCTCCTCAAAGGTTATGGGGGCGTCCAGTTCGGTTTGGTCCTGTTCTTCGTAAACAAGTTTGGTGGATTGCCCGGTCGGGGCCGTTCCTACTTATATGTTTAATTTTGCAGCGATAGCTGCATTACGCCAGGTTTTCGTGTCTTCGCCGTCGCCGCACTTTGAGCCGTGGCCCCACTGTGACGTCACACAACAGCCCTTGATTCTCCAGCAACTCGGCTCGCCGCGGTCGCCGCGCGGCCACCTCTCCTACAGGCGCGCGTCCACCGTTTCCTGGAAACCGCCACAGCTGGCGCGCTCAGGCCCCGGAAACTCGCGAGTTCACCAAATGGCCACAGAGGGCTTAAAAATCGCTGCTAACAAAACAAGCATAGTACATCCCCTCGAAAATATGCCTGTGAGTTCAGCAGCTCCCGCTAGAGGCGCCGTAATAAGCGCAATTTTAACCTACAAACTTTCTCCCACGCTCATCGAAGCGTTTTTATTACATGACAAAGGGTACAAGATTATTATTCTTAATTAGATTGTACTATTGTGTACCAACTCTGTTCCTTTTTTGCCATTATAAAAGCAAAATAACGTTCATCATCATCGATCTCCCATGGGACCTCTGGCCTGAATTTAAAATTTTTACCGGTATTTTTCGCGTTCACGGCAAGCACGGATTCATTGGTTCGTACACTTATGCTGGTTGCTTATTTTGTGCTAAAACCAGTTTATCGCGCTTCGGCACCTCGCGTTATTTAACTTGGGGTGAAGTGACGGGTTTGCGAGAGGAGATGTAAGCCCGAAAGCTAGGTTTCGGTCGTGAGCCATGCGGAACAAGTCTGCATCGAAACGGGAGCCGGATTCTGCTGCGACTGAGGACGGCAATACCGGTAAGTCGTTTAACATCGCTGCTTCGTGAATCGTTATGTAATATTTGTTTCGTTAACTTACAGGCGTAGACAAGTTAACGAACTAGATCCTGCATTACATATGGGCAGTAAGGACCCTCCGTTGCTTTTTCCCAAATCTGTAGTTGCGAGACCGTCGTTATGCAAACACATTGACGAAAAAAGACAGCGATATCGGAACGCCCGTCACATTTTTCATCTCGTTGTATCCGTGGCCGTAGGCGACTGAGTAGCCTTATCAATATATATATATATATATATATATATATATCCGATTCTGCCAGCAACTGCTTTCGTCCACAAAACCGGATAACCCTTTGGTAAATTGAAGTGAAAGTACTGAATTTAATGTATTAAACAGTTGCACGCATGATCATTTACCCATATTTCGTACTTGTTGGTTCCAAGTGTTCTTGCTGTTTCGTTTGATTTGGCTTGGGGCATTTATTGTTGCAGTAATGAAGGGGTGCATCCCATTCGTGCAGAAAAACAATGTAGCAGTTTTAATAGCGTCATGTTTGTCTTGCATTTGCTTGTGGAACCAGCAGCGTGATAACTTCTGGTGTATAAATGAGCGCACAAATGCTCTCATTTGTGATCCTAATAATACTTAAGCTGTTGACACGCATTGTAGTTAGGTAGGTAGCGATATTCATTTAATTAACATGTTGCTTAAGCACCCTAGAACAAAGTGTACATTTCTATGTGTTCTGCAGTCTAAAACAATTACAATATATATGTGACACCTTCTTGCATTTCATATTGCAAAGCTGTGCTTTTTCAATTTCTGATGCAATCAAAATTTATGTTCCAGACATCCAGTAAAGAGGATGGCACCAGTGTAAAGCAACACACTCCATACACCAAAGACAAGCTACTTCCTGCTACAACAAGGCCATTGTGTGGACTTTGGCTGTTGCTGCAAGGTAAACAACACCAAGTTCAGGAATAAATATGCTTGATATATTCTGTATTGGCTCACTAGTCTTGAGATACAAGTCATTTGCATGTAGCAGGTGATATGAATGTTTTTCCACATTTACGCTTCAGCATAATTGGTTCAAACATAAAAGAAAACACTACATGAGTTTGGCTAATCTGTGCTGTATCTCATGTGTTACTGTTCTGCCCCAACACATTCTGCACCAAGCACACCATGGTCCTCATCACAGGAGCCCCCATCAACCCTGACAGGAAGGGGCTGGAGCCTAATTTACAAGGATTTACACCACAAACAAAGAAGCGGATGCAGAAGTATTTGCATGAGATATCAAGTCTACGGAGGACTGTGTCAAGATGGAAAAAAGCCTCAGCCATCATTACACCAGCACGGATATTGGCCGAGTCGTCCAGGTACCTCAACAAAGACTTTCTTAGAAATTCATGTTGAGATGCACCTGCAACCATTGAACAAGCACGGACGACGCTGGCTAAAAGAGTTCCATCAGTGTGCCCTTCCTTAATCAGCTTCCTGGTCATGTCAAATTTCATTTGTGCCGAGTGTACATTTCTTTTCTATAAATGCAAGCTTTTTCATTTCCCACTCTTGCTAGGGATAATTCTCTTTCCTCATCCAAACATGAAGGTCAAGCGATTCTGTGCTCATACTTAATACCATTCACTGTCTAGTAGCATACCATATCTGTAGCAATATTTCTTAGTGTATGCAGCCATGTGCAATTCCTCTCCAGAAATAGCCGATGCAGCATCGGCATGCATCTTGCATTAACCGTTGCACCATGTGCTATGTAGCATTTGACTTGTCTTAATGTTTTCGGCCTTCAGTGCTTGCAGAGCCGAGTGGCTTCTGTCATGAACACAAGCTTTCTGATTGCCATATTTAATTCCTAGTCTCATTCAGTATTGCTCTTCTTTCTCGATAGCCTGGATGTAGCCCTGCTTGTCTAGCCTTGCCTGGGTGTAGCCTTGCCTTGTTGGATAACCTTCAGTGTACCTTGGGCTACACTGAAGTGATTGATTAAGAGTTTGGTTTCGCTGCTGTCCCACTTGGTCGTGGTCGCCATGTTACGTTTCTTGGATGTGGGGACCTGGTAAGTTGCATTGGGAAACAGTCTCTCGAGGTAATAACCTGCTGCCTGCAGTCCGCACAGCAACATAGACTCCCAATTTACACGCACCGTGATTGGTGCTCCCCGTTCTGTCCTTTCCTGCTGTAGCCATGTGCAAATTTGCTTGTGGCCTTCGTCAGCTGCAATTTGGCATGAACATAGACCAGCATACGTGCTTACATGATCTGAGGTGTATGAAGTTGATCGCCACCTAGGTGGAATGGCCCGCGAAAGTGGCTGCCGAAGGTGATGAAACGAAACCAACTTGTCTATACTGAGACAAATTGGGGCACCAAGTGTGAGCCATACATTAGCGGCCCTCCAAAGAAAAGAAACGTGCATGCTGGAAAGGAGTTAATGTTTAAAATGATGGGTAGTCCATGTTGCTGTGTTGACTGCGGCAGTAGATGCCTGCGTCACCTGATTGCTTCGCAATGCAAGTTGCCAATATTCAATAGTGACTGTCGGTGCAAATAGGTGGGACACGCTGCCCAATCTGTTTGCGCTGCTTGTTGTCGCTCATTACCAGACCACCTATGTGTGTTGGAGGCAAGCAGTATGCCTTTAGTCGGACAACTGAATGTGCCGTAAGCGACCCATGTGCGTGAATGCTCACTGTTGCCATATGGATCTTCACCAATGTATAATGTAATGTGTGGACCTTATGCAGCGATTGATTGCAGAGTCTCATTTCACTCTTATCTGACTTGCTTATGGTTGCCGTGTTACATTTCTCGGATGTGGCGGCCTGGTCAGCTGCATTGGGAAGCAGTCTCTCGTGGTAAGCATTCGCTCCTGCAGTCCGCACAATGACATAGACATGCTCCGTACTTGGTGCTCCCCGTTCTGTCCTTTCCTGCTGCAGCCATGAGCAAATTCTGCATGTGGCCTTCCTCGGCCGTGATGTGGTGTGAACGTGAACCAGCATTTAGAAGAGTGTGGGTGTAGGCCAGTTGGTGATTCATGATTACAGAAGTTACCGCAAATAACCCACCAGAAAAAGAAAGAGACAACACGCAAGCGGTACTGACCACTGTTTATTTAATGAAACGATTGCCGAGCTCATACAGATCAGAAACACGTGTGCACCCGAAAAGCAACGATAAAACAATAATAACACAGAGCGACCTTCAAGAGGGGTGCGATAGAAATGCTAAGATACACACTGATAGACTAGTGAGGCACCTAACACGTGTGTATCACGTGGAAAGAAACAAAAGTTCTTTCTGGGTAACAGCAGATTATCGGCAGAAAAAATGGCCATCTGAAAAAAGAGGTTGTAGAGGCAATAGTCATGCGACGCTTTAAGGATGGTGATTGCGTTAGTTTTCAGTCAGTTGCTGTTACTCAGAAGGAACTTTTTTTTTATTTTTCGACGTGATACACACGTGTTAGGTGCCTCGGTAGTCTACAAGCGTTTATCTCAGCATTTGTATCGCCACCCTGTTGAAAGTCACTGTGTGTTTTTATTATTAGATTTCTCGTTGCTTTTAGGGTGCACACGTGTGTCTGATCTATATAAGTTCGGCGTTCGTTTCATTAAATAAACAGTTGTGAGTACGAAGTTGTGAGTTGTGTGTTGTGCGAAGAACTGGCGGGGGAACTAGAAGCGGAGCGAGCGACGGGATTGTCGGTGGAGCGTAAGGTGTGCACGCTGCGCTTCTTTGCCACCGGGAGCAAGCGTCCGTAGGGAGCGAGGAGACGATCCGGACGAGACGATCGGGTGTCGCAGTCGACCGGGAGCGAGTGCATGCGACGTGTAGCTGAGGCTGTAAACGCAGGGGTCCACAACAAGTGTGACCATTTTCCGAAGACGTCCGAAGAAAAGGCGGCCGTGAAGGAGGGTTTCCTTCGGCACGGCGCTATTCCCGGCGTGATCGGATGCACGGACGGTAGCCCCATTGCCATTATCGCACCCAAGGGTGAGCGCAATACTGCGTTCATGTGTCGGAAGGGCTACTACGCCGAAAACTGCATGTTCGTAAGTATGCGTCATGTGCTCTAGTGCTGCTCATTCTTTTGACAGTTGTGTTGCACTTGTCAACGCGGACTTTATTTGTTCACGTTTTCCGCAGATCGGCGATGCGGACATGAGGATCCTGACCGTGTATTCCATGCGACCGGGGTCGGATCATGACTCATTCGGCTGGCGGACGACATGGTTGTGCCGGCGGTTCCAGGCGGCGCGCATCGCGAATCCGGGTGAATTCCTCATCGGTAAGACAGAGCATTTTTTGTCGCAATCACGCTTCATTAGTGAATAGAACGCCATGTCCGCCCCAACACAAACTTATAACTAAATAACATACACACAAGTATAAGTGCCTGCCTAAGTAGAGAAAATCAAACCGATTAGTGCATGCTAGCACTGAAAATTTAAGTGTTCAGTTACAAGCATTGCTACCAAGTACTTGTCAGGAGCAGAAGAAAGCAACACGTATTAGCGCTACTACTGTATCATTAGTAGCACCAGTAAGTGATGATTCCTTCAGCTTCAGGGGGGCACTGAGTAGTACGCTTGTAATTTGGTTAATAGTTTGTGTCGTACGGACATGCCCAACTCGTGCTCTTACTTGGGACTCACGACAGTGTAAGGTCTGCAACGTCTGAACCCTACATTTGTTGAATGATGCTGTAACTTTCCTCAGTTGTCAACTTGCCCTCACGTCATGAGAGGTACTCAGTGCACCATTTACATTTTCATGCAGGTGACAGCGGCTACCGCTTGGATCCGTAGCTCCTGACCCCTGTTCCTCTGCCATCCTCCGTATGCAAACAGCCGAGGGGAAGTACAACACAGCACATGCCGCCATTGCTTCCATAGTGGAGAGGTGTATTGGGCTCTTGATGAGCCGTTTCTGCTGTCTGCAGCGGTACCGCACCCTTCTCTACGAGCCAGAACGTGCGTCCAACATTGTCACTGCATGTGCTGTGTTGCACACAGAACATTCGTCCTGTCTGAGGGTGACAAAGACGACGATGATGAAAGTGATGATGACGGCAGCACCAGCAGTATAGTAGCGAGCTCGATAACAACGGCGACCCCATAACACATGGTCTGCCCCGAAACAGGGCGTCTCGATTGAACTATCTGAGAGGGCGGGTTGTCCGAGACAGTGTAATCGGCATGTTCGACACAACGCGTGCGCAACACGTGCATTACTTGAGGAGTGTGTGCCTGCATTTGCGACTTCAATAGCATTGTGAGCATCGCTAGGTGCATACACGCTGTTGTAGTGGTCTAACAAATACGAAATAATTTCATTGTGCGTTTAATTCTGTGAAATTGCTTACAAAACATTTTCCATACTCAGTTGTAGTTGATGTCTACGTAATGCAAAGCATTCACGATTTGTAGAGAAATGTAAAAGTTGTGTAGTCCAGGGTTATGGTAGACCTTACATTTATAGTGTGTAAAACAGACTATATATTGTGGTAACATATAAGATTGAACTAAACTAAAATTTAGTGGCTTCTAAAAGTGTGTTTGACATGATTTGCTTGATGCTTCTGTCGTTATGTAGATGCCCTGTGTGCCACAGATGCAGCGTGCAGTTTCGTTTTGTAGCCTTTTTTCTTACTGATATCCCTCACAGTTCTCCGCTCCCCCTATGCAATGAAGGACACTAGCGTTCGTCTCCTCGCTTTCTACTCGGGCAGTGAAGCTCACAAAAGCCAAAATGAACAGTGCACATCACACCTTCTGCTCCATCGAACGTGATGTTACACGCACACTTTCTAGGTCCTGCACCCTTTTCTCTGGCAACAACCGCAACATTTCCTCCTAGTGACGAAAATACTGTCGACTGGTCATCCAACACGTCAAGCGGTGTGGCTCCCGTGAAGTTTGTTTATGTAGAGTTCAGCAAAGTGCCCTCATTTGTAAAAAATAGTCAATAACTGAAATGTTACACAGTAATATTTTTATAGTGCAACCTAGCACTGCGATTGTAGCCGTGACATGTAAATAAAAGCATTAAACAAAACTGCAACTTTCTTTATTCTTCAGCCTACAGCCCTTTTTTAAATTAAAACGTGTTTACACACACATCACATGCAATAGCAATAACATTAAAAAACCGTGAAAACCATCAGGCTGCAGTAGCAGAGACATGCAGCATATATCACATCACCTTGTATAAATGTCACATCCCCTTGCACTTGCATCTAAAATATCACAAGTAACGGCACGCATTGTTTGAGAAAACTATTGTGCACACAAATAGCACCCAGTTTAAACTGTACCAGAAAAGAATGTACAGGAGCATAAATTATCACGCACCAACAGAACCATATTTACCACAGCCAGATGTGTAAGCACATCACGTGCACATGTGAAAGGAACATGCTGTCGTGAAGTTACGGAAAAAGAAATGTCGTGCTTTGATATTCACAAATATACAAATGAAATGTAGGAGCATAGGCAAGGAATTTTCATCACATTTTTTTGTGTGTGTGTTCATAGGTTGCTTTCAATGTTATAATAAAGTCCGAATTCTCCCACCTCTCAAGAAGTGATCGCCACTATTTGGTGAGACAGTATGAAAATGTGGTGTGGGCTCATGCACACATTGACATGACAGCAATTAGGTGCCTGGAAATTTTCATGTCACAGGCAGAATGCTCGCACCACCAGGCTTACTTGCACTTGTGCAGGTGAGCCTGATGGTGTGGCCACGCCTATTGCTGCAGTATCAATTGAAGCACAAAATCATGTTGCATTTGCTATGCTATTTGTGGTTGCAGTAAAGGGTGACATAAGCAATTGTTTCTTGCAAACCAGCAATAGTCCGACTTCATGTCATTACTACATCAGCGAATTTTTTAAAGCGATTAAAAATGCGATGGAAAATTCCTTGCCTATGCTTTACATTTAATGAGGGGCCTGAAATGGGTGAGGGGCTTGGCTTGCACCATGAGCAAATGCAGCCAGCAACAGCTGCAGGAGGTGTTGATTCGTCCCCTGAGACCGCCGCTCATGCTCGAGGCACTGCTGCTGTATGTCTCGCAGGCTGCGCACTTCCTGTGTCAGCAGCCGCAGGCCAGCCATCTGTGCCTTATGGGGCTGTTTGGAAGAAAATAAATTAAAATTTACTTACAGAAGCTCAGAAACAAGGCCTTGGTGTGTTGTTGTATTCGTCAACAATCGCAGGCTTTGGAGTTACTGCAATAATGCTATTGTCACTCTATATTGAGATACCGAAAATATATTTCTGGCCCATCAAAATTCTGCCGTCCCATTTCATTAAAATGCATTACATGGCTACCTGAACTTGACTTTTTTCTTTTACCCATATAAGTGCATAGATATTGCCAGTTATATCCTGCAAATGTGTACTAGACATGATCATCACAGCGCTACATGTAAGTTTTACGCTTGTTTACTGATCGATACAATTAATACAGAGGTCATCACATGCTGGCCCAGTGACTACGCCAGCGGCTTGTCTTTACAGCTGTTCATGTAGAAGGGCCACTATCTCCTCTCACAGCTCGTTTTTTCGAGCAGCACTCATACGTGGCGACAACTTTGTAGAAGTAGGTATGGATGCTGCTCGATAAAGTGAAACAGAATAGCGGCCTGTTCCTACGACACGCGTGGGCCTTTCGCCGAGATTTTGAAGCCTTTCTAAGAACAAGAGAAATTCAGCCCCACCGCAACACAGTAAGACATACATTTTGTCTAAACTTATCGCCTGCATAAAACGCTCACTTCGATTTGATTACTCTGTTTTACACTTTTTATATCATTAATTTACAATGAAACTTTAAGTCGCTACTCACATTTACCGTCCCAGCAGCTTCTTTCTCCGAGCGGAACCGTCAGTGCAGGAGCGCCTGACCGAGGTAGTGTTACCGTCGCTGCGATCACTTTGACCAAGCGATTGTTCTGTCGTGGCGATGCCCTACTGAAAGGTGCTCGGTGCCGTGACAGTTCTCGATTCACTATGTTACAAATTTTGACCTTCAGTGTTATGAATAATTATTGTTGGCTCTTCCTAAAAAACAAAGGATCGCTCGCCATTTAATACCTGCAGCTGAAAACCACACAACAGTGCCCAAGCACTACACGAGCAATATTTATTCACCTCACTCTTGTATCTTAACGTCTCCCGGAAGTAGCGTCTGAATTTCTTCTCAGCCGAAAGTACACCGGCGTGGGTCGAAATCACTTGCGGGACAATAAAGACTAGCGTAAACACAGGCCGCCATTTTGCGTGTGCTCAACGACATAGATTGGATGTAGATTCGACAAATATGTGGCTACGGCTTCAAAATAGGAGCACTTGCAGTTTGATTTTCTTTATGGAATGGCAGCTTTCGCGTTGTAAGGTTATAAAACAAATTTGCTTTACGCACGCTGGGTTAGTTGGAACAGTCCGTAGCACGCTACAACGTCCGCTAACGAGATTCCCTTGGGATTGTCTCTACTGTAGCCCCAATTTGAGTGATCGGCGTTTAAGTCTCCTAACAATATGACTTTGTTCCTACCCTGAACGAGTCTCATCGCTGTGAACCCAATGTTTTCGAAATCCGTCTGTTTCTCTCTGGGAGAACTAAAAATGTTGAGAATAGTTGTTTTCGGTTTGCCTCTTCTCTGCGGCCAAACCATGATTATCTTATTCGGTGTAGCATCGCCCCCCCTCCCCTAATACATAATGTACGCTAATCGCGACATCTTTCTTACCGAAGGTGGCTACTAGAGGGTCATCCAGGTCAGCATAAAGCTCGCATCTTTTGACCTTTTGCTTGCGTTTCCCTACCTTCTGAATACAGACAACGTACGGAGGGATTGGTGCCGATTCTACATAGTACGTGAAGTTAGCCAATTTCTTGCCTAGCGTGCAGCAATTCCATTTCCAAATTACAATGTGTCCGATCTTTCTGTTATTTGTGCTGTTAAACATGGATAGTACTATCACAATCGGTGTGATATGCGGCTTTCGGTGTCCGGGTTTCTCGCGGGCTCTGGCTGACCCTTTTTTTGAGGGGCGGCTGCTGCTTTTGTTTGTGCATCCTCTACCGTTCACTTGAGTTCTGTATCTCTGCGAACATTAGCTGCATGTTTTGTGCCAACCGTTCCAGCGTTACCGACGAAGCGCTGGAGGTGGCACTGTGTGGCAATGGTCTCTGCGGTGCTTCGGAAGCGTGGTCCGCAATTTGTATTGGTTGCTGTGATTGCTGTGAGCCGTTATTTACCATACGCTTAAAAGCTTCAAACTCGGCTTGTAGCTCGGCTAAGCTTTTAACAAGTACTTTGTTTTCCTAAACTATTCTGTTATACTCACGGTCTTGTGTGATTGTGTATTCTTAGTTTTAGCAGTGGAAGATACGACTTGTGCCCAGCTCACTTGATGATTTTGAGGGGTGCTACATGCCAGTGGGGCCCCTGGCGAGTTGCTTCTAGGGGCCTCCTTCTTTCTTGTCAGCTGCTGTTGCTGCAGGGGCACCTTTGGTCGGGAGGCCAACCATTTCCTCTGCCCCGGCTGTCCGGACCAAGCTCGGCTCCGCGATGGCGAGTGGGTCCTGGAGCGGCTGCGACGATCTGTCCTCGGACAGAACTCCAGCTCGGAGTCCTTGTCTTCGGTGGCGAACCATTGTAGCGTGGCCTTGGTTGTTTTCTTGGACTGCGGCGCTGATATCGTCTTTACCGGCTTTAGTTTTTGGGGACATGTGCGGTCACCCGTTGGGTAATCACTCCCAGAAATGGTACATTTGGGGGCGCACGTGGGCCCATCGCCAGGCTCCCGAAGCCCGCACAAGCGGCACGCCTGCATGTCAGGCTCTGGACACACGTCGGTGCGGTGTCCCACGATTCCACAGATACGGCAGAATTCTACCGAATTCTACCTGAGGCAATGTGCGGCGCGCGGCCGAAGCGCCCTTTCTTTTCTCTAGAGTAAACTGTTCCGCGAAAAGGGTCTATAGACAGTTCAAAGCAACAGTTCTTGTCACCAAAATGTACTTTGTGGCGTCTGAGCTGACCTGTAAAGCTGGTGACGTGTGTAGAGCATCGTTTTTCTACAAACAAAAGCCAACGGTGTTGGCTACTCATTACAGGTAGAATCTTCTTCCTGGGGTTTTACGTGCCAAAACCAGGTATGATTATGACGCATGCCGTAGTAGAAGAGTCCGGGTTAATTTTGACCACCTGCGGTTCTTTAACGTGCACTACAACGCAAGCACACGGGCGTTCTTGCATTTCGCCCCCATCGAATTGCGGCCGCCGCAGCCGGGATTCGATCCGACGACCACGTGCTCAGCAGCGCGACATCTTAGCTAACTGAGCCACCGTGGCGGGTTGCTGAATGTAGCCACAGAAAAAGCCTTTATGCTTTTTTTTGGACTGAGAGTGCGACCACGCAAACATATACAGAAATGTTATGCAAGGCGGGATTGAATAACGTATCGCATACTGCGTAGTTTTGACTCTGTCCGCGACAAACCACAAGGTCAAGGTCAATGATTTGGAGCTTCACTCAAGGTTTCACGTTTTCGTGAGTCAGAGGGCAGTTATTCACCGTCCTCTAGCCACGAGAAAGTGCCGTGATCATTAAATATGGTATGTATTTTTGATTACCGCAGGACCGCGGACACGAGTGCCATGAATGAAAACCAAGGCGTAGAACACCGCGTCCGCACAGGCGTGAAATATTAATGAGCCTGGCATCATTAATCTTTCCGGATTCGCTCATGTTTGCTCAGCTGTTCTGTACTACATGTGTAGGGTGCACGTGCAATGAACGTGATTCGCGACGTGGGCTGAGAGCAGGTGCTAAACGAGCAGGTGCTGATAGAAGGGCCGATGACATTAAGTGTCAACTGTGCTTGATAACCTGGTTAATTAGTTCATCCAAAGCTATCAGGGTACATGCTTCTTGGCCAAGTGCTTCTGCATTTCTGAAAATTTGAATGTAAATTATTCGTATTGATTTGACATAACACAAATTCGTGCATAGAGAAAAGGGGGTGCCAAGGTTTCATTGCCATGGTTTCAACTCCTGTTGATCTACAGGCAGAAAAATACAAAATAAAAATGCGCCGAATAAAACAAAGCAAGCAAAAGGGAAGTTACAAATAAAAACATGTATATATAAATGCATGAAAGTCCCAATTTTAATAAAAAGAAGCAAATTTGGCTTTATTCCTGGTTAAATCACCAGACGTAATTATTCCTAAGTAAAAAAAATATCCCAATTTTCTCTGAAACATTCACAAAGAAGGTACGGACCTCATCTGCGTTTAAACTGTTGTAAAATGTTTATATCTGTTGTAAAATTTTCATATGCCAAGAAGCGAAGTGGATCTGTCATAATTAGTATTAATACGAGGGAAGAGCAAGTTACGATGGGTGACGAAGTGAGTAAAATTAGGATTAGTGAGCGTATATTATGGGCAGATCCCTCAAGTAAGAAAACGAACATATAGGGGCCACTCAGTGGCGCACCGACGGGTTCGGAGGGGGGGGGGGGATTCGAGGGTTGTAACCCCCCCCCCCCCCCCCCCCCCGGATGCGTCCAGCCCCACCAGTCCAACGTCTACCTTCAGTGCTCTGTGCACATTGTCATTACATTTCAGGAGGTGGCTTGAGGTCGAATTTTCCTGAGTAAAAAAACATTCTGTCATTCTCTTGCATTTATTCAATCACTCTTAAGTTACTTAGTGTAAAACGGTGAAGAAATAGACATAGTGAACATCCTTGGTGTCATTATTATTGTAATTATTAGATCTTTTATTCACTGTTGAATTTCTAAAATGGCAATTTATGCCCCAAGTGCTTCCTTCCCTCCCCCGCACCACAAAAATTCAACCCACCCCCTGGCAGAGTTCCTGGGTGCGCTACTGGGGCCACTACTTACCGTTCTCCCCACGGTGCCCAGCACTATGCCGTCAGCTGGTGTATCTTAATAAAACCGCGCCACTGCTCGTAGCAAAATTAAATCAACATGTTGATAAAGGACGTCGTGATGGCACAAAACGTCTAGCACTTGAAGTGCTGTCATTTAAAGAAGTGCGCGTTGACTACCTCCCCCCTTGCCGTCCTTCCATATCTTTTGCAGAGCTCACAGGTATCTACATAATAAACATTGAATAAAAAATGTTGACATGACTTGTGCGGACATGTGAATATCATTAACATAGATGTCAGCTGTGCACGGGATCTTCGTATCTTTTGAAGTACGTGAGGGTGAGGGTGTTTAATTTTTTTCTAGTCACTGTTTTCATCTTTCATTATGGTAAGAAGTGCTGTCACAACACAATGGCAACCAAATTTATGCCCGTGAGAAAAATTGACAGTAACTTTAGTGTACGTGAAGCAGGTTGAAGCCGAAAACCTTCGCGCGCAAGAGACATTCATTATATTACTTGACATTTTCATTCGAATGCGTCATTTATTATTACCTGTTTGTTTCGACAAAAAGTCGTGGGTTCGAGTGTCTTAATTGATGCTGCCTTAATTGGTTGTGCCTAAAATAACTACGCCCTAATTAGCCCCAAGGGTCCTAGGTTCGATTCCCACCGAAGGTCGAGGATGCTACTACCACCAAAGCTCGTGGGTTAGAGTGTCATAACTCCGTATTAATTAACTGTGCCTTAATTAACTTCGCCTTAACACCAAAGGTCGTCGGTTCGACTCCCACATAAGCTCAAGTGTATGACTCCCACCGAAGGTCCCGAGTTTGAGTGCCTGAATTAACCCTGTCTTAATTAACTTTGCCTTTTTTGGCATGATGAGCGGCATTGGAGCCAGCTGTGGAAGAAGGCGGCGAGCAGTGGCACGAGCGCGTCTCTGTGCGAGGACAGCTCACATGACTTTTTGTACCGCACGCCGCGTTTTATAGGCCACCGTCTGATGAGGCATTTACCCCAGTATTCAGGAATCCATCTTAACTTGAAGCCCATGCTTGATTTGACTTCAATGACGCATGGCGTAAACGTGTCAAAGACGCTCTTTGCGTTTCCTTCGGCGCGTTCACGACAGGGGTCCTTTAGACTAAGCCAAGCCTGGGCTCAAAGGCAACATTCATTTCTGTAGACGGGGGTAAGCGAAAGAAAATCAGAAACAAAGACCATTTCATAGCAAACTATCCGCTATTCCTCACCCCACTCGAGAGAACGGGGAGGCGACCTTGGCCAGCAGCTCGGGACTAGAGCAACAACGAGCTCTGGTCCAACTTGCTCGAGCGGCGGCTTCTATCAATGACGTCCTGGTCTAAGGACGACACCTAGTTTAGTGGAGCCCACGGACTTCACCCTCTCTCTTTGTTGAATGATAATGTTCACGCTACTACAACCGTGTAGTTTTACGAAGCCGCACGCGCTATTTAGATACTGGCACTATATTTAGGCATCCCCCTCCCCTCATATTGCGCTTGTGCGTTATGTCATTATTGTGTTCAGATGTCTCTAAAACTTTGCCAGGCATTCTACTCAGAGAAGCTTTGGCAAATATTTTGTTGAGTTCACGGGTTCTTCAGTCTGTCATCTTAATCCCTGGCAGCGACAAATGAGGTTACAAATTTTCTCTACACACTTCTCCTGATGCTACGATGTACGGCACAGTAGTATGATGCCGTGGAGGATAGAAGATACAAATGCAGTTAACTTCTATGATTGAATTGTTATATTTATTAGGAAGGCTGGCAGTCGGGCCTGCTTTTGGAAGAGATTATAACGACGATACTATATATATAGACCCTTTTCGCTGAGCAGTTTCTTCTAGAGGAACGACATGGCGCTTTCGGTGGCGCGCCGCGCACTGTCTCAGCGAAAGCGCACGAATACGAAACCATCACCGTTTCTGTCTTGGTACTGTACGATCAGCTGTCAGAAATGCAACTGGGTGTTCCCTGACGCACTGTGCTCCATTTATACTGCAAAATCTGGGTGCCAAAATCTTGCAAAATCTGGCAGCGTTTCTTTCTCTATGGTCCGTCCACCCCACGGCGTCTTCCCGGCGTCTGACACGCGTCTTTCGCCCGGCAAACTGCTTCACTGGAGAGGGTCCGGAATGCCAAGCACGCGAAGCTATAGCGTCGGAGACTGAGGAAGAGCTAGCTGTTCGGCTCGAAAAACGCTTGGACTTGTCGGCTTATAATTTATACCTGGCTTATATCGATGAGTGTATACCTAAGTGTACTAATGACAGCTAAATCAAAGGCTAAACAAGCGAAACCAAGACTTATCCGGGCTAAACTAAGCTTTCGCTTTCTATATCCAGGGTTAGCTGAGCTAAGCCGCAGCCACATTTTTTTCGCAGTTTACTTTAAGGTCTGTTGAGGCTAATTGTCAATGGATTGAATGCTGTGCAATGCGATTAGGTACTGCCAAACATTACAGAATGAAACATAGTCTGCCCTTGCTGTTTTCGAGCAAGTAAAAAAAAACGTTGATATACATATACACATAGTTTCATTCCAAACATTTGTAAAGCAGACTCCCTTGCTGCGTTTTGTCAAGTATATAGCATGTCTTTATACGGTGATATGATGGGCGACGCGGAAAACAAAAAGTTAATTATTTATATAGAAGACCATAGTCCGAAAAAGGCAATGGTTCTAAGCCGTGACGCCACCGCCAGAAATAGATGGCCAACATAAACCCAGTGAGGGCCTGAAAGAGGCGGTGATGCCCGTCTAATTCACCAAGACTAAGAGCGGCTCGTCATACGTCGCGTCACATTGTGTCATCATAAGAAAGCATTCGTATTAAAAAACATGAAAGAAGCAACTTACAGTGGCAAGGTGCCTTCCAGTCTTTCGGACTAAAAGAAACAAACAACGCTGGAATGTTGCCGACAAAGACTAGTTCAAAGCCTACCTACTTAAAAAAAACATAAATGCAAAGTATTTGCTCCCTCCAGGCAAGGGGATTAGATCCATCAATGGCTGCTCCATTTGGGAGCAGCCATTGACAGGAAACCGATTCAGAAGAGAGCTAAAAAACTGACGCAAATACAAAAAAAGGGAAAACACGAGCAAGTAGTGCTCACTATCACAAAGAGAGAGCAAAGTGCGCGAATCGCATAAAGCTCCTTGGAGCTCCCCCCCCCCCTCCTCCCCATTTGATTTTTGGTCTCACAGCACTGCTCTTCCTGAAACCGTCGACAGAGACGGCTGAGGCGAAGGGATGCAGTGGCCTCGTCTCGAGAGCTTTCGGGACACCCCACCCCAAAACAGGCATCCGGGGAGCGGCCGAGTAGTTAATTGATGTTCTGACGCGCAGCGTCCCTATTTTATCCCAGGGGAGCAGCGAGGGAGAGGGAGGCAGTAGCAGTCGGTACTCGCATGCCCTACCTTGCGCTCTTCAAAGAATGCCGCAACAAGAAAGACGTCGAAGCAGTTCCCAGCGATTTCATGCACTAAAGTCCCGAAACACAAAACAACGACTTGCCAGGAAGGTCAACGCATTTTGTTGAAGCATGGTAACATTTTTGTTGGCATCTCGCTATCCATTGAGAGTGCCCTGATTTCTCGAAGCTTTCTTTTTTCTGAATGAAAATCAAAGACTGTTAAGTGTATGCTTTTCTAAATAAGATCATCTTCAAGGAAGTTCTGGCTCACCTGCATAAGAGTGCTCGTGAAATAATACGGAAATAAGTGCCGGCCAAAGTTACTAGCCTGCGCTTAGCCGGCGGGAATGATTTGGAATAGTGAATCCGTGGCAGCCAAATATCCCAAAAAGCACTAATCACATTGATCTTATTAAATACTTCATCACTGTGAACGTTGGTTATTTGAACCTGAGTGTACGTAATCTTTACGTCATGTGAATGAGAAAATTTAGATTGCTCAAAAGTATGCAATGGAGGTGGAGCACGGCTGATGGCAGCCTTCTACGAAGACAAAATGGTGCGAAACTGGCCTAGCTGGTGTTGCATCTCCTAGTGAAAACAGCGCGAGAGACGCAGACTGAGAAACACACGACCTAATAAGGGGTGAGAATCAACTGGGGGATCCTTTGACGCATGGGATTACTTATATACAGGGAAAAGATGAGAAGCAAAGAAGATACCCAATCTCACAACAATAACTAAGGCTGCAAATGGGCATGATGTACGAGGGGTAAATGAGGCATGAACTATGGCCGGTCGGCAACAACGCAAACTGTAACTGTAACGCTATTTCATGCACAATTATCAACCCTCTACGAACGCTCTCTCCCCCCCCCCCCACCCCCTCGCCTTTTTTGTTTTTGGTTCACGCTACTATTAGAGGGAAATCCGGTAATGTTTACTTCAGCATAAAGCTTTAGGTTCTACTGCACGTACTTTTGTCATATTTCTTGTAGTCGTGCTTCCTTGGAAGAGTAAGTCATGCACAAAGGAATCTCACTTTGTTCTCACGCACGTGGTCTCGCCCACAATTCTATCTCAGGCCAGCAATTCGCAGGTCGCCCTGCCGTTATTGTCACTATTATCTCAGGCCTCCGGCGCCAGTCATACCTATCGTATCTTAGTAGTGCAGTTCTTTCTTTAGGTACACGATTAGAGGTAGGTGCCTCAAAGAGGTGCCGGCTGCTTCTCTGTTGCGAGGAGCGGAAAAGTCGCAGTGTCGCCTGAAAGGAAGCATGGATAGCCATAACAATGTAATAAATGTTTGGCCAGCTCGTAGTTTTGAGCTGTCGTATGAATTGCAGTAAGCGCTCGCTTACTAATTAAAATAACAAGCATGCTGCCACGCACGCAGGTAAACATGAACAGATCACGCTCGATGACCGCGAGCCTTCCCTGTCACAACGCTGACGTGGACACACAGTGCGACACAGAGTAGAGTGGAGGTTTCGGCTCCCTCTCGCGTTAACGCGTCCTGGAAACTTTATATTACGCACCCTCCAGGCACTAGGCGCGTGAAGAAAGCTGCACGTGCTGTCACCAGCCATCTCGGCTAGTACAAATTTTGCACCCGCCGGCAATTACCTCCAAGATAAACTGCGGGCGGTGTACGCGCTCAGCAGTGCGGAGTGCATATGCGATGCCACGGACGGGCAAGAGGAGGAGACGCACGCTCGCCTGGCCCCCTACCGTGCGCTTGTCCAGAGTGTACTGCAGGCTTCCTCCCCTCACCCCTCTCTCCTCGCTTTGCTCACGTTCTGGCACGGGATCTCTAACGTAGGGCGCGCATCCCGCCGTGATCCTTCTCAGCTCTCCCTCGCATGCTCTTCCTTGCACCCACATCAGAAGAGGGCGCGTGGAAGGGGGGGGGGGGGGCAATAAAATGTCATCAGACTTCACTGTTTACGGAACCTCACGGTGACACCGTCGGTGACGACGATGGTGAAATTTTGCCTGGAGTGTCTATTGAATGGCTATCGCGATGAAATAGGAACACTTTGCCGAGACAACAACACCAAATGCAGTTAACGATGACTTATCGCAAAAGGCTAGGCTGCCGCGCGAGAACACAACTTCAATGCAGTCTTTGTTGTAAAAGTAAAAGAGAAGAAAAACGTAGAGACCACCATAACACACCATACACTACATGGCATCATGATTTCTCTGATATTTTTTCGAGATTCTCGTTTTTCCAACATGTTTTACCAATGCACGCACTGCCTATCAACACGGTGTTCCTGTTGCCCATCACGCTGAAGTTTTTCTCCGACGGCAGAGGTCTTATGTCAAGGATCTGATTTTCTTTATTGCTTTAGACGGAAGGCTGCATATTTATTATAGCGGGGGAGAAAGTGATCAGCCGTCTTTGTCAATGTATTGTTGTTGTTGCTACTCTCATCGTTGTAGCCGTATTGTATTAATTATCGTGAAGCTGTTGCAGTTTTTTATGCGCAGCAATCATTATATATTGCTTTTGCCTGCTCTTAAATTTTTTCTCATATTTGATAACATTCTGCACTACGACTTACATAAAAACTAACAAATAGGATAAATTCATACACTCTACTAAACCTTGATACTAACATATGACGAGAACATTCGGTAATGGAGAGCGGCTTGGTTCTCACCCAGAGACCATGTAGGCTCCTTTTCTAAGGAAAACATGACGTACGTGCCTCGTCTGACTTTCTGCGTAATCATTCAACCGAATGCCAGATATCAGCTCAATCCAAGTCGAGTCCGCTTGAGAGCACGAACCTAAGAGAGAGAGAGAGAGAGAGCCTCAACTCGTCTGAGGTGGTTTGTTAGTGGCGCGGAACTTCGTTCGCTGGCTGTTAGCGGCCGTGACAAGGCGCGATCTGGGACACAGTTGCCTCTTCGCCGTTATCCATCACTTAGAGGCCACGACCGTTCCGTGTGCCAGTGTTGACCTCCACGTACAAAAGACTAGGTTCGCGCGCGACCTGCCGTCTGCGTTAAGACGAATGAAGCGCGAAGACTAAATGTAGAAGAAATCTCGGACTGCCTCTTAGGCGGGGGCAGCTCAACCGTATCTCATTGGTGGCTACCTAGAAGTTGCCTTGCGTAGCACCCATTGAAGTTTTGTAAAAGGGCGACCAGGAGGTACTAACTTGCTAGCCTTTTCTATACAGCGTACTCTACATTGGCGAAGGCAAGATGGGTGTTAGAAAAAAGTGGGTGAGAGCCCGAACTTCATGTTGACGATTAAGAGTGGAGGAAGAAGTAGCGGCTTAGACGTAAGTTGCGAGAATTAGTCTGCTCCTTCTATCACTGTCACCGGGCAACACATTTAGCTTTCCATTAGTCAGCAAAGGGAAGAGTTACTGGTGCTTTTATTTCAGAGCGTATTTTAGGCTTGCTGCTGCGTGAGAAAGAGGCTATAAACTAAAGGAACTTCTGACCAGAGAATAATGCTTCGATTGATCCAGAAAAAAAAACTTCATATTGCAGTTTTCCGTGGTGAAGTACAATTTGCGAGACATTTGTGAAAATCGTATAAAAATATTATAACATACTATTCATGACTAGCTGGTGCAGAAAGCGCGCGTATCAGGTTAAAAAGGAAGCTGGCTGCACATTAGCTACATACAAAAGTGCAACAGCATCATGATCATGTAATCCGAAAAAAAAACAGGCATGCGTGTGCTGTTACTCTTTATTTTTGATCATTCGTTCATGTCGTCAAACGCTCCATCAAGCTGCCTCTGAGTAACAGCAGCCATTTTGCAAGTAGTGGCGACGTTGTGTTCACTCTCGAAGTTGGCAACGAGGACGACGAAATGAAACTGCACCACGCAGCAGGCGGAACCCCGTCGTGGGTACGAGCCATTTATTGAGGTAACAACATAAACAAGATAGCCGCAATCGATCGGAAGGAGAACGGGGATATCGGCAAGAGGGGAGTGGTGGGGAGGGAACGCAACCACAAAAAAGCGTCCGGTTGATAACGTACCCGTTCCAACAACGTCGGAACGACCGGCGCCAAGATATGGCGCCATTACCTCAAAGACAAAGAGCGTCGGCGTCGTTAATCTCTGCAATTTGTCCCTGTTGTGAAAGTCTCATGCCATCCTCGCTACTCAAAGAAGGTGCAGGGCTGAGTACAGTGGACGACCATGGAGCTACAAATTGGACCGAAACGATCTGCATACGACAAACTTACAATTTCACGCACAACACAGCGCTGAGGTAGAACAGCGAATCATTTCATGGCGCTGTGTGTATTGAAAATACTCATTCACCAATCGCGTAAAGGGGTATACTGTATTCTGTAAGCTTTCCACAAGAAGCACACCAAGTGGAAGCGTACAAATTTCTTGCCATGTTTTGAAACGAAGGAAACGGTGTCTTTGTATGGAAGTCGCTCGCACGAAAATTTGAAGATGACTGCTTTCTCTGCGTTTGCGTTACTCGTTATTTCTATGCATGCGGATAGATCCGGGAACATTGCACGCGATGCAAAGAGCGTCTGCGACGTTTGTAAGAAGCCATTTGACCACAGAAATAAGTAGACCCAATCTACTTGGAACGAAACTTCCACAGTGCCCGCTAATTCGCCCACGTACGTGCGCTTCAAGGATAAAGTGAATCTCCCCAGATATCCAAACTTCCGACATGTGCACCTTGAATGTATTTGGGAATTCGTTTGGTGAGGAGGAACAAGAGTATATTTTCTAGTGAGCAACTTACCGAACTGCGGAAACCTGTAGGTCAGTCATACTACAAGCGTCTGGTGGTTCCTAATATAAAGTAAAATGCTGTGGCCTGCTAGAGAACATTGGTCGAGTTACTTGATTTTCTTATGCAGGCGGGGGGGGGTCGGGTATACTCTGATAATCGCCAAGTATCTTGCTTTGTAGGAATTCGATTATATAGGGTAGGTAATTCATAAGGGCATAGTGAGCAACATGGTACATTCTACAGCAATAATGAAAGCAGAGCAGTCGTCTTCATTAAGACGACGACTGCTCTTATTAAGCTACATCGAAATATAGAATAAATGTAGTGCACATTGATGCGCTAACGTCCAACTATAATGAGAAATACATAGAATAGATATACCAGGATTCTGTATTAGCAGTGGTAAAGGTGCAAACTTAGTATGCCATACAGTAATGATGGGGGGGGGGGGGGGGGCGTGATTTAATGCAAAAGTGGGGTAAAAGCAAGCCGGGGAACAGGCACTTGGGAACTATGGCATCGATTTTGGGAATACTACTGGATATAATATGTTGGTAGAACTCGCACGTGAGCAATTGATGGCGGGTAATGCATACCTTCTTCCGGAAGCACAATAACGGGAAGTAGACTCATGCTCACAGCTGTGTTGCTTCCAGCATTCACGTCTACACAGACGATTAAGCAAACAGAAATATGTAGCGAAACAACATTTTCGCCCCCGAAGAACAGCAACATGATGGAAACAAAATAACTACAACAACGGCCACATTCGCGCGCGTCTTGAAAATAGAACCAAACGTCCCCATTCACATTTCGTGGTCGTAACATGCACGTAAACTCAAAGCTACGACATTCCATCAGCTGCCCTGCAACTCACTCCAACAAGCTTTTTTTCCTCATTCGTGAATGTACGCCACTATACTCAGCTCTGAGCCCCACGGCCACGGCGAGCCAAGCCAAGGCGTTCGCTCATCCCGTCGACGTGTTCTTGATATATAAGGGACGTAGCTCAGTGCGACGCCAAACTCAATCGCACTGCATTGCAAAAGCACGGCGCGACACAAATTTACTCGCTAGACTGCAAAGACGGAGAGACTAAAGTGACTATTAGCATGAATCTACAAATACATTTATTAACTCAAAACTATACTCAAAACTATAAGTGCCTAATCTTGGCAGTTCATATTCGTGAGTCATGTACATATAGAAACCGGAGATAACCCAACGGTCAGGTGGCGTATTTATGAAGGGAGTCCATTGTGGAGATGATTATGGCATATTTCATAGCTGAAACATGACGGGAATTCCCGTAAATTTAGGGAACTAGATTTTGTACTTCTTACTTCTTTCTAAGGATACCAAGAGAAGGGAAGCGCAGTCGAGGTCGGCAGAAAACCAGATGGGATGATGAAGTTAGGAAATTTGCAGGCGCAAGTTGGAATACGCCAGCGCAAGACAGGGGTAATTGGAGAACGCAGGGAGAGGCCTTCGTCCTGCAGTGGACATAAAATATAGGCTGATGATGATGACTTCTTTCGCGGCATGTGGGCGGTGCACACAGTCTTTGCTTATATTGATGAGCCTGATGGTCGTTTGTCAATACGTATGCCCATCCAGTCCAGCCCGAGAAGCCAAACTGTATGTGTAGAATGGAAAGTGAGGCGTACGTTTCGAGAGGACTCATTATTCTCTACCATTCTGCCGGAGTTCATGTTCGACCATGAGGTAGGACCAGCATATAAAAGCTACCTGATCGTGTCCTGACTACATCGCGCGCAACCAACGCAATAATAAACGGCAGAACTTGCATAGCATACCCAGTTTCTCAAATAAAAAAAATGTGCGTCTAATAATGCGTCTCTCCATCATAGCTCGAAATGTAGAGCGCACCAATATATTTGCAAGCAAAAACATTTACAAGCAAGCACGTCAGAGTTTTATTGAAAAAAAAAACTAAGAGTGGAGCGATAATTGGAACGCACACACTAGGGGCCGGCTTCGCTTTAGCAGGGGCGCTAATTTACCTTAAATGTGGCAGTTATCGACAAGCGCATTAACCCACGAGGAAAAGCTTTGCACACTTCCCGGTGATTTCTCCCGCGGGATTTAATGCATCGATTCTTGTTCAAAGCAATCAGCTTGTGTATGAAGCAAACAAATCATCGGCATTCCCTGGCTTCAAACAATGATTGCTGGAGAGGTGCCGAACCGAAATCCGAAGCACACCATTAGTCAAGATGGCCTAATGACTTCCTACTCACCCGCCCCTCATCACACTTCCCTCTGTTTCAAGAAGGCCGTTGTCATGGCGGTTCGCTGCTATTTTTTTGTACTCTTTTCGCAACAGTTCAGTTTGTATGGTTCATGTCACCAGAAAAGGCGATCGTGACCGCCGAATGGAGGAACCACGGAGGGTGTAGACGTCCTGCGAGGTATCTTCACTGAAAAATGTGTGCGCGATAGGTAGGGATTAGGATGGGAGGCATTGAAGGATAATTGCGAAGCAAAATTGTAAAAGCTACAAGGACAAAGCAAAAAAAAAGGAGTCAGGAGAGCAGCGGGAAAGTTTGAGAAGTGAAATAAAAGCAAGCTGGCATACAGAGATTTCGAATAACTTCTTGCTGGGCGAGTTGGTGCATAGCTGTATCGGGAAGCGTTGCACACACACACGGACAAACACAGGAAAAAAAGGAGACGTAAACGGATAGAGCGCAAACTATCAATTGCAGTTAATAGTTTGCGCTCTATCCATTTACGTCTCCTTTTTTTTTCTGTGTTTGTCCGTGTGTATGCGCAACGCTTCCCGATATGGCATACAGAGAACAGCTCGAAACCCTTCCGTGAAGAGTTCGTGGAAGCAGGAAGAGGATTTAAGCTACCAATCAACTGTTTTAAACAGAAACAAGAGTGGCGTAAGCGTCATTTCCGGTGTTTTGTTCCAGCTGCGGTTTCTTTCTCTGGCCACTCTAAGGATCTGGGCCGCTTATATAGTTGCGTTTTCACTGGGTTAAGAAGGTGAATAAACAAAAAGTTTGAAAACGCCGTGTTTACCAGACTGGAAAATCAATACCGGTACAAAAGTGCGTAATTATAGGATGTATGAGAAGCATTTCTCAAAATAATGCTGCGTTCTTCTAACACAAACACACACGGGAAATATTACTGCTGCTGTGCAAGCTGTTGAAAGATCAGGAGTAATGTTACAGATAGAAACATTTCTGCAACAAAAACACAAAAGCAAAACATTCGAAGGATCAAGTTTGAGCTTAACTTGACCGCAGCCCTTTTTGTGAGCAATGATACTGCGATTGTGAAAAACTTTCACCTCGAATATTACAAACTTGGTTCGGAATAAGAAGTATTTATGAGGGACTATACTGATGACAGGTACAACGTCAATGTCACTTTTCTGCAAGAAAGACCTGTACCCCAAGCAGTTATTTCGGACGCTAGAAAGTATACAAACATTTATGTAGTTCTTGACAATGCTAAACCTATATATCTGTAATATAATCGACGCCAAATCGTGGAACTACATTCTGTCGTGCACGATGCGGTGCACGTGGAGTACGTGGCGATGCCTTAGAACAAGCGTCGTAGCTTTCGCTGTACTGCAAGTTGACTTTGAGCCGAAGTATAGTTTGCGAATTACCAAGGTAAGAGTTCAGTTCGGCGTGCAGTCAGACAAACAGGGTTTTTCACGTGACCTGGGCCAAACATTAAAAATATGCAAATGCAACGTACGTAGCTGGACCGAACCAAGGTAAAGTTGTTTACCGTCACTTTGAGTGTTTACCGTCACTTGGCGTCTTAATTAATTATAAAATTGTTATAATTAAATGAAATGTTTCAATGAGAAAACTGTAGAGCAACATGAGAAACTACCGATAAAGCTTTCTGTTGCTCAATACGTGCCAAGTAGAAGTGTTTTTCCGAGTGTGGAAGATGCCTGCGAATACACGCAACGTGCCTCGAACGACCAGTCGCGCGGCAATTTTGCATGTATTCGCGGCCTTCTTTCACGGTCAGAAAAACACTTATGTAGCCGTAGTGACCAACAGAAAGGTGTATCGGGAGTTTCTCATGTTGGTCTACAGTTTTCTCATTGACGCTTTCAATCTCATTATAATAATTGAGAAGATAGTTAATAAATAATTAAGACTAATTACCTAATTAGGCGGAATAAAAAATAATCCGAGTATCTCCAAGCGACGGCAAACAACATTAACTTGGTTCTGTGCAGCTATGTAGCCATTTGAATATTTTTAAAGTTTGGCCCAAAATGAAACACCGCTAACAAAGTGATGCTGACGGAGCCAATTCCATTGGCGCCTCCCAAAGTACAGTTCTTTTGTTTTAGCAACAAGAGTAGCACAAATTTATTCAGGCAGCTTTTCCAAAACTGCTCCCAGAAATTACAACGTTCCTGTAGGATGAGTATCCGTTCGAATATTTTTCACCGGAAGCACCAAATTTTATTTTATACTCTTGAATACAACGAGGGGACGTGGGTTTTCTTCTTCTTCATTTTGTTTGTTCGATTCGCAAGGGCTTCCACACTGCACACCCCTCGGCAGAATTATTACGGGGAAAGATGTGTGCCGGTATTCAATAGAAAGTGTGACTAACATTCTTGAAGAACAAACAGCGCAAAAGAGACCAGGACGAAAAGAACGCAGGTACAACAGACAGGCGCACAGGCGCACAGACAGACTAACATTGTCTTGCCGTGACCTCTCGTGCTCAGTTTGAGTGGGCGCTCGCCGAAGCGGCCTAGCTCAGTGTTGGCTCCACATTTTGATGAGAAATGTGACGTGCGTTCGCTTCCGTAGAATACTGTTTTATAGCTTGTTGGCGCGCATGAACTCCGAATACTGAACGTGTGCGCATATTTTTTCTTATTTAGACATTCTCTAATTGTCTATCCCATGGTATGTGTGATGTGTGTGCATTTTATATGAGGAAGGACGTCGCTTCATTCCGTGAACGTGTCTTGGTAGAGCGGGCTCTAAAGTCATCTACCTTTTCGTTCCCACATTTTTTAATACCTATAAACAAGAAGCACAATTTATTCAACTGCATACTGTGCAGATGCCGTAACCTTAAATGTACATGCTTGATGTACTTCTCAACATATCATGAATTCAGCAGCCCTGCAAATGGTGTTCGGGGCATTCGGACTAAATTGCATATACTTGAAGAATTTCAGATTTATGGTTGCAAAACTAATTAGGAACGTTTTTTTTAATCGGTATTGTGATTCATAATAAGAATTGCGTACGTAGTTAATGTGACAACTATTACAACCTATTTCATCTGCTCGGATTCGGATACGACGTAATATCGTACGTGATAACTGCTCTGAGTATCTTCACTGTGGGTTTAAAAATTTCCATATTTCAGCGACTTGGTTGACTTATACCCTAACCATTATTTTATACATAAAAAAAAAGATCATACCATCGCTGCGTGTTGTACGCACAGCTTACGATATGTTTCTCGATAAACGTACGCAGATTGCGTTAGAACACAATACTCGAAAAGCTTCATTTCTTTGGAGCGACTGGAATCTCTTTTGATTGATGACTACTTTTCCTGACTCCAAGACTAAATCCGAGACATCTTCTATCCTTAGCAAAAATGATTTTATTTACATGCGTGCATACAGTGATCGTGTACTGTTAAGTCGGTGGGCCGTTATTGGCAGAGTATAGTGCGGTTTCAAAATAAGCTAGCTCCTGCTCAGCGCTTTGCCTATTTGTTATATAGTGTACCTCACGTCTGCTACGTGAAAAGATTGAAACGAGACACCAAAAGGCCCAGACTTAGATTCTACCTACTCCGGACGTCGGGTTAAAAAAAAAAAAACTAGCCCATGAATGGAGCAGTTGGAATTTGGAGAAACATCCCGAGATTGCCAGACCATCTTCGCGGGAGCACGCTATTCTCATTTCGAAGAGAAGCCGTCCCACTGAATGAAAAAAAAAAAGCTTTAAAAAAAAAAAAACTGTCAGCCCATGGGGTGGAGATGGAAGACCAGCGAAGCTGTACTATGGCGGGAATTATTTCCAATTATGACTACTAAGATGTGATGGTGTAATTGGTTATTTGAACTATTAAAGAATGAGAAATGTATATGATCCTGTGGTTCTTATTTATTTAGGGACCAGAGGGACCATGGCTTTATGGTCGCTACGGTACACCGCCATAGGGTGTACGGCAAAGGTTCTTCATAAGCACGTCACCAACGCCGCGCGCGCTAGGTGCAAACGCGGGCAAAACGCCGCGGCCGTCGACAACAGTTGTGCGCGTTGTTTGTGTGGCCGCACACAACCGCTGTGAAAACGCTGGCTACGTGACGAACGGCTCAACGCCGTTGCCGACACTGTTAGGGGAGAGGCGGGCAAGAGTCCAGAGAGAGTCGGCGCCACAGGCGGCAGAGGCTGGCAGGGCTGCCCGCATGCGCTGCAGTGGGAGAGCGGGTACGCACACGCACAGTCTAGAGTGCCTCGATGCCCTACTCGCCCACCACTCCCCTTCCACTGGGAAGTCGCGTTTGCTCTCCGTCGTACGTTCGCTCCCCGTGAAAGCTCGCGTCCCTCGCCCTCGCGCGCATTCACTCGCACATACAGCATACGGCCAATTAGAGTTGTTTTTTTCTATTGCCGGACGCGACGATCGAAAGGTGTGTCCTTGGGTTCATAGGCGCCATGCCAGCTAGTGCTCAATTGCGCGTAGGTCCACCACTTTAATCTCCGAAAAACAGCTTCGCTGTAAAAATGAATGCTAGAAACCAAAAGAGCGAAGCAGTTCTAAATGAAGAGTTGCTCTGTTCACTTGTTGCAGGAGCTCATGCTTTGTTGATATATTAGTAGGCATTTGTCGCAGCTCGTAGAATTATTTCTTTTAAGAATGTTTCATGGGCATTTTTGCCCTGCGTTTCTTAATGCTAAAACGAGAACAGGAGAAAAAAAATCTTTATTTCAGTGTTTTGTGCTTTCATAGGGATAATCAGCTGTGTAAAAAAGCACAGCATCCTATATACAGGCAGTACCTTTTACGTTGTCTTTTCTACCTCGTCCTGATACCACTATTTAAAATATGAATAAAACACCTAATGCATTGAAGCTTCAGGAGAGACTATTTCTGTGCCACACGTTTCGCACATACGGTTCAGTGGTAGTTCGCGCGTTTATCTTAGCATGTCATGAGGGTTCAAACAAAAAAGTATCACTGACATCTTCCTGATTTTATCTGGAATCCATGAGAAAATATAGTTGCGTTCCTTCATACATCAACATCGCGAAAGCCCACACTTGGGCGTTTTCCGAAATTTTTTCCGGGGACGGAGTTGAAAATGGCTGTAAGTTGCCGATGGCCTCAATCATGTGGACATCGGTGGCCTCTTGCTGGTTGCATAAGGCCACAATGAAGCACTACTACAGACAACGAACCAATAAAATGTTGTTGAGATCGCGTGCGACGCGAAGTAATGTGAAAAATCTAAACTCAAGCGGCATTGGAAAAAGACGTCCGCATGTCCTACCGCATGTCATTTAAGCGGCCTTCCTGCCTGCCCTATCGACCGCTAACCGGCGATATTAAAACGCGCACGCGCGCAACCGCAGTCGCGTGCGCGCAGCTCTGCTCACCCGAAACAAACGTGAACGCTGGTCGGGTCCTCAGGAACAGCCAACTTGAAGGCTATCAGAAAAATTAACGAAAACAATAAAGAGCAACGTTGGTTAACCTTTCTTTCACGCGCTGACCTGCCGTAAAACATCCAGCAGCCTCAGCCTTTAATGTCCGTTTTGGAAATTTGTCATTAATTGTGGTGGTTGTGTAGAGAGGAGCAGAGCATCGTGCAACATTGCAGCACTACACCTTGAGCGGTCGCGCCGCGCTGACACTGCCCTAGAACTAGTCCGGTGGGGCTACTGAATAAAAAAAAACTATAGCTTAGCATGGCTTAGCCAATAGGGAGCAATAAGGCTAGGACGCTTTTCTTGTTGCGACGAAAATGCCTACATTTTGAAAGCTGTTGTTGAAGTTCGGTTATTTTGAATAGTGCTGTTTTTTGCGTTCTTTGGTTCTTTATAGCTTTATTTTTAGCTCTAACGACATGTAAAAGTGCAGTGCTGCCCTCTCATTAAGATAATGTGAGCAATCGAGAAGTGATCACCGAATTTATACTAGTGACACACTTGAAACACTTCGTCTACGCAGCAGGCCACTGCTGGATAGGGTGCGTTGGTTACGTTGGTTACTTTCGCGTGGTATTTTCGGTCATTCTATATATTTGCACGTCCTTCCGCCTTATACAAGCCTGAAGACAGCATGGCCAATATGTCTAAAAAAGAAGATGAAACTTTGTGTGACGAATTGTTAAGTAATATATCTAGCAATGCACGAAAAAGTAATGCTCAACTTGACAAAATGTCTTGAAATGTAAGTTTGCTAGACTTGAAAAAAATTGGCCCACCTCGGCTTCTTAGGACAAATGACTTTCATAAGATAGATTGTGGCGGAATGTGAAGGAGGACTCGAAATAGTACTAATAGCATGATAAAAATCCGTATCCATGGAAACAGTGTACAAGAGATTGCTTAAAGGGTATCGAACGCTGAGAGACTAGTCTGAAAGTAGTGGCGGTTATGCGTGGAACATCAATTCCATAATATACTTCGATTTTACCACAATGCTGGCTTTCATGCATTTATTTATTGATTTTATTATAGTTTGTCGAGAAAAGGGAATACTCACCTTCATAAGTCCATAAAAAAGTGCACGAACTTTTGCATAAACGAAAATAGAAATAATTAACTTTAAACTCATTAAAAAGACTCCAGGCTGCTCCGCCAGAGTGGCTAGAACAGCGAGCATATTAACAGTGACCAATAATCCTTCCCGGAATGAAAGACCCTTGCTTAGAATGGTTCGCCTCGCAGACGTTGTCAAAGTTGATGGTGCGTTTTATGTGTCACGATCCAGTTTTTTTTTCGCAACCTGAAGAGTGCAAATGTCATGACCACGGAGGCAACCGAGGTTTTCCGATTCTATAGATACTTCCCTAACCAACGCCACGGAAATTCAAGTGTATACATCGATCCGTTACTGTGCGAGGGTAGGTGTTGTTCCAAGCATACCGGCGATAGCGCAAGCGCCTTCTTCATTTTGTTCGTAAGGAATTTGCATGACAACCTGCTTCCGAATTTTTATGCCTGCTTTGTTGCGTTATTGCGTCAGCGTCAGAACGCGTTATGGAAGCTGTTAAAACGGAAGCCTCAAACATGGACCCGTCCGTCACAAGGTGGGCGCCGTAAAAAGCGTATTAAAAGCAGAAGAGGCAGGTGGGCAAAGTCTTCTGCCATGTCAATACCAATATGTCGCTCAAAGAAGGCAACTCGCTACTCGGATACTGACAAAGAATAAGTCAGCGCTGCACATTCCCACTTGGTGTTTCTCTTAGGGACTTAATGGCGTCGCTGCCTATATCCTGTTCTCTGTCATGACTATTTAACTAAAGATTTCTGGCGCAAAGTAAATGACGGGAAACACAAAAGGGACAGGATAGGATGCCAGACTGTCAACTGTTGGAAGTGCAGCGTCCTGTCTTGTGCCTCTTGCGTTTCCCGTCGCTCACATTGCGCCACAAATCTTTCGTTGAAGCTATGCACCAACTTGCTCAACATTAGGCTCTGCTAAAGGCCATGAGCTTGAGTACTCAGTACCAGGGACGTAGCCAGGGGGGGGGGGGGGGGGGGACTGATGGGGCTTCAGCCCCTCCCCCTGACATTTTTTCGTGCTGTCATGCGCCGCCGACTAGAACAAGCAGCGGCGCCGGGAATCATTATGGACTTTGTCTACAATGTCTTTTTCACGGTCAAAAAGACATTTCGGCACGAACATTGTGAACTCGGGCTTGATTTCGTGGCGACGCCCAAGCACCTGGAGTCACTTGACGCAAGGGGATCCCACACGAGCACAAAGTTTCAAGGGCTTTTTAATAGCAAGCGGGCGCGTCGCGGCATCTAGCAGCGGCCGCGGAATCTACGGCGCGCATGGATTTCAGTTCTGAAACTATGGGTATAAAGTTCTCACAAACTTGGGCCAACATGCGCGCACTGGAGCCCTCGTGTCCAAGTCGTTTCAGAAATGAAAGCACGCGCTCGCAATCTTCCCCACACACGAAAATACTAAATATCACCGTGACTCTCAGCTGGCAGCTGATAATTTTCTCCAAACATTTTCAGGAAGCGCGCCCAATGTGATCGATCAGCTGGACCACGGCAGGCAAAGTAGAATAAGAGACAACAGAAGAAAGTTAGCGGCCTATTATTGAGACAGTTTTATTTTGCGGGCGACAAGGTCTGGCTTTATTTTGCCATAGGGGCAGTGGTCCTATGGATTGAAGCATGAGCCCCCACTGAAAATACTGGTATTTTCAGAGTGCTTCTTCGCATGCGAGCTTGATTGTGGATATACATATCTGAAGAACCATTTGGAAGGTTTCCCCAGTAATGCCTCATATTTAAGCCCAGATGTAAAAAACCAAATTATACAAATTTGTGCTGAAATTATCAAAGCAAGCCTAGGATGCAAAAGTAAACGCTGCAGGCTTCTTCTCTGTACTTGCTGACGAAAGGACGGATATTGCTGGAATCGAACAGTTTGTGCAAGGTACCTAAAAAAGGATGAACGACATCGAAGAACTGTTTTCAGGTTCTAGCACCGGAATAGATGCACTCTCTCCTTGCGACTGCAAGTTCTATGTAAATGTGCACAAACTGCTTCAGATTATAGTCACCCTTCCAGTACTCACTTCCAGCACAGAGTCAATATTTTCAAACGCCCCACGTGGCGTTTCCCAACAAACACACTCGGATATTGGGCAGTTCCACTTGTCGCATCATCTGTGGTTTTCGTTTGTCCTTTTCTTTCCTTTTTAGCTACCTGATTTTACTGCTTTTTTTTCGAACCGAAGCAATACCCTGCTTTAATTTGGGGCGGAAGAATGTTTGTTGCCGCTGTGCAGGCGCTTAAACTATACATCTTCGTATTGATTTCTGCATTCTGCTTTTATTATTCTACACATATGGTGCTGTCGCATATCAAGTACATATCACGATTTCTGCGAGCATAGTTTTGTTCTTCACTACATCGTCTGTCTTTCTATGCCTAAAGTTTACTATCTGTGACTGCGCAACATGTTTATTTGTCTTGTTTGACGCATTATATACAGTGATGTGTGCTTAGATACGTATATATTTTGGAGACTTATATGTATATTTAAATACTTTGTTGCGAGGTTTTGTGTATACAAGCAGTGAACTTTGTTTCCAGCGACACGTTTTTGCCCTTTATCAAGTTGTGTCTTCGCATTTGTATAGTCCATTCTATCTTCGCATTTCTAATGCATATTTTGCAGAACTCCTGCTTTTTATATGTACTTAGTGTTGTGCCTATAATTGCGGTGCAATTAGTCACAATACACGACCGGTAGCAGCTGCTCCTTCGCAATCCACTGGCAACGATGGACAGTGTCATTGAAGTTTTTCTCTGGCCGTTGCATATGTAGAAAAATGTAAACAATGTTCTTGAATGACATATATTCATCAAAATATTTGTCCTCAACTTGTTCATTTCATGGCCTTTACGTTTTTTATATCAGCTGCATGCACGGCTTTGCTGGTTTCAAACTGTTATACTTCTAAAGTTCCTGTGAAATTTTCTTCACTTAATAAATAGACAAAAAACGCGGAAGCATTGATATTAGTAATTTCTGCCACAGTTTAGGGGACATACGAATATATTCTTTTATGAAAAAAATACACTTTTCACTTGTCTTGACAGTGCGTAGCGTTCAATATATCGTTTGCAGCATCTAATATACAGTGGCATTGGCAATGAGCATGTAGTTATTATTCATGTAGTTGATCCCTCGACAAGTTCTATAAGGAGGAGGCCACGCTGCAACTTGAGCCCCCCCCCCCTCCCCCTCGACCAAAATTTCTGGCTACGCCACTGTTCAGTACGACATATACGATAGCTTGATGGCACGTGAGAAGAGAGGTTTTCGTCGTTTCCTTTTCGCCAGAAAACGAAATATTCACTACTCGAAGGCACGCAGCCCTCAGCAGGCACAATGTGGTCGGCGGTGAAACGTAGCCCGCTGTTGCACATATGTCTGCCGGTGTTTTTGATGGAGTGTGCATAAGATGCACACTCAATTAAAGCTGGAAGATTTGGTTACAGCAGAAGAAACCGAGGTGAGGTCGCCAGCTCGATTTGTGTTTGCAGACCTGCAGTGCAGCTTCATTGCAGGGCTTCATGCCACGAATAATTGATGTCGCAGTATCAACGCCGCCAGCATGGATATTGAATTAATTTTCACCGAGCCGCTCCATGCTCCCTAATATGCATTTTTGATCGTACCACCTCGCTGCCTCTACCATGGCCAATCGCAAATGTCATATCACTTCCTCAGTGGAAGCTGTGATAGCCGGAAGCTTCGGCTAAAACGCAAAATGTTCAGAAGACATTAGAAAATGGAGTAAAATGTACCCGTGAAGTATTATTCGCTTACAACCAGACGTGGCATAGATAACAATTCGTGCTCTCTTGAAGGTGCAATAAATTAACGCGCACCTTCTCTTACTTTTCAGGTGCGAAATAAAGGAGGGAAGAGAGAAGTCTGCTTAGTCGTGTGTCTCTCACTGTTAGTACTGAGAAATCGACGACTTAAGTAATGGAGATGGCCAGGACGTCTGGCTGGCTGGTATTCTAGTATAGTGGCATCACATATAAGGGCAGGACAGAAAAAAAAGAGCTTCCAGGAAAAATGTAATTAACTTGGCAATCTGGGTTTTCTTGTACGTCTATATCTTAACGAAAATCTCGGCCAAAATGTTTAAACACATGTCCGCTTATGAGTATTGATTAGGGTGGTGCTTGCGGTGTGATGAGCTGCAGGTTCACTCCACCACCGCAAATTTTTTCTCAACTTTACTAAAATTTTCCGCGTCCACTTTGTTACTAAGACCCTTAAAGTTATGTCAGTTCAGTAATTGAGCAAATCAGCATCTGCTTGTGTGGACGTTGAAGGCATATGAAAAACATGAGCGCCACTTTCGTGGTTCCTGCTTGTGCACCATTTTCTCTCTTTATTGCGGGCTCCTCAAGTCAAATAATGAAATTTTTGGTTGCTTGTAACCTTTGCAGGTCATTCTATTGTACTGTATGTTTTGGCAACCATCATCGGCTTTATTTGTTACGATAGTTAGCCAAGGGTGAAGGTAATCACAACAGTGCCGATCTTGCAAAGTAGTTGTTGCAGTTCTGAAATCCTCGCGGCTCGTTTATATTTTCTAAATAAGAAACCACTGATCAACCATTCCATTCAGAGACTGCTTTCGCATTACCACTGTACAATATTGTTCCTCCCACAGAATGCAGTAATTTTCTTTAACCAAGTGATGAATGCAGAATATGACATTATTATGAAAATCGCATGTGAGCAACATTATAAAGATTATTTTCTTGCCTCCTGTGTGGCCCTATAGGACGGCGCGACTACATTTTTTTCTTCAAAACAGAGCTGTTCTCTTGGTTTGATTTATCATCTCTAGTGACTATCACCATCTCAACCAATCAAATATATTGAGTCTTTAGTCTTTTACCTGGCAACAAACTATTAGCTTCAGAATTTATCTATTGCTTTATCTCTTCCTTATGATGCGCAAATAAATGCCACATCAAATATAAAATCGTTTCTCTAAGAACTGAGCGAGATGCAGTAGGTCAACAGTATTGTTGAGCAGCCAGTTAAAGGCAAGTGTGTCACCGAAAACTGTTTTTTGTACTTGCTTACAAATGCCAGCAGCGCGCCGTTTTTAGAGTTGTGGTAATGATGAAAAGAAATAAAAACCTTTGTGCTCTTCAAACACAGAAACACATTGCATTGTGAATATTTCGACCCAGAAGCGCCTCTATGGGCCAAAGACCACAATAGCCACTCTGCTAAATACCGGTTTGAGTACCGGAAGGAAGCCGAAGGGTTACTTTCCTGCCACAATCTGGCAACCTGCTGCACACTCTTTGGCCATAGACATTTGGAAATATTGGCTTTGTTCAGTGTTTGTATTTTGTCATGTAGAGGTGTTATTTCCGTTTGTTGTATACGCACCCTGTCGTATGTAACGGGGATAAGTATCAATATTTAACTCTTTTGTCTCGTCGAAGAAGTGTGTTTGTTGGCATGCAGGAATGTTTATAACGCTATGGAGTAGATCCGTCAACAAAGTCAGTGCAGCGACATTTTTGCTACCTGCTGACTACTTTGACGATTTAGAAAAAACATTGTGGTCAACTGCATTATGAGCATTTGAATTACGCTCTCAGTGGCTTGAGAAAATTGAAAATCTTGTCCTGGTGCCTCGCCGCCCTTACGATACACTGAATAATAGTATTTTGTTCATGGCTAGGCAGACGCAAAATTATCGGAGTTACAAGCTAGCAGGCCGACATTTCCTTGGTATTATGTGCCAGCTGCCTAAGATATAAATCTTTATTTCGCACAAAACATCATTTGAAGTGTGTGTGATTGAGACTCTATATAGCATGCGAATGAAATATTCACTAAATATGTTTTAACTGGAATTCATTAGGATCATGGAAGGCAGTAGGTCGGTGTAGCACGCACAATAATCATGTCTCTACCACTAACTGGCACCTCAACAATTTTGTCGACCGTCATCGTGCACCGACATTTCTATAACACTTTTATAAGATGAATGTGTTTTCTTAAAACGCACGTGTATGCAGATAAAAAGTTTAAGGTAAAAAAAGACATTTTAAGAATTCGTCGGCCCTTCCACTCTGTGAAGATGGTTAACCAGCGAAGCTGAAACGTGCGGCCCCGGTGTTTATCACTGGGTTAATCAAGAGGGCTCATTAAGGTATTTCTCAATTATGAGGTTACACAAACGTTCGGCTGCGAGAGAGAACGACGCCACTCACGGTATGCCCGCAGTCGGCCGCTGTCGCTTGCGTTCGGTGCCTCGAGGTTGCTCGGCGTCATGGCCGCTTGCGATTCTTCGAAATTAAATTGCTTCAAAATTTAATCTCTCCCTCACGTAAGACAACGAATGGCTCATACCCCAGTAAGCAATGGCTCATACCTCCGCAAGCTCGGCCTCCCCATTATGACGACAGCAGACAAGTGAAATTCGAAGCTGGAATGATAAGCGGCAACGCAGTCAGTTGTGGAAGAAGAGTGCGACACAAAGCGCGGGGAACAGTGGAACGAGCCCACAAGCCAGCTGCGGAAGCAGACGACGACGCTCGAGCCAGTGCTGATGATGATAGTTTTCTGTACACAGGCGATTTTGCATAGCCATATGCGATTTCGCCTAGACATATAAAGCTTGGCTTTAAAAATTCACAGTCGCGAGAATGTGATTACCATGTACGCTAAGAATAAAACGAAGAAGCTTATATGTTTGGTGCCAGAAACGTCTTTGAGGTCATCATCATCAACGTCTGCCGGTGCCGATATTTTTTTGTAGACAACTGTTCAGCAGGTACTTAAATAAAGGTATATTTAAACACAGACACTAATATTTGAATTTTTATTGTTTTCTGGCATTTATTGCTAGATCAACAATATTGTTGAGCTGGCAGGTAAACGGTTAAATGGCGTTCTTTACAATGACCTGCAACAGGGATGCTAAAATGTAGCTGCCGTATTAGGCTGTGAAGCTGTCAGCCTAACAGCAAAGTTTGACTGTTACGAAAGGCGCCACGAGTTCTGGGACATATTAGTCGTGAATGTGAGAGATCAAATAGAGTGCTGAAGGAAACTATTCCATCACGGGCTCGTTTCGTAACGGCGACGGCCAAGCCAGAAGCGCCAACAGCGTCAAGCTAGATAACAGTCTGCAGCCAATGTTTATCTCATATACACAGCAGAAGCAAACGTTGGCAGAAATAGATTGGAGCAGAGCCAAATCTTCGGTGATAATGCGCATTTTGTTGTCCGGCTTACGGCAGCTTGTGAACACTGACGTAAGGACCAGAAACACGGTATAGGGGGAAGAGAGAGCTAACCTCGTGTGACGCGCAGCGTAAATCTAGACACGAAATGGGTGCTTAATGCTCCGCCTCATTTGTCATTCTTGTCACAAGGGATGAGAAGAAAGAAAGAAGGCGATGGCAGCCGAGAACGACCTGCTAGCTTTCCCCCTCAAGCGCCATCCCCGTTGAACTGTCGTCCCTCAACGCCGCTTTTACAAGTGTAGCCTTTTGTCGAGCGACGCCCAACCACAGGAGAGTGGGTGAGGAGGCCTCAAAGAGGCGGGTGGGAGTTGGGGCGTCGGTGGGTGTTAGACTGGCGCGGTCGTTCGTGTGCTGTGTATACTCGCTCATAAGCTGTACGCGCGAGTCGCCACACATTAGCGCGGAGTAACGTCTTGCAAACTTCACTGCAATGAAGCCTCTATTGCTGAGGGATTTTGAAAAAGTTGCGGAATTTGTAATGCCTTATTCCAGTGGCAGACTCAGTGGTTCTTAAATAGACAATCAATATCGTTATTATTCACTGCCGCAGAGAAGTCTGTTGTGCTAATGGTTTTCTGCCTTTGTCCCCGTTCTTGCGTGTGCGCTTTCTTTTTTCGTCATAGTCACATATTTGCTGATCAGCAAGTTTCTGTGTCACCGCAAAATTGTCACAACTTCTTCAACAATTGTGAATCCTTTGTGAGGTTTCCAATCAACTGCACGACTGCCTTTGGCGCTGCCTCTTATTACAAGTCTCCATATTTGAAGCGGACAAGGGTGGAAACTTGAACGAGTTGGCAATAGTACATGACGGTACTTTGTGCAGCGTATGAAGGGGTTTAGGCAAAGTACGGAGGGAAAAGAGCGCTGCCAAACACTGCCATGTTTTCCAAACTCGAGATGCCTGGTTTGCAAGAGAGACCTTTTATGTAACTTACGTCTTGCGACGTGGGTGATGATGCGGAGAAGTTTATCAGTGTGCATAATAATAGGCAGCAAACAAAAGACGGTTGGGCAAGGAGTAGTAAAATACAAACATTTAAAAATGCACACAGTAAGCGATACATGCAATGGTTGTGTAACATGATTAGTGTGGAGGATAATTTAGAGAAAACGGTGATAGCCACCAAAAATTACGCTGGTATTCATCTAAGGATGACTGTCGAAGATAATGCGATTAGCATATAAGCAAGGTAGCTAGCGACACACTGGATTGCTGTAATGGTCCTTTTGAGACTTTCGTTGCTTGGACTATACAGGGTGTTTTTTTTTTCTTTTACTGCACCAAAGTTTTATACTTGCCGGTGGCAGATAGCACAATTCTAACCTTTGATCTAAGTCGCTCGTGGAGACGGCCGGTACTTCTACGGGACATCAAAATTGTTAATTGAATAATTATCATAACTACGCTAGTTACTTTTTTATTAACAACTTTACGGTATATGTTTGAATAAACATATTGTAGTTAGTGAGAATGCAAAGCATGTCGACTGACAACGAATTCTAGGGATTGCACCGGTTTCCGGATATGCACCGTCAAACTTGCGATGAAAATGCAGTGTTGTTGTACTTGCTTTTTAAAGAGAACGTTGTTTTATGTAGCGATGAACAAAGTAACTGGAACGCGAATGCATTTCATCGGGCACTGAAAATTATCATGCTGAAAGAGGCGCAGTCTTCAGAATTAGTTCTAAGTCGATATGCCTTGCCTACTCACTATCTACAATTCGTAGACATAAATATTTTCCGTAAAGGAAATAATTCAAAAGGTAATTAGAGTAGTTATGTTACTTATTAAATTAACCGTTTTTATTTCGCGTAGAGAGGTATTGGCTGCTTTATCGAGTTGTTTAATCAATGGCTGTGTAAAATGACTGTGTGCAATGTATCTGCATATTGCTGTTGTATTTGTACTGTTGCTACTTTCCTGGTGTTTTATGAATGTATGCTCAAAAAGACAGTATTTGATGTATATTTTGCGTGTATTGTGTATATTGTGCATTATGTTATTTTTATTTTCTTTGCTGTACCCCACCCCTGTAATGGCCCCCGGGCCAACAATATACCTAAATAAAATAAATAAATAAAATGGTCAAAATTGCCATTTGTTCACGATCGAGAGTCACAATTGTGGGTTCTGGCTTAGGAAATTTTAAAGGGTTTTGGTGGTTGAAAAAAAAAAGCCTGTATACGGAATACACAGTCGCTCTCAAACACCTGTTGTATTAATCACTTTGCCTTTCCGTGCTATCGAATGGTTGAAATCAATTTCTTCGAACCTGGTATGATCCATGAACATTTGTCTAAATACGCTAATATTCTCTGCGTGTCTCGCTGTTCTTGCTTTGACGTAAATTGTTGCTTTAATCTCTGGGTTAAAAAAATACATCCTACTTGATATGCCCAAAAGCACATCGGCGCCTATTTTAAGCACGTAGTTATGTTTGTTTTTTTCGTTTTCACCATGCGTTTCTTTATACACAATGCCTTTGTTACATGACGTTAGGTTAGGTGTATATCTCGTCCCTTATGTGCGGTATTCTTCATTGGAATAATCCACCTCATGACAGAAGTCATTTTAATTGTGAACCGCGTAGTCTTATGTGCTACAAAAGAAAGTTCTTGAACACACACTCTCGAAAATATTGCTCTGCCCACCACAAAGAAAAAAAATATTCGCTGTTTTCAAAATGACACCAAAACTTCAACCCGTTTTCTGCCTCATTATTAAATGCTGGGATTTACGCGTCAAAACCACGATGTGATTATGATGCATGCCGTAGTGGGAAACTCGGCATTATTTTTGCTCACCTGGTGTTCTTTAACATACAGCTAACTGTAAGTACACCACCGTTCTTGCATACCGCCCCCATTTATATCTGGCCACTGCAGTCGGCACTGAACGCACGATCGGGAGCTTAGCAGTGCAACACTATTCGCCACGAGATCTAACTACAGGTGGCAGCACCATCACCGCGTTAGTGCGGATATAGGCTGTCGACCGCGCTCATTGAAATGTACACAGCGCCGTTCTGCTGTCAACTGTATTGCCCGATCCTTTGGTAATGAGACGCGCTCTCTGCAGTGAAATGATCTTATATTGTCCTCCAATGCCACATCCTTGCAGGAAATGCACAGAACTTTTCTATTCACTTGAAATAAGAGCCAACCGTCATTCAGCGGGGAACTGGCACTCAGCCACACAGCGTCAGTTCCGGCATTTTCTCGGGGCTTTTTTTGTAAATTTCGCTTACGTTCCGTCGGCTCTCTTGATATTGTTGCGCAGGTTAATAATCACCACTTTCACTGCGAATCTCGCACACGGTTAAAAAAGTATGTACTCTTGTAAAAAAAAGTAAATTAGAAAGTTAATGCTGACTACGTCCCCAGTTGTACGAATACATATCCGTTTCTTGAATGTTTTTCATTCGCTGAGTCTGAAAGCAATCATTGGCCTACTTTCGTCTGGCAAGCGCCGATATTGTCATATGTTGAAGAACTTATACGTTGCGATCGAACATAGGAAGCAAAAGAGCACCCCGCTGTGACGGCGCTCGAGAAGCTTTTATCTGGCCTCAACAAAGAATGTAGGAACTATCAAACTAGGGTGAACTGAAGCGTTCGTGCGCATGCGCGTTTGACTTCCGCCCCAATTGTCATTAACGTTACCGATCACATTGAAATGATGACACTTTATTAGCATGATACAACCATATAAAAATAATTGGTACTAGATGCCCGAGTCAAGAAATTTGGGCCGAAGTGGACCGGGCTGTGAATTATAAATGCACGAGGGTAATCCCGCGCATGCCTGGATCAGAATATAAGTGACGCCAGGTAACGAACGACAGTTCGCTCACAGTTGACGCCGCGCGCACCGCTTAAATGCCATGCAACCATTTCTCATCCAGCAGGGGGAGCCACTGCTCACTGGAGCGTCTAACCGGGGGGCCATCTGACCATTATACGCAAAAGTCGTGCATCGCATCACTTTCCGGTCAGCAGTCACGCTTGGCAGTGTTCGATACTTCGATTGATTGCAAACTCCGGTCACACTGAGCGTCATAGCTGCCGCATGGAAACGAAAACAGCAACTGGTATAGTTAGGCGAGCGCCCATGCCGGGTAAAGCGGTCAGCGAAGTTTTCGCAGCGATCTGAAATATCGAGCGCACTTTGTCGTCGCTTGAGCCATCACGGTAGACTGATTTTGTGGGTCGTTTACAGTGACGCGGACCGGGAAACGAGAAATCGGTTGAGTGAGAATACACGGTCACGTGAGCATCGCACTCTAATGGAACAAAATGACCCAGCTTACTGTTGCACGTCAGCAAAAGATGCGCACTGCGAGCAAAATACAATGAAATTTGCTCACACGGTGCAGTAAATGTCAGGCCGCAATGGCTGCGCCACTGTGCAATTGCAAACACCACGTGCCTATAATGTTATTGTGCCCCTTTTACGCAATTAAATTCCTCAGGAGCGGAAGTTGAAATCTCAAAACCGGTGTAGCTCTGCCTAGCCTTTCCGTACCGCGGTACATCTTCGTCTTCGTCAGCGCACCTACAGTGCTTCACCCTCCCGCCCTCTGGCGAAGAAAAACCAAACTATTCGCAATACCGCAGCTGGAGACAAAATTCTCCTACTGTGGTAATGTGCAGCTCAGATCCGGCGCTACTAACCGCTGCACTCTAGGGAGCCTACATGCAAGCGCTGTTTTTGGTTCGTGTCTGTACATGTGTGTCTGTGAGTGGTGCGTTATGCGGCATACACCACAGCGCTGACAGAATCAGATCTCGAGAGGTGCGCGCGTTCGAGGCCGCTCGTACTGAGTGAACGAACGCACCTCGTGCGGCTGGCCTTGCTTTGTCGTAGATAAAACCCTCGATGGATCGACGGACAGGGAGTGCACTGTCCTTAGGCAACGCTTGCATGTGGGCTGCCTCCCTACTGGACTCGGACGCAGCCATTGAGCTTTGTAATTGGTTGGGGGTGTTATGCTCCGCACAGATTCAGAGATCTGTGGCTTACATGTATGTATTAACGCGATAGCGTTTAGGGTCCCGTGTCGCAGAAAACGCGGCGTCGGCGACGCCAATGCCGCCCGCGGCCGAGGTAATCATCGCCAACCACGTAGGCCCTCCAAATATATTTCCACTAAAGTTGCTCACATCTGTGGCTTACATGTATGTATTAACGCGATAGCGTTTAGGGTCCCGTGTCGCAGAAAACGCGGCGTCGGCGACGCCAATGCCGCCCGCGGCCGAGGTAATCATCGCCAACCACGTAGGCCCTCCAAATATATTTTCCACTAAAGTTGCTCACACTTTGTCTTGCATTCTTTACAAAGTTATTCCTCTGGATTTTGAGAGTGACATTCTCCAAACAATTTTCATGAAACAAAACACCGACAGCGCATGCCTTTTATGCTAAATCTTCTGAGGCTGAAATATTAAAGGTGCAAACAATAAAAGAAGGCCGGCCCGCGAAAGAGGCCGCGTTTCTACCAGAAAGCGCGTCTTCGTGCATAGCGTTCACCACTAGCGTTTCCCGGTAAACATTACGGTTACATAAGCTGCAGTTGCCGGAAAGTGTGAAAAACAGTCAAGGATCTATGATTGCTATCGCGTTCCACTTTTGAAGGTGAAGCTTAAGCATCCTCCAATTTTTTTCTGGGGCCACAGCATGCAGGCAACGCTGTAGCATATGTACGCGAAGATTTGTGCAATGAAATTGAACTATTGTTGAGGAAACTCTGTCATCCGCTGGGACAGTCCGCTGCTTTTGCGATCTATATGAGTAGAGTACCGAGTAAATTGCTGAAGTCTGCTGAATATTTGTTTCAAACAAGCAGCACTGCAAAAAATACAAACCATTTTAAAATTTTATTGTGTATAAAAAACACTAAAGGGCTTTTAAAACGCACTTTCTAGGAGCGATAAATCCAACGGATAATGCATCAACACGTGATTGTTCAAGGATTCTAAACTGGGAAAACCCGTATTCATTAAGCCGTTACCGAGGCTGTTCGGCCACGAGTAAGGACATTATTCCGTGTATGCGTTTGGTAAGCTCTGTTTGCTAAGCTCTTCCGTGTTGAAGTTGTTACGCCGTCGCCATCTTGTCATATTCATCGTCATATTGGCCCTCACTGTGCGGCAAAAGAAACGTTCCCCACTACCATCATTGAACGTGTGAACTGACACCACTGTGACCATCTGCAGTTGTTAGCCGAGGTACGATTTGAACACGGTCAAATTCGTCCATATTTTTGAAACCACATCTGGGAGCATTGGGTGAATTAAGAAGTGCGTAGCCATTCTTTGAGTTAATCACAATTGACAGTGTTGAGAATTGTACAATGTGGTGAGGTCTGGAAGTGCCCACAATGGTACCCCTGCAAGGTTCGCAGTTTGTGCAGAGTTTATGGAGTGCGCGGATCAAGCAGATGGAGTTGCAGTGTCCGCACCTGCATTTCGGAGGCAACACATCCTTGCCTATAATGGCGGAATGGTTTTGTGCGGCTATGCAGGAAAGGCTACGAGACCGGAGCTTCTGCGCTTTTATTAGAACACGAAGTAGCCCTGAAATGTCGCTTTTAGCTTCGATTTTGCCGCCTCCGGCGGAAATGTCACTTGTTAGGAAAGAAACAATAACAATAGCTTTAGTTTTCTTGTTTGTTGAATAGCAAAGGATGCGAATAAATGATCAAATGTAAAAAAGTAACCTGCGCTCCTCCCGGAATCAATGCCCTTCATGCATGAGTACATCAGCGGTGGCAAGTTATTAAGTGCGTTATCCATGGTAGCAATAAATTAGCTGCATATAATATAAAATTCACATAAGCGCTTTTAGTGAAACCCTATTTCGAAGCTAGCGGATACATACATACATACATACATACATACATACATACATACATACATACATACATACATACATACATACATACATACATACATACATACATACATACATACATACATACATAAATGCCAACTAGCACTGCGTACTACTACTGAATACATGCGTACTAGCACGTGCGAACAAAATTGTGATCTACGGTTTGACTGGCTACGGGTACAGGCTGCTCGGAACTTCAACGTTTTCTCGCACCCCGTGGTCGTTAACATTTCCGGTTAACTACACACACATACACACATTATCTCAGTAAAATGCATAGTTTTATTTGTTGTAACTGACAATAAAAATGGCATCATATAAGAAAGCCTAAACGACGGCAGTTCTTGTCTTCGGAGCGTACTAGTTCCTTAGTGTCAGAGGTGACCTAGAGGGCTGTTCCTCTGTGGAGGAAAGCGTCCTCTATCTTCAAATTAAGGTCGTTGTTCCTCAGTAGAGTGCGAGTTTAGCCACAGATATAGTCTTTAGATTTTTTGACAAAGAGTGCGGGGTACACAAAATGTATACCTGCGAGGCGGGAATGAATAACCTGCTGCCAAATATTATCCAAAGCCAGGGTCAGAGATTGACATCTTCACTCGAGCTGTAATGGGCTCGCCACTCAGCCGCCGAGCACGGAAAATCGGCGTGGTCGTTGAAATATGATACACTTCTTGATCACTACAGGATAGTGGACACGAGCGCGCTGACAGAGAGCCCTGGCTTGCGGCGCCGAGTGAGGGCAGTCGTGAAATACTGATGAAACGGGAGTCATTAATCACTCCACGGTCGTCACTGTTTGCTCAAGTGTGCCGTACTACACGTGTACAATACACGTGTAATGGACGTGATTTACGACGTCTGCTGAGAGGAGGTACTAAAAGTCTAAAGGGGCAGAAAAGCCGATCGCTAACTGCCAACGGTGTTTGAAGCTCGTTCAATTATTTGCTACAAAGCCATCGGAGCGCGTGGTTCATAGTTGACAGTTATGGCGTCTATGAAAATTCAAATGTAAATTTATTTCCCACAAGAGAAATATTGCCTACTTGGGCATATACAGAAGGAGGTGGCAAGGTTTAATCATAGTGGGATATATATCCTGTGCAAGAAAATTGTGAAAACTGCAGAGCGTCGAAACAAAACAAACAAAATTGAGGCTACATTACAAACCATGCACATATAGCTGCCTGAAAACATTATCCTTTATGAAGGCAACACTGGGAAACGCTATGCGCGGATGTTACATTTACTCGGATGTTACAGACTATTCTGCATGTGTTTGGAGTATTCTTAAATGCTATTGATGGGGAAAAGGCAGAGTAGATGTACCATAATTAGTACGGTTACTGGCCAAGAGCAAGTTACGATCGGTTGCAAAGCGAGTCAGTATAATTAGCATAAGAGAGTACATGTGACAAGAAAATGTTTCAAATAACTACACAATCTAAAATTTAAAAAAGCCTACTATCTATATTATTACAATAAAGGCTAGAAAATCTTATTATTCAAATGTAGAAGCATTGGAAGGTAGGGTATATGTCAGCCGGCTATCCATAAATCTCAAATTTGTTACTCAAGAAAGAATGGAAAAAGGAAGTAGAAAACACAAAGCACAATACACAGACAACTGAAGCGCACAAAGGTTATGTCATATGCGGGCACCATCACCGAGCTCATCGTGCAGTACCAGAAGGATGGTCGCTCATTACACAGGAGGGAAGGCGTTAACAAAAGTCTCTTCGTATACTCACAAGAAAAACACACCACCGTGAGATCAGCTCGTTAAAGGATAAGCACAATGAAGAGGACAAACAGTGATATCACTCATAGTCTATCAGATCAATTGCCACTACAAAATTGCGACGGGTACTACCTCCTCCCTTGAACGACACCTATTGTCGAATAAAGTTGTACCTACCCACCTACCTTACATCACGCCTCTGCTTATCTGGGCATGAGCATGGCCCAAGAACTTGGCGCACTGTGAGAGGACTTGCGTCAAGTGTGTTCAAACGGTCACGCAGGCGAACCCGCTGTTCGGCTTCGGTGCTCTGGGGTGCTTCGTCAGCGTGATCCTCCAGTTTTCAGTGGCACTGACGGTCCCAACGTGGAAGACTGGCTGACCGAGTATGAACGCGTTAGCGCACACACGTGGGATGACTGCGTCAAGTTGACTCACGTCATCTTTTATCTTACCGACGTGGGCAACCTGTGGTTCGACAACCACGAAGCTGATTATACCACCTGGTCTGCTTTCAAAGAGACACTCGTTTCGTTTTAACGCGATAGCGTTAGGGCCCCGTGTCGCAGAAAATCCGGCGTCGCAACCGGCGTGTGATGGCGGGTGGCTGAGAAAATCATCCAACCACATCGACCGCGCAAGCCCTAAACGTGTTGCAAGGTTTTCGTGAACAAAAATTAAATTTCTCACAGTGAAATCCGTCAGAAAAATGGTAAAATACGACTTTACCATTCGGCTTCGGATTCGCCGTCGAATTCTAATTTGAATATACGAGAAAACGTAATTATGCTACGAGGAAACTCAAACATTTCTATCAGACCTGCGCGCGTCGGGGCACTAGCAAACAATGAAATAAAAAAAGATGCTAGGGCCTTAACATTTTATTAAAAGACCACTTATATTGCCCCTGGAAAAACGCCTTTCCAGCAATGCATTTCAGTTTAAATGTAAAGCCGACTTTAAGGAGATGGGTGCAAGCTTGGCATTTGTAAGCTGGCTTTCCCCCGTTCAGTGTTGCAGTGAATGAAGCCTACTTGCCGTATGCGAACGGTGCGATGCGAACGGGTCCCGATAACGCTATCGCGTTCTACTCTTAAAGGCGAAGCTTAAGCGTCCTCCAAGCTTTTCGGCCGGCCAGCGGTGCGCAAGCTTCGCGCTGAACACAGCCTCCGCGGACGATCTCAACAAACTGGTGACAGCTTCACAACCTACCTTGAGGATGCCATTGGCCTCTGTAGGCGGGTGAATGCGTCCATGTCGGAAGCTAACCGAATCAAACACATAATGAAAGGCATAGACGATGACGCCAGCGTAAACAACGCCTCCCCACTCGTTGTCCTGGAATGCAAACGGCTGACCTTTCAGCTTTGGATCTCAGCAGCGCTGGTATTGACTACACCTCCTTGCTGCCTCAAATTCAGCAATACGTACGGTGAAGTTGCACGTCAGCTCTGTATTGTGGCATCGGTCACCGAGCCTCTCACCACACTGCACCAGTCGCTTCGTCGGGTTTTCCATACGCAAGTTGCTGAGGCCCTCCCGTCCCCCGCTTCGCCGCCGAAAGTTACGGCGCCGCTCACTTATGCTGAGGCCCTTACACGATCTCGTGCCCAACCGACGCCAGTCCCTTGCAGCCCAGCCACCAACTTCTACACGCCGCCAAGTCCGGTACGGCCGGTTCACATACCGTACTCGCATTCGAGACCACCTATAAGCCCCTGGCACACTCCAGATAACAGGCCATTGTGCTACGTTTGCGGTATTCCGGGACATGTTGCGCGCCTCTGTCGCCGCCGCGGACCCTATTTTCGCGATGGCGTTCCCTACCTTATCCATGTACGTCAACGGCCTACATACCGTCTTACAGCTGGAGCAACGGGCTCATATTCACGTCGCCCCGCATTTAGCTCACGCCGATCTCCTTCTCCCCGCAGCAATGATTCGCCATTCCAACCATGCCCAGGAGGAATACTAACAGCAGCATTTCCTGAAGCAAGAACTGCGCCGTCGTCGAAATTTTCAAGGCCTCATTGTTCCCCACCTAATGAGATCGCAGTGTTTATTGACGGTGTCGCAACGAACGCACTTGTCGACAGAGGAGCAGCTGTTTGTGTGATTAGTGAAGTTCCATGCCGCAAAGTGAATCTTAGTGACGACTCCGATTTTTGATATTTCGCCTACGCACAGCGAGCTCGGAGCACGTCAATCCTTCGGCCACCTGCACCGCTCGTGTTTAATTCAAGGTGCGCTCTACATTATCAAATTTGTCGTCTTTTGTCATGCGTTGCATGACCTTATCCTGGGCTGGGACTTTCTTTCCATGCATCATGCAGTTGTCGACTGTGCTCGTGCACAACACGCCCTGTCTCCGTTCTGTACCAAAACCGTCGATGACTCTCGCCCGCCTGCTAAAGTGGTTGTCGCTGCTGACGTCGTCATCCCTGCTTTCTCTGTCGTTTAAGCGCGAGACACATGGTACGGCGCGGCGTCTGATCCGACGTGCGGCGATCCGGTTTCCGGATGCTCCGGCTTGCCGCTCACGTCGATTCGAGACACACGCTGCGGTATTTCATTGCGATGCCATTCAGTTGTGGCTCTGTCCAAAACAGTGTTGCCTGACCAGCCATACAATTACACACAAAAAATAATTCTCCATACATTGGCTTCCGCAAATTTATACAGATTAAAAGGTTGCGGAGAACCAAAATAACTTAAAATTGGCATTGATTTATGCAAACCGACAATGTACTATATTTAGTGCTACATTATCGGCTGTATGTGGAATAATCTAGTATTGAGGTGTTGGTAACAATTGCAGCAACCCGGGGAAGGCAAGGGGGCAAGGACTGCGATAAAGCGTCGGTGTTGCTTGTTGTTGGTTAGGACTTTCTACAAGTACAGAGATGCTTCTGACTAAGCGCCGGAAAAGACTGTTATTGCTAAAAAAAGAAAGCTCTTCTCATCCAAAAAAGCCTGGAAGAAGAACGCCGGCGCAAGTGGTGGGTCCAGCCCTCGTAGAGAACGCCCCACGCCAAGAGCGAGTTTTTCACCACGGTACGTATCGTGTAATTTCTTGTCGTGAGCACAATGATGCTAATTAGACGCACCAGTACCTGTAGACAGCTTAAAAGTGGATTCGAGCGATTTCACGCACGACGAGATTCCTCATCGCCGTCACTCGCCGCTCGATGCGATGTTTTGAGCGACTAGCTAATAAAAAGCCGGTGGGCATCTGTGGCAGTGTTTCGTGCGTTCAGCGCGTCTAAAATTTATAACTCGATAATCGAAAGCCCAAGAAACTTAACTCCGTCAGGAATCAAATGCTTGTTTCAAAAAGTTGGAAAAACAGGACGTGCTATCTTCAGTAAACTTCACGTGAGGTAGCAATAGGTGATATGAGTGAAAACAGAGAGTCTGCCGTTCGGGTGTCACATGGCGCACTTCTGATCGCGATCAAGCCCAATCCGTATAGAATTTCTCATTCGTAATTGGCTCCTTTGCGCAAGTTGCGCGAGGGAACCAATCGCAGTCGAGAATTTCGATCGGGATCGGGCTTGGTCGCGGTCAAAAGTGGTCGTGTGACACCGGCATGCAAAAGGCCACCGCGCTGCTTTAATTGGCAATCGACTAGATGACGCGACCGCGATCCCCATCGCGTCGCTAGGCTTTTTGCTCGAATGGGGATTGTAGCCACATATATAGCCGACTCAAGTGCAAATTCAAATTATTCGTCTGGTTGCGATCTTTGTTGGTGACGCTACAGTCTGGACGCTACAGTCTGGCAGGTGACGCTACAGTCTGGCACAAGGACTTGTGCCATTTATGCCGCGATGCATCTGTACTAATTTGCCTAAATGTAGGCTGTGCACTATGAAAACCGTGATATGACAAAACTATTTCTATTTGCTTAAATTCTATTCAGAAGCCAGACGCTGCCGCATGGCTGCGCCCTGCGGAAGGATTCGGCTGCACATGGCAGTTCCCAAACTGCGTTGCTGTCGTTGATGGCAAACATGACCACATCAAGCGACCCAAGAACTCCGGCACCATGCATTTTAATTATAAGGTAGGTTTAGTATTTTAGGACACACTTTGGCAGCCTCATGCTGTTGCTGTTTCATTGTTTTGCTCAAGCATTATGTGCGTCTGTAACACTAGCAGTGTATTGTAAATATTGTGCAAAATATTACAGTACTGTTTTTATGTAGCAAGTGACATCCATGACTTGTCTTAACATTTACACTAGTGCCTCATTAATACAGGCAGAGGGTGCTTTATAACATTGCATATGGAGAAGAATACAACCTGGCCATCATACTGATAGCTAGGCTTCTTTAGTGGCTGTTGCGGCCACACATGGCAAAGTTCACCGTGATGGCTCGCAGCTCTGATGACCCTTTGCCACGGTACTCACTATAGCACTGCACACAAAACAATCCTGTGTCTGAGCTGATGTATGAAGTCTACCGGGTGGGTTCAACACTTGTTGTCAGAAGTTTGCCGGGTATCTCCCATATCTGTCCGACAACCTGCACAACTGACACCACCAGTAATATGGCGTGGCTGCCCCATCGATGCCATTGCCGCCTTGCACATTGAGCTCAGTCCATACACCCTATATTTGTCTGGCAGACCATGATGAGATTAACCACGTAATACCTAGATTGCTTAGCTCCACACAGCAAATTTGTAGTCTCGCTAAAAGTGAGGTATGCTTATTGAAGGACTGGAAATATTGAGCGTAAGTTATGTGCCCTATGCATTTGTTCACAACCTGGTTATTGACCTTTGTGCAGGAACTGAATCTCCCATGGAAAAATCATTAAGAAGAGTCACCACTTGACTCCAGTAATGTATGCCTTATATTTCAAGAGAATATGGATATTCAGCCGCTTCGAATTATGAGCTCTCGAATCGAATAGCAAAGACTATTAAATTCGTGTTCAACATTTCCAATATCTGCACAGCCATATTTATAAGCCATCTAGAAAGACTATCAAAGCTTTGTCCTAAATCACACAATGCATAATTTAACAATGGCCCACATACTTCTTAAATGGACTATTTTTACAGGGCACGTACTCCATCGTTCTTTTTCACATAGTCGATAGCGACTACAAGTTTGTGGTCGTGGACATTGACGCCTATGGCAAGCAGACCGATGGCGAAATCCTCCAGCAGTTGCAGTTTGGTCCGCGCTTGGAGCAAGGCCAGCTGTAACTTCCGAGAAGCTTGGCACTGCCAAATACCGTGCAGCAAGCTCCATGTGTGTTTGTTGGTGACGAGGCTTTTGAGCTCCGGCCAGACTTTCTGAGGCCATACCCTGGACCAGAGCTTGACGACAAGAAGCGGATCTTCAATTACCGCCTGAGCAGAGCAAGGTGAAATTCTCTAAAACGCTTCGAACTCTCTTGAACTCTTTCAAAGCCTCACCCTTGTACCCCTCTCACCAGATAACCCATGAGCCTTTCTGAGATAAAGCTGCACGAGACTTCCTACTGGAGCTTGACCTTAATGTTCTGACCATGTCACAACGACACTAAGAGTCATTTAACAGACCCTGCCATGGGCCAATTAGGTGCCATTTTGTTTATGTACACACAAAAATGTACCCTTTAGTTACACGTAAAACTATTTTAAATCGACACTAAAGGGAAGCATTGAATCATTGTGTGCATTGAATTGATAAAACACTTAGCGGAAATGCTATCATGTGCCACTGTGCGCATCTCTCTTGCGAAGAAGATGGAGTTAAAATGAGTTCACAGAAGCCTGTGTGACAGGGTTGTTACCTCTCTGACCCTTGGAAACCTTCATGCAGTAAGACCCACATTATGCAAATGAATATTTCCCTTAAATGTAGCGGTAATAGTGCAGGTGTCATGTCATGTCACTCAGCACTAGAACTTTCTATCACAAATGAACTGCCAGTAGTTTGTGTGCAAATGAAAGGCTAAATGTATAAACTGCCATGTCTTCCCCAACTTTTTATTTCACTACTTGTTCCTCGGGTTTTATACCCATTGAGACTTGGTCAGTGAGACCAGCAAGTACAACAAATTTGTGACTTCTGCTCAGTGTTTTTAGCTGTTTTTTGCTTCTTCTGTACCACAAGAGCCTAGACTAGCAGTTTCACAAAGATGTCTTCGCAATAATTCAAAGGACTGAAGTAGCAATGTGTAGAACACTTGTTTTTCTTGCATCATACAGGAGGTGTGCAGAGAACGCCTTCGAAATCCTCGTGACACGCTGTGGAACTCTCGAGATGACAATGGGCGAAAATCCCAAGAATGCCGAAGAGGTTATTAAAGCCCTCTGTGTGCTGCACAATTTCCTTATGCACAGGTGCGCAGAGGGTGACGATGCACACTGCGCCCCTGGATATTCCGATTCCATTGTCAATGGCTTTGGGCACCAACGGTCTGGCCACTGGCGTCAGCAACTAGTACAGCCACCTTTGCAAGTGGCTCGCACCCAGGCTCGCAATTTTGCCCAAACAGCTCGGCATGTCTGGAAAATGTATGCTAATTACTTCAGCAGTACTGCAGGAAGCGTGTCCTGGCAGGATGCAAAACTGCACCACTGAAGTAGCAAGGGTGCTTTGTTGTTTTCAATTCAAGTTTGTTGTGCATTTTGGTCTGATTATTCTAAGCATGTCTTTTTACATCTCACTCACGCATATAAAATATGTACGTTCATTGTGGTCGGCAGGGAAGTGGCAAGAACCGATTTCACAACTGAACATTCATAGGTCTCTTTTACGAACCAAATTGGCAGCGTTACATTGTGACATCTTTTATTTACTTGAGCAACCTTTTTACAAAGTAATTTTGCTTTTCTTTATTTCTGGCGGGTCACGTGCACGTGCTCTGTAAACGGTCGTCTTATCGTTCTTTCTTCTTTTTGACAAGTGAATGCGCATAATCATACAAAACGTGAATAATCATTCGTCAACGATAACGAATCATCACATGCAAATGCCCACACTCATAGATGATTTCTCCAACCTGACAGGGCTGCTCCAGAATTCACTCAAGTGTGGAATCAATGAATGTTTAATTCTCTACGCGTTCAATAACGGTGAATATCTCAGGATGGTTTTCAACGACCTCATATCTCTGCGAAGAGGCTTGTGGGGGTCAAGCATCACGTACATTTGAAGCCACAGGCAATTCTCTTCATATTTCCCACACATGTTTCTGTAATTGCTTGAGGGTTGTGTTCGCAGGCTTGCTCGAACAAAGTTGGCTCTGCAGCCATAGATAACGTTAAAACATTTTGTAAATACTGTGCACTACACTTCTTGTGGTGCATATGAGATTTTATATGTCGCCGTTTTACTTAGGCCTGATATTATATGTACACCCGGCCATGCTTATATTTCAAGCCGTCTGCTCCTCTAAGGATGATTTCAATTATGCTTTTGAGGGCAGTATAGCCGCTCGAAACATCATTTTGTGGATTTTGCTCTAGCTTTTCATGCAGCAAATTAGATGTGATACTCTTCACGGACAACAGTTTCCATAAATCAAAAGATGACCACCTACGGGTTGCCTCATGTAAAACGATCCACATATCACTACTGTGTGACGGCGTCCTCAATAAATTCAAGCTTTCAGAGTATCGAAGGCAAAATCACGATTGTGAGCTTGTTGAGCGTCGTCAGTAGCGCATATTTCGAACGGAAGCGCATCAATATAGCAACAACAATTGGTTGGAACCTGAAGCGCATCACTGTAAGCTTCAATCCGCCGAAGTGCCTGCCGACACTCGAGCTCTTTATAATTTTTGGTGAACTTCGCTTTTGCATCACATTTCTTGGCTTTGAGATGTGTTCATGAAGACCGGGTCGTGTGTCGTCTTAGGCTCAGGCTGTTCTGTTTCATGAAGTTCGTGACCCATTTCTTGGATACCTTGAACTCGCTTCTCGGGATACACATATCCTGCGCGACACTACGTGCTTTAGCTTCACTATCAGTGTAGCAAACACTCGGGCTCTTGCTTATCTGGTCTTGAACCCAACTTCGAACCGCCTCCTAAACGGCAGGGTATCGTCCTTCATGACTTGGGTTCGCGAAAGAAACGGCGTGTAGCAGTGCACGCTAAGATCTCGCTTATTTGTTTTCTCAATTCCCGCATGCACTTTTCCGACACATCGAACTTGCGCCCTGCTGCAACGTTGTTTTCCGACTCTGCATAGAGGATCACTTGCTGCTTGAAAGCTGCGCTGTACTGTTGCCGAGGTGACGGCGGTATCTGGGCGACCGTTGGGCAGTGACACAAATTGCGCACACCACAGTTCGCAAGTGAAATGCAGAAATTACAAACAGGCATGCAACAAAAACGCGCCAAGACACTTGTGGGCGCATGTGACTGGTCACGTGGTTTAGTTACCAGCGAAGTGTTGCCAGCCTACACGGCGCGGCCAGCATTTCTGTGGAACACCAACGGTTCGTCAACAAAGCGTTTCTGTCGTATGAAAACAAAACTTTAGGGCTTATCGTAAGATAAATTCCTGTTTTTTAAGCAGTCCGCTTTCGCACCATGTCTGATAGCTATTGCGGAATTTTACGTGCACGGCGTGATACTCTCTTCAGCTCGATTGAAACTACTTTCGACCCCACAGATAAGTTGACTTTACGATTCCGCGTATAGGCTGACTCTGATTATAGGGCGACCACCAAACTTTGGAAGGTCATTTTATGAAAAATTATGTCGATTTATAATTGGCAATATACGGTAATTAAGTTGTGGAATCGCGCTGTGAACCAGCGTCCATACTTCCCGCGAGCAATCAATATAGATTTGTTCTCAAGAATGGAAATACAGATCGTCGTCGTCAACATGATGTTTGCACACGCCGCACTTATCTGTGAGCCATTCTTTCTTTGTGTTTCCATATATAAAACTCTGTGCGGTCGTCGCGGTGCGAAATAAATAGTCAGCATCAGCATCACGTTGCATCTGGCCGCTCGAGCAACCATGGGCAAAGCAGGACTGCATAGGTAATTTCCTCTTATAAGACACCGAAACACTTCTGCGCGAAAACTTTAATCGGAAAAACCGCCACACGTCACACGACACTAGCAACGCGACTGGTGTAGCAATTTACGAAGCAGCATCACCGAAATGAATACCGAAGTGACGAAAGACGCGATTGCAGCGCCACTAGTTCGCATGACCACGACTTCGGCCACCTCCCGAGCGGCGCTCTGAAACTGATGTATGTCTAAGAACATTAGCTCGATTAACCTGCACAGCTCTGAACCAGTTCATGGCGGTGCACGAGAAGTTGCGAAATTCTATATTTATGTATTGCTTGCATGATGCGACACTCGAAGCGTTATGTTTTGGCCGTCGATTGTGCATCCGGTGCGTATGTTTGACCGTCTCGAACGGCAGGTATGATTGGCTTCCGAGACATGAATACACCCCACAATTGCGTAGACACATCAGATGTTCACATAAGCGGGTTTTCGATAACGATTTCACCCATGTGTTGTGTCGTCCTTTAATGCTGCTTGGCACCTGTATGCCTGCACCAAGTCAGCACCGATAGTAGACAGGGTGCAGCAAAATCATGAACCAGCCCTGCACTTTTTCAAACGAACGGCGTGGTTGAGTAGGTGCCATTGCTGTACCGTTGAAACGAATGGTAGCCTGCAGCACCTGGTGATCTACTTCAGGCGAATCGAACAGGCCCAATCCTGCTAAAACAAATAAATCGCAATCTTTGCTGGATATGTTTCGACAATTAGCGAATTAAAAAGTGTTTAGAAGGTCTGAAGCAACTTTATTTTTTCTATTGCAATGCAACAGTACTATTCAAGAAGCGACAAAATTTATGAACAACCAAAAGAAAATAAGCTTCATAAATTGCGGGGTGAAGTCTCTGCGCACGCAGTTGCTGCAGCGGAGCGATGTCACGTGAACCCACTTTCAATGCAATGACGATTGCAGCGCTACTGCTTGCAGTGTTGGTACTCGCATCTGATAGTGGCCTTTGAAATTCTCAAGCTCCATCGTCTTGAAGAGGTTGTATCGCGACAACACAGCAAGCTTGACGGCCGTTGAAATGTAGTGTTACTTCAATAGCTTATGGCGCCACTGACACATGTGAAAATTGTGCATTGCCAAAATGTATCAAACCCCGAAAATTATCCTAGATATCTAAACAGCATTTTCATTGTTGTAGTGTATTACATGTTTTAGTGTCACATTTCCTTATTTTGTATGGAGGGTTGGTTTTGTACAAGGACTCTGGCAGCATTGAGGCTGCAGCATTTCTCTATTGGCTTATTACAATCTCGTTTGTGCCCGAAAATAAATTATTTTTACAAGCCAAACAGATAATTGCTATTCTTTTTATCTTAACAGGATATTGGGAATGCAGTCACATTCTGTTTTTACATTTCGCTGGCTTTTATTAAATGCTGGATGTAAACACCTTGTTGCAACAAATACCTGGATCAGATGTACATCTAAAAAATAACGCTCTTGAGCCTAAAGCGAATATTAGATTTTGCATGATTCATATTACTCAAGTGGAATATAACAGCAAGCAATATACTGTTGTATACAACCAGCTGCGGGTTACTGCTTTTTGAAATCCTTGGCTCAAGTTACGTGAAACACCAGGTACATTTGCATCACATTTACCGTAATAGATTCCCTTTCTGTAATCTTTATTACTTGATATAGTTTTGTTATTTGTGAAGCAGGTCACTGACCAAGGTCAAAATGAAAATAAATAAAATGACGTTTCGGGATCCGTACGGATCCCCTGTGAATCCGTACAAGGGATCAGCGTGCTCTGATGTGTGAATATAGTTTTATACGTAATCTATATGCGTGTTTTCCGTATACTGCTAAATTTCTATTGGGAATTGCAGTAGGAAGGAATAAATGGTGCATACAGTATGGCCTGCATACTGAAGTTGCAATGAAGCTCTAGTTTTAGTGACCTGTGTGGACCCAATGTGTCTAGCACATGAAAGTTGTAGACGGAAGTCAGGCATACACAGAAGTATTTTCACATACATTTATTTATTAGCTTCTTCACGTGCATGCACACTAATCAGTATCGTGATACCGCAAAGGTGGGCCCTCTCCGGGACTCAGCAGGTTCGGAATTTGTCCCGCTTGATAATAGACGAGCACTTTCATTAGGTGCCCCTTGCATTGGCCCCTGAGGTTAAGTGGAACGTTGTCCGTGTGTTCTGCTAATGATAGCAGAAATTGCTCAGTTCTATCCAGCTTTTCTTCCGAATTCAGCATCGATTCTGGCCATTAGAATGTCCGTGTCCTTTTTCTCTTTTGTTGTCTCTTTGTTTGTGTGTTAGTGCGTGTGTTAATGGAGATGGCTTGGGGTGTTGGTGTTTGGGAATAAGAAGAAAGGGAAGGCTGTGCAGATTGAGGGGAATGTGGGGCAAAATGCTTGAAAGAAATGTGGACGATCGTGTGTGTGTTGTGTCGTCATGTGGAATTTCAATCTCAGTGTCTGCATTGCTGGCAAAATGGCAGGGTTGCATCGAAGCAAACAGCTCTGACGGTCCATCTTCAGTGTCCCTCAGCTCTTCATCTAGTGAACTTGCACTATCGCCAGGATGCTTGTGGTTCTAAGTGAGGAAAGAGAAGTGCATTATTATGTCATTCCTTTGATGTCACAGAGCCAAGAAGGGACAAAAATATTCCATAACCTCAACATGAATAAGTTTTTGCTATAGAAGTAGGGAGAGTGGAGAATTTGAAATAGTCAATTTTAGTGAATATGAATTGCAGTACAGTCGCTACAGTCTGAACAATGCAAATATCTAGACATATGATGTGGAAGCTTCAAGTGCCTGTTTGCTGGCTTGCCAAATTGACCAGGAATTGTCAGCTATTCCTGCAGTGCCTGCTTTCCATTATTATTTTCTGCTGCTTGATGGGGTGATTTCTGCATAGATAACCTGTATTTTGTTGTGTTCTGATGTGTGAAGTCTCTTAAAAGCATAATAAAAGCATTTTTTATTCCCTGTGTGTACTAAAAGTGTTCAAAGGCATAGTCACTGCTGTGCCTCTACAAATTGTAACAGTGTACCTCTCACTCACTCACATGCTGCACCGCACTATACATTCGTATTCTGCATTCAGAACCCCTTGAAAGATAGTATTTCATGCAGAAGAGAAACTTTACACATACGGGCTTGGCTCGACAATGTCCCTTAGGAACAGCATGACGTCGAAATATTTCTATTTATAAGCCGGTTATCCTGCTCCGGCTCCGCTCTTCTTTGTAAATTCTTTCACCTTTTTAGCAAACGTATCCCGTGGTTTGCGTCAGTGGCGCACAATGAGGTTGATATTCTGTGAAAAGGTTAACCGCACACGAGTTACTAACCATCAGTAAATTTCACATTCATTGTGCACACTAAGAAATCAGGTTCGACAATTTTGAATACAAACTTTGATGCAAGGTAAAGAACAAGGTCGAAAATGTGGCCATATGAAGCATGCTCGTTTGTCAGGTATACACATAGCTAACACTATCGCGTACTAGCGCACCTTTATTGAGAGACAATAGCGATACCATAGGAAGACATGCCGAAAACTTCGCGAAGGGAGTACTCTTGAAAGTCCGTGCGTGGCTGCACATAATTAGACAGGTATGTAATTCATGCTAACAAGATTCCCCGATACTGTTTAATATGTTTCCTTCCGTTTTTCACAATCGCGTCGCATGCACGTTGCTTTTCTTGTTAAAAACGTTAAGCGCGCACAGCTATCGAACGTCCCTTCGCATAGGAGACCGATAAATGCGTTCATTATGTTTTTTCGTTTTTTCGTTTTTTTTTTGAAGAGGCATTGTCGTCACCAAACATGCAGCACGGGCGCATGAAAGCTCGCCACAGCGCAACATGGGCTCACTGATCCACATTTTTTGTCCCTCCATTTTCGCATACTACTACCGCGTTTTTTTTTTTCGAGTTGGCGTGGGCTGCGTGAAGTGGGAAGCTAAGAATTTGAATTCAAGAATAGCGTGTTTTGCTTGCACTAGACAACGTGGTAAACGAATACGGTTAAACATACAAAAACGTGCCATGCAATGCAGTGCGTGAAGACAGTGCGCTCAAAAATCGACTTCTCGGCTACATACCTTGCGACACGACGAGGCCTGTCGTGAACTGGCTCGCTCGTTTACCGCGCGAGACCAATGTCGCCAAAAATCTAGCGCCTAGTATTCCCCGGGAATGCTAGTTTGGCTCTCGGTCCCGTCCACTACTCCCGGCCTTTCTACCAAGGTTCTCTCAAATTACCATGGTCCCTACCGAGTAGTAGAGCAAACATCTCCCGTCAACTATATCATCGAACCGCTCGAGCCATCTTCGGACCACCGCCTGCCGAGGGCGTGAAACAGTTCACGTCGCACGGCTGAAACCGTGCTACAACACTCCCGTGCTGTCATTCCCCTAAGTCGCCAGGTTGGCTCCTTTCTGCGTGGGAGGGATTGTACCGGAGCACATCGGCACCAGCTCTGTTCCAGTGTGGAAGAAGACGTTGAGGATCGCGTGGTTCGCGCTAGGTCGGTTTTCAACTGAGCCAGTTTGTTTAACCGCTTCGTCAAGTACTCTATCAAGTCTACCTGAAGAATACGCTTGTTGCATTTTATATACAATACAATAATCTACGTGCATAAAAATAGCATTTCTTCATCATTTCTCGGGCTCCTTTAGAGTTGGAATATATACCATCCAGTGCCGAGTGCGGTCATTTTCGGCGCAAACCTTGCTGCTAGTAATACTCATAAGAACTTTGTTACCGTAGACAAAATTATCAGCAAAAATGTGCAATTAAGGTGACAAACGCATGGAGCAAAATTAAAAGTGTGAATGGCTTCTTTCTGAAATAGACAGAGCGCATATGATCCCATGATGAGATAGAGTAGTTTATATAGCTGTGAATAAGGGCGTCGTCATGAACATAATCATCTACATAATCGTCACCATCAACCTATTTTATGTCCACTGCAGGACGAAGGCCTCTGCCAGCGATCTTCAATTACCCCTATCTTGCGCTAGCTGATTCCAACTTACGCCCCAAGGTGTGAGGCGTAATATAATGCAATTGGCGCATCATGCAATTGCATTATATGCAATGCAATTGGCGCATCAAGAAGCGTCATTTGGCTTTAAGGAGGACATATATCCCAAGAGATATTCTTATACAGACTGAAGAAATGTGTTTATGAAATATGAGATAAGTTTCAACAGCGACTCCGAGTGGAACAACATGATGACAAAGAGCAGTTGTAAAACATATTCATTTCTTGCCTTGCTTCCTTGCTAGGAATCCGTTTTGAATGATTTCACATTAGATGACCGAACGTATTCTTTACATCGCCTTCATTGTGAAGATATTACACCTAGAGTAATTTTACATGAAAATCAATTCCATTATAATGACGCATTTTTTTGTTCCACACTCTCTGTCTCTCTGTCAGGACCTTTCAACCCATCATCCTCTCTCTCAAGCTGAGTAACATGCAGGCTTTACAGACACGGGCACAAATTTCTGAGTTTTAGTGAAGAGCTTTCTCTCTTTCGCACGGATGCCCTATCGTGGACACATGATTTAATGCGTGTTCAGAAACGCCCTCTTGCGCTAGTGTTGTCGGCCACTGAATTTCGGCGGGCTGATCATGTCGTTATCGATATGATCGCTACCTGGAATTCTAGGCGCCCACCAATGCCGGTAAACGAGGTAGCGTTTCTTATCACTCCTGCATTTTTGAAAGCACGTTCCGGGGCGGAGTACTTACACTACGTAAGTCGACACAGTGCAACAGCAAGCAAACGAGAAAGGAAAACGTCTTCCAGCTCGCTCCCTCTCTATTTGGAAGACATATCTGTCGGCAATGATCCACGCACAACTGACGTTGTGGTTCGGCGGACGTGTGGTTGCGGTGGTGAGACGCCACCACCTCAGTGAATCATCCTGCAAAAGAACGCGGGGCCGGTGTCCACCTACCGACGGCTTCACCGCAGCAATAAACGGCATCCTGCGGGCGTCGAAAAAAAGCAAACAAGAAAAACAAGCGAAGGTTCGAGCATCGTCCTTTTTACCTCAGTTAGTGCGCGCAATCTGACCGCGGACCCTCCGGGTAAGTAACCGCAACGCTTTCCCCGTCCACAGGCCCCATTACGAACGCCCCTGAACCACCAAAGCCAGACCCGTTCTGAGGTCGCCCTTCGATTACGTCCGCTGTTTCCTTCGAGACATTTTTTTTAATTTCTCTCTTTTGTTTCACCTATCTATTGTAGAGTTTTGTTTTCTTTTTTGTTTGAACTCTTCTTGTGTAGTTGGGTGGCCAACTGGTGCAGCATGCAATGCACGCGATTCATAGCGGCCTGGTAGTAAAGTAGTGTATACGTTTGTATATAGTACACACAATCTGTCAAAACGTATATAGGCTAGAGCTATGGTAGCGAACCACTTGAATATCGGCACAGTGCTACTAAGGCCGCCTGCTTTTATTATATAGACATAAATCCCTCCGTTGGCAACAAGTGTCTTAGCGCAGCTCTAACGCATATCAACTAACGCGCTGTGGTGGCCTTTGAGCTGTTTAAACAAGCTATTGTACATATAGGTACCGTATTTATTTCCTCGTTTAACGGGACGCCATCGCCGGGTATGACACCCACCCGCAATTACGACAGCGGGAAAAGAAAATCAAAATATTCGCGCGTATAACCCGCTGAAATAAACGCACTTAACAACGCTCAAATCATTGTAAATACAGTCTCCATTCGCGGATGCATGACTCGTCCACGTCGTACCTTCGGCAAGTGGCTCTGTTCCTTCACTTCTTTGGCGATGCTGATAAAGCTGGATTCACAAGAGCTAGCATGCGCATGCGAGATGGCATCGGGTGTGTGTGTGTGTGTGTGTGTGTGTGTGTGTGTGTGTGTGTGTACGTATGCATATATAAGCTCACTCATGTGCTTGTTGTTGGAAAAGAAAAAAAGGCAAACCTCCACATTAGCACGTTTCCGGCTCTTGACCCAACCACGTGACGTCCGACACAAACGCACAGAAATATGCTTTCGTGCGTGCTTCAGATGAATTGCGAACACCTTCACTCCCGATGTCCGTGGCAGTGATGAGGGCAAACGCGAACGGGCCATCAATGGAGACGGCAAACACGGTGACAACAAAGGGCTTCGTTGTGATGCTGGTACTGTGGAAAGGAGCGATGCTGTATACGGCAAAGCGAAAGTGAACACATTTCCTAACAACACACGAGATCTTTTGACAACTAGACAAGCGACACGTCAATTGAGAATGGTGACATATGCGTCGATATGAACGATATAAATAAAATAAAAAAGGCAAGCTTCTGGCTCAGGTAAGGATGCAACAAGAACAAAACAACAAAGGAAATAAACCGCACTTTTTGGGGGGTTGCATGCGGAAGCTTGTGTTCTTTTGAATCGTTACGTGAACAGCATTCCGTCCATGAGGTTAAACTGAGTTGATGGCGTTATCGTACAACTATTTTTTATGAACTTTTCTATAGTAACATTATTTAGCTCAGTCAACAAAGCCCAACCCGTACTTGCGCACTAAAATGTGCTATACCGAGAGTTTCTGATGCACTGATCGAATGGATACTCGCGCGCGCAGCCCATATCTACTGCTATGCCAAGCATAACTGAAATTTTATTGGGCCCTCAGCGGCAATGATATAGTTCTTCGTTCGAAGTTTCCAGTTTCTATATATATATATATATATATATATATATATATATATATATATATATATTTCAGCACCAAGTATTTGAACTTGCAGAGTTCAGATTGGCTCGTCACTCTCGTGATATGAGTTTCGCAACGCTCACCGTAGCCTTCACCCTGACCCATTGTAATGCGCTCCAACCACTTGCATTTGTTTACCGCACCTCAGTGTTACGTGAACGAAGCTCGGTGTGTATTACTGGCTGATTACCCTGCCATTATGACCAGTCGCGGTACCGCAGTGTCTCTGGAGAGACGCTGCTGTGCACGACGGTGATCCTTCGATGTCAGTTACAGCGACTGCAATTCAATGGGGATGGAATAAAAAAAAAAGTTGGCAGTTTGTACTAGTGGTGCAAGGTTGGGTCCCAGTGGAGCTAGTTCCGGCTTTTGGCAAGTGTTTCTAGGCTTTGCTTAGTTTTTCGAGGTTACACATAGTTCGGCTAGGCTCACATTAAGTGATGCTAGGTTTTGCTAAGTTTTGCGATGTTGTGCTCGGCTTGGCTAGGCGCATACTAATCGAGAGAGGCGACATGTCTGTCGGCGTGCCGGCTGCTCAGAGCTTTCTATAGCATATCAGTGACGTCACGGCTAAGCGAACGCTTGCTTCTCCTCGGCTGGGGAGAGAGAAAGGGAAGCGCCGCATGCCTCGGCGAGACTACACCCTACGCAAGTGTTGGGATGAGAGGAGGTTGCGTCGCTCGGCGACACACAGCTGGGCCGAGTTTTCTGTCGGCCCGAAACGGACTTACGTAAAGCTTAACAGCGCCGCTGTAAAAAAAAATATCCCTCGCGTTTGGTGCTTTAGATGCACGTTATCGAACACCAGGTGGTCAAAGATACTCTGTAGTCCCCCACTACAGGGTGCCTGAGAATGAGATCGCGGTACTGGCATGTAGAAGCCCAATTTTTAATTTAAACTGTGCCATTACGCTTAAATAAGGGTAATCTCTCTTTATCATTGGAGTCTTCTACCGCATCATGTTGGCTTCGTTGTGTCCTGAGCCGTTCAGCAGCTCAGCAGCTAAGACTGTCTAAAAGGAATGATATTGCTCACCTGATTATGTAATTAGAGTGTCAGAAATGCTCAAAGTTCAGTTGCACCTTTTTCATTGAAAGAGGCACATGAAAAACAAATATTTTGTGCTGAGAGTTAGTAATCAATTTTGTAAGCAAGGTCCCCTCAAAATTCTTCAATTATGATTTTTTTAACCTGGTATTTAGAACGCAATATTGCCACTCGTTTTCATTAAGTTGTAGAAATTAGAAATACAGAAAATAAAAATTGCGGTGGAGCCAGATGCAGGACCATTTTCCTTTAACACAATCTGAATATTCAAGCCTCGCCTGATCGCTGAATCAGAAATAATCCGTGCTTGTCTATACCCGCTTTTCATACACCGGCCAATAGAGGTTAAATTCTGGGGTATACGACTTGCTAAAACCCCGATGTGATGATGGGTCATGCCGTAGTGGGGGACCCATTAAATTTGACCATCATAGGATTTTTAGTTATTGCGTGCAGCAGCGAGTATTTTTCTGTACATTACCAATACCTGAAAACTAAGAGGTAAGACAGGAAGATGCACAGCGGCTGGTCGGCTATGCAGATTCTTCTGCGTTTGCTATTTATCATATTTATATTTTTCTAAAGCCTAACGGACATGATGGCACTGCTCGGTACCACATGCAATGACAACCCAAAACTGCGCAATGAAAACTGTCTTTTGTATAAGGTATATCTTGCATTGTAATTAAGCAAGAATATCATAAAATCAGCTTTTTCTTTTGAAAATAAAGAAGACCATGCACATTCCTGGCAAAAAAAGATTCTTATTGTGTAAGGGCTTCATGGACACGTGCATATGTTCTGTCAACGTGCCTTGAAAAATGCTGATGGACAATTGCGCTTAGAAAAATATAGATGTGGCTCTTTAAGACAGGGCTGGAGTAGTCGGAGCACGCAGTGCTGATTTGTTTATCTCATTGTGTGCGAACAGTTGCAATAAAACAAAGTATGAAGAAATTTAGTGGATGCGCGACTTTTCAATTTTCATTGCAATTCCTCATTCAGACATAGATGCAGGCATAGTTCGCACTGGCTGTTCTTTAAATGAAATATTTTTTAACGTTACCATGCGGGCCACATACCATTATGGAAACGTATCGCGCGGAAGTGAAGCTGGATTACACAAAGAATTCTATATTTGGCTATTCACTATGCGATTATTGTAATATTCTTTATGCACAGAGTTGAATTGCGAAAGCAATAAGCACAACATTTCCGAAGATAAATTGCAGGGAGAAACTTGTGCGAGTTGCCTAATACTCTGGAGTACATATATTTCTGTTATTTTCTGTACTTCTCAGACCAATTTACCCTTCCTGCACGATGGTATGATATCAAGCACTGTAAGCATAAGGTGAACGCTTAGTCGAAGCACGTGCGAACTCGCGTATGTTAGGCAGAAGTGAATACTTCTAGTTTCAAGCGAAAGACAGAAAAGATCGCAAAGCCCATTACGAGATCCTACGTTTTAAGAACAGTCAAAGAAGACAATTTTTTTAAATGCGAGGCATTTCTTGCCGGCGGATCTGTCCGTCCGTCCTGCGTCCCACACCCCCACAGCGCATGCGCGTCCCCTCCCCCTCTCCTCTCCTACGCTCCCCCTTTCTCTCCTCTAGGAATCCGGAGCGGCGCGCACGACCGGTGGTGCGACCGCTGCATACTCCGCTGGAGGTGCCACGCTAGTTCCGCGGTATGAAAATGACGGAGCGCGCGCGGCTCATTCTCTCTCCTGTGCAGCGCCGCGATGAGCGCTCGGGCCGCTGCCGCGAAACCATCTCCCGCTCAAGCTAACCATCTCCCCGATGCTTCGCATCCACACATGGTTCCCTTTAGCGGGAGATAGAGTAATTTTTTTTCGTGCACAATTGTGCTCGATTGCTGCGCGCGGATTATTAGCATGTGTGGCTACCGATTCAGCTTGTGCCTTCGCGCTTCCGCGTGGCTTATATCACCGTTCTGGTAGCGCTGTTGCAGATTAAATGATTATCTAATATCTAACTGCCTTTTCGTGTACTCTCGCATTTTCACAAGAGATTTTTCTACTCTTCCATTAGAGAACTTGTGCCCGGACATAGTAAACCTACTCCATACGAAGAATAGAAGATTTTTCCGAAAGTGGTGTCATGTGAGCGTCAAGCGGTTCACATAGTAACAGAGTCAACGACACTTCCTTTGCTCTTCGTACATAGTCTAAGTACACGACCTGATCTTGCAGTATACTTCTTTCTGTCCTAGCATCCTATTTTTCCCATTACGATTCGGCTTCGGTATTGAGGTCGCTTGTTAGAAATACAAGTTTCATTTGTTTCTTGTTGTTCTTTTTATTTTTTCTACCATATGTTCTTATCCATGCCATTTACTTGCTGCTTGTCAGGTTCGTGAGCAAGACAAAGTACGTATTTTGGCAGCATCGAGCCGGGACAAGTTCATTTCCGTCGCAGTGCGTTGTGCGTCTGAAAGTTATTCTCCTCACCCTTGAATTTCATTTCCGTAGCAGAGAAATCCTCGTTTGACACATATTTGTTTAATAGCTATTGAAATTGTCCAAGTTATTTTTGAATGATGCTTGCAGCGTCGCGCTGCGAGCATGTATTTTAGCTTGAAATGGGCTCTGGCACACACTTCTCATTCCTGTTTTATTGCCATAACAATTATATGGACACTTCAAGCGGATTTCTGCCGTCGTCGTCGCCGCCGTGAGGTTCCGCATAAAGTGCAAGGGCGATAAAATCGTCGCCGCGCGCCGTATGTTCGAGTAAAAGCGCGCGGGAGACGCGCGCTTTCACGCAGAGCGAACGCACGGCGGAGAGCAAACGCGACCTCCTTCGTCGCATGACAGGCCGTGGGGGTATGGGAGGGAGTGGGAGCGATGCTGTGCTGCCGCACCAAATGCATATCTTGCAACCGGGCGCAAGGGGAGCTGACGACGCAATTCCCCACGCGAAAGGCGGAAAGCGAGAAGGCAGCGCGGGAGGGAGGGGAGGGGGCGACTTCTACTTTTCTATCAATTGCGTACTTTGTGCCGGTGCGGGCTATCGCGTGCACCGTATCTTGAAAGCGATCTCCAGACCACTCTGACCTTTGCATGCGATGTGCTTTCGCCGCTCAGTTTCCGTCGAAGTGATAGATCGCACGAACATTCGCTCGCTGCGGTGGCCGCGCTTGGCTCACGCCAGCGTTTTCACAGTGGTCGTTTGCGTTGATAGAGTGTGATCTATTCAGTTAGTGAATGTGTCCAAGTTTATTCAGCCGATAAAACTACTATCCCTACTCCGTATACTATACTACTGAATTTTCTATCGCAATTGATGGTTCGCCTTTCGGGCGAAACTGCGACTTTTCTTTCTGTTATGATTATAAAGGTGGGAATAATTTGTAGTAGCAAATATACACTGTGAAAGAACAGAAATTGAATCCCGGAATTCACGTGTTAGGGGAAATCGGAGGAGACAATTCCCTTCGGCTTTCTTTTTTGCTTTGTTTCTTCCGTACACATCTGCTTGCGCACTTGCTACGCGCGGCCTATCAACACTAATTATGGATATCGCGTCGAATGTTCGCGCTGACTTTCGGACAGTCCTTCTAACCATTTCACAGATTTACTGACTGTTGGTTAAGCCACGTACTTTTTAAGTGTTATCGCATTTTTCTGATTAAATATGTTCACCATTCTATTTCGAGAACTTGCGGTAGCACGGAATAAACCTACTCCATGGTGCAGAGTACGAGAACTCTCTCGAATGTAATGAAATGAGCGTCAAGCAGTTGCTCTCGGACAGTTAAGTACAGTCGACAACACTGCGTTCGTTGTTCTTATGTGACACTGAATGCAGTACACTTCCGTTTGCCTCTGCCCCCGTTTTGTCTCATCTAGGACTGTGATTGTGTATTCAGTTCATTTGTCAGAACAAAACATTTAATTGTTTAGTTCGCCAATGTTATTTTCTCTAGGCCGCTTGTTTACTGCCCGTTAGGTTTACGAACAAAACGAACCTCACCACGGCACGCTGCTTTCGACAGGAGTTCATTTCCGTTGCAGTGCTTTGGGCCTCTGGAATCCATTCATTTCGCGCCTGGCTATCATTTCCGTGACGGAGACATCTTAATTTTATGCGTTTTCTTTGTACTTCGGTTAAAGCGTTCTCAATAGCTCTTGCACTATTTGTGCAGCATCGCGTTCCGGGAATTCATTTTAGTACCGGAATAGTTTCGCAAACACTCTCCGGATGCCTGCTTTTTCCGCTACACGCCGGTTGCTTCTCAGCCGAACTTAGTTTTCGGGAGTTATGAAGAAAAACAAATGCGCTCTTCTTGACGCAGAGGGCAAGAAGACAAGCAGAAAAAAAGACACTGTCGTTTTCCACACTCATGGCTTGAATGTACGTTATTGTCTTTACAACAAAAGTTCATGGAATTTTGAACAGTCAATTTTGAAGTCTTTATTTCTTATAGTTCACCATTACTGGTGCTTTTGATTTGGGCAAGCAAAGTGTTTCTTCTTTCTTTCTGATATCTGCACGGTTTTCGGAGTCTCATAAGTTTACGGGGGAAAAATACAATGGAAGTTTGGCAGCGGCACTAGTTAGCGTTTTAAATGGTGCCTCACCTGGTTAAGGCATTGCAAAAAAGACAATCGCGGCGTGTAGATCACGCGATGGCATCTGCAAAGTGTGAAACGTCTGCATGACCCGAAACCAACTGCACTTTCGAGCAGAAGCCCAAGTGCTCCAGGTCGTTCAGACAAATACCCCTGGGTAATACGCGCTTTCTGCAACTTCATCACTATGCCACGTAAACTCCGTAAATCCCTGCATGTGCAACTCCACGCTTTACCGCCCTATGGAGTGCGCCTCATAATAAAGAAAAAGGAAGACAAAAAAAAAAGAAGTCGAAGCGCGGCTTGCGGCGGGAACGTGTCGCGTCCTTCCGCTCACGCTTGAAAGCTGGCAGGAAAGAAGACTCGCTTGCGGACGCTTGTCGAGGCAAAATTAGAAATTTCCAACGTAGACAGTGAAGCTAGCCTTCTGTCAGGCTGGCAGTGCTATATTTGAAATTTTACTATCTCCTTCTATAATAAAGAAATTTCAACATTTTTTCGGTAAGGTGCTTCCTAGACGGCATTCTGCAACTTCCATTGAATAATTTAAGTTTCTAACGCGGACTAGTGAGGGGCCCTTTAGAAGCAGTTCCAACTAAGGTGCCGGAGAGCTTTATACATAAAAAAGAAAGTTGATATAACACACATGTTCGAACTTATTTCATGCAAAGCTTTAGTGAAGCGGTTAAATGAAGGCTTTACAAATATAATGGGCATGCGTACAATGTTTACTTTCACGCTATGCAACGTGTAATCTCATGGAATGTTTGCGTTTGTCCATGAAAAAGGTCACAACTTTATTCTGATGCAGTTTTTATGTTTATGCAATGCATCGTTCACAGGCTATGCCAAAATATAAACTCCAAATCAGGCAGACGCATACTGTCAGCCGCATCCACAGTGATGCCTCAAGGTCGAAGGCGATGTATGACGCTTGTCGAAGCAAGAATGGTGATTATAAGTGTATGCACACAAAAGTACGACACGTATCAAGCTATATATAGGGATTCTGCACGTCTTGTGTCACAGTGTGACCTACTCATTCTGGAAGATTGGCCCAGAACCCTCCCCCCACCCGCCCCCCGTATTGGCACATACGGAATGGACAACTCAAATCAAATAAATCAAAGAATACGTCAATTATCTATCTCCATTCAATTAGCAGATCGGTGTGCTTTAGAGATATGTCTGAGCCGAGTATATATGTCAGGTTTCATGCAGGAATCTTGCTTGGACATGTTCATTCGGGAACATTTACCAAGAATGGGTACAGGCCTCATGACGTATATTGCGCGGCGAAATAAAAAAAAATAAAACAATAGAGTAGGAAATCTGCTAATAGTAGTTTTGGAGACCGAAGCGGATACGACTCGAATAGTGCTAGTAACGAATCGATTCGAATTAAATATTCCATACTTTTCGAATAGTTTGCGAATGAGATACAGGCTTCTCACCAGAAATGTCAATTTTCATTCACGGCACTAGAAAGTTTCTGCCATTACAATGCGCGTTAGAAAGCCTACTGCATTTTGTAAACACAAGGGGAGACTTAAGATTAACTAACCAGTTTGTTGGCAAACTCAGCGCTCTTCTGATCATACGCGGTCATGCATTATCACATAAAGTGCAGAAAAGCATCCTTGCGGCCTAAATAACATTCGTGCAACGTTGTCGCCCAAATCAGAAATGCGGGTCATCTGGCTGAGTGATCAAACTACATGGCATTTTTTTCTATATATTTCGGATGGTCGTGACAGATGGTGCCACTATTGTATCATGCATGCTGTAATGAAACGCCTTCATATTTAATACGACGGCCAACACATGTGCTGTATCTATAAATAGTATCCAAACAATACCCACTGGCGCAGCTCATGTCTAAAGAAAGTTTTATTGTGTTTCATCGTGGTTTTATCGGAAAAGTCCAGCTCCCTGAGCGACGGCGTGCTCTGGTGCATTATCCCCGGCGCAACGGGTGAAACTCATCGTACTTGCTTCATTTTCATGTTATATCGTGCACAGTCGACGACGTGAAATATTCGAAAACTACTTAAAAAGTACTTGTGTTTCGAAATATCGACTATTCGTTTCAAGGACCGGATCGAATCGGGGAGCATTCGATTCGGTAGTCGAAGTTTTCGAATATTCGCGCACGTCTAAAATAAACTTGAAGAAAAAAACAGCGCAAAAGTGACGAGGACGAAAAGAAGGCAGGTACAACAGACAAGCGCTAACTTTCAAGCGAAATTTTATTTGAAGAAACAAGGTTTATATACATGAAAATGAATTGCACCACCGTGACGTCATGAACTCCATGTCACATCAAAAAGGCAATCTGTTTATTGGCAAGTGCCACTGACGGGCAGCTAATGCACGTACCCTCAGCCATCGCAATGTAAAAAACTGCCAGAAACTTGGTGCCAGAAACTTGGTGTCATAAAGATTCGGACGGCATTTCTGACGTTTACAATGTCCAGCCAAATGACCTCCCGCATTGTTAATAACGGCCCAGTTGTGCTCTCGCGTCCTTTCATTGTAACATGGCCCGGTTTGCCCAATATATACCTGCTTGCAGCTTAAGGGGATTTCATAGACAACATTTCTAGTGCAACGCGTGTGTTGCGCGCATGTTTCTTAAAGCATGGGTCAGATTGTGTTTTGGTCACCATCGGGCATATTTTGGCCAGTTTACATGGCGCACCAAAGACAAGATTAACATTGTGCCTCTGCGCAACCTTATTGAGGTTGTGGGACACCCTGTGCCAGTATGGGATTACGTGTAGCCTCCTGCTGTCAACTGGTTTTTATTTGTTAAATCCCACTCTTACATGTTTAATCTTTTGAAGAAGCTTATCGCAGACGCTAGTAACCAAAGTATACGGGAAACCGGCTTGGCTCAGTCTTGTAACCTTGTTGTTAAAGCTGCTTTCTACTTTGCGAATGCAAAATTTATTTAGCGCTTCCTTTAGACACGGCATTGCAACTCCTCTTTTTATTAATTTGGAGTGGGCACTGTCATACGATATCATTTGCTTCTTCAACCTTGGATGGAATTCCCAACAAACATGCGTGTTCATTAAGGTGAGCTTCAAATGCAAGAAACGAATGCAATTGTCAGTTGGCCGCTCACACGTGAAGTTTTGAGCCTTCGATGCGTTTCTAAAGGTGTTAATTACCTCTTCTACTTTGTCATCTAGCCTTGACTGTGGCACCTTGTTAATGACCACCAGATATTCGTCGACGTACAGGCGCTCCCAGGATAATTCGGAACGCAACAACACACGCGGCCGCTGGCCGGCGGAGCGCACCCGTGGAAAAAAAAGTACCATGGTCTGCGCGTGCGCGGTCACCCTAGCGAGCAAGGTTGGCTCCCTAGTGCATCTAGTTTGTGTTGCGCTGCTCCAAAACGGTATACCTCTAGGTGCCCCTTAACGTTTTGTCAAGGGGGGCTGGGCCGGTGGTGTCGGTGACAAGCTGCGTCTGCGCATGCACGCGCATTGGAGCATAAGCGCTCGTGTCTGAATGTTCGGGTGCTTGGGCGCCTTGTTTTTCATTTTTCATGTGGGCCGTATTTGTCATTTGCTCAAAATACTTATGGTAGGTGATCGTGGATAGCGCTCGCAAAGGGCGGCGTTTTGTGTGATGCAACCGTGATGATATCGGCGGCTTGATTGATAAACAGGCATGAACATATTTAAACAATGACAGTTACGCGAATTCCGCCCTATTCCAATCGAGGCAGCATGCCGAAAAGAGTGCCGATGGATGTGTGGAGAAATATAATTAAGCTCAATACACAAGCTTTACCTCAACGTCAGATATACCGCCTCACAGGAAAGTCCATAAGTGCGCTCAACCGAATAATCCAAGCATACAGGGATGAAGATGGCCGACTCAAAGATGCAGCACCATCGGGACGAAACCGATGCACGTCGGAAGAGCCCGACCTTCTCATTGTTGCGGCAGCCCTTGCCGATCCTTTTCAGAGCGCCCACCAGATCAAGAAAGCCCTCAACCTGCAAGCCAGTGAGGAAACAATTAGAAGGCGCATGCGACAGGCTGGTCTTCGTGGATTTGTCGCAGCACAAAAGCCACACCTTACGGAGCGCCAAAAACTCCGGCGCCGTCAGTTTGCCAGGGCATATGAGCGCTGGACGATTGAAGAATGGAAGTAAATAATACTCTCAGATGAATCAACATTTTCATCTAGATGGGATCAAGAGCGCCGCATATGGAGACTATGCAACTGGAGGTATTTTCCTTTTATTTCTGATCTTTTGAGCACAAATTCTTCGGACGCGCAAAAAGGTATTTTATCTGAAGAGACCATTATCTGTTCCCTTCTTTTCGTGTAGATACGAGCCTGGGTATGTTTCCAAGATCTACAGCAGCGGGCACTGTGCTGTCAACGTTTGGGGAGCAATTAGCAAAGAGGGCCTCGGTCCGCTAATCCGACTGTCCCCATCGTTCACAGCTGAAGCTTACTGCGAAATTCTGCACTTCCACCTATTGCCATACGCTCTGTACGGGCCATTTAAAAATGGCTGCTACTTTTTCCAAGAAGACCTGAGTCCGGTGCACACCGCCAGAGGTGTGGAAAAACTTGTTTAAGAACGTGGTGTTCGCGTTCTTGACTGGCCTCCGAAAGGTGCAGACTTCAATGTTATGAAGAACGTGTGGGGCACAATGAAGGAAAGTTTATCCAAGCAGAATCTGGGAGGTGCCAGCTTCCACTCGCCTTAACGCGCGAGTGGAAGCTCCTTGGTGAGAGAAGGGACTTCGTATATGCGTTCGACGAGTCATTCCACGCCGCCTACAAGCTGCGCTTCGCGTGGACGGCGCATTCGCGCGATATTGATAGCGGAAAATGCCAACCGCTTTAGACGAAACACAGTTACGTTTCAATTATTTTTGTTTTCTGTGGAAAAAATAAACCCAGTGTTCTTCCTGTTATTTAGATTTACTATGTTCTCCTTACTATTTTTTTTTACATTCTCCCTCCATGAAAACGAGGGGTGACTACTTCATGACGTCAATAAAGTTTACTACCTACCTACCTATTCAGCTCACACAGCCTACACTTGATTATCATTGCATATTCCCTCTGAGCAAAATAAAATGAGTATGAAAATGAGTATCTACGCCAACAAACGCCGACACGCGATTACTACATAAGGATACTCGCTACCAATGGTCCAGATTCCGTGATTGATTGGCGCACAATATATGCGAACCACGTAACGTGGTGCGCAAATAAATGATTGGAGTCGTGAAGAGTTCATTAGAGTGCCCTTTGCATGAATTAACTTCCTGTGTGTGAAATTGGCCCTGATGAACGTGCCGCGTTATTTCATTTTGTAAACTCTTTTACTGCCACTATCGCCGACACACCCGTTAAGGGAGGGTTCATGTAATAGTGGAAATTGTCCTCGTATTACGAAGCTAGTAGTAGCACGGATCGGGAGATAATTTAATAAGAACTAATACTTCGCAGGACAGGCTAACACGGTTGAAAAATAAGGCAGCGATGCCGGGAGATATTAGAAGCGTTTTACATTGCGAGGGCCGAGGACACGTGCATTAGCAGCCCGTCAGTGGCACTTGCCGACAAAGATATTGACTTTTTGATGTGATATGGAGTTCATGACGTCACGGTTGTGCAATTCATTGTCATGTATGTAAACCTTGTTTCTTCAAATAAAAATTCAGCTGGAAGTTAGTGGCCTGTCTGGTGTAACTGTCTTCTTTTCGTCCTCGTCTCTATTGCGCCTGTTTTTTCTTCAAGTATGTTACTCCAACTGGCCCACATCAGGCTCCTGCTGCTCTAAAATAAAGGAAGCCAATGAACCTCTTGAATACATTCTACCACTCCAGTAACAGATCGGTGTGCGTATTTTTGAACCGTCAAGCCACGCCTCTCCAAATGTGGCTCACAATGTTAAAGTTAGCTCCGAATGCCGCCATGCATTGCGCGACAACGGCACCTTGTGTGCTCGTGACGCATGCATGCATGATCGAGTAATAGCTTCTTTACTCTACACAACGATGGCGATGTAATGCGCATTACTTTTATTCACGCAATGAAAAGCTTGCATGCTTAACTTAAGAGCTATGCTAAGCGTGCATGCTAATTTAAGAGAATGCTAAGAGTCTAACTACTCGAGTCTTTTCATGCCATTTCTGGGTCGTACATGTTGAATGCGGGGGCGCCATAGACGAACAAGCGTGAACTTTCTACAAAACAATCGAGCAGGTACAGGGCCTATAACTTCGTATGACCATGTATGTTTCAGTTTACTGGATTATGCCTAATATGGGTGAGTTCGCTCTCTGTAACGCGACCACTCCTGCTCTGATCGACAAACGTACTGCTTAGCCAAAATTTGGCTTTCTGTACGCTGAGCGAAAAGCTAAATTAAGCAGCGATTGCGTCATTGGTGGCGTGCCAACGGCATCGTCCATGCACATGACAAATGGGTGATTGAGTAACGACGTTTTCCTACACACGACACTAATGTAAGGCATTACGGTTGCAAAGAGATAATCCATAATACTGCAATATGTTTTTATTACATGCGTTTTTAGCAAGCGGCTCCCTATGGTGGCAGTACTGGAAGGAATTTCGCGTGTGAATTTTTCATACGCGCGTGACATAGAAATAAACTGCAGGGAATGAGAAATATAGAGAAGAAGCTTCAAAACATTAAACAATAAACGTTTCAAGCACTCTGCGACAGCCTCCTTTATTTATCGAACGCAATATATTTGCAAAACCACAGGTTCATCACCGCGCAGGCATACCTGCACACATGTACACAAGACATACATGTAAATGCATGTGCGTGCGTGCATGCGTGCATGTCTACGTGTTTGCCTAAGTGTGTTTATAAACAGCGAGCTAATAAACAAGTGGTGTAATGTATATAACCGAGTTTCTAATGCAAAACTGGTTTCTCAAAGTAGGAGCTGCCGTCTAATAACGTGAAGCCTGCGCACTTATTTCAGCACTGCCACGTTTACTCAGAAATGCGGCAAACTTTGCGCGCTCATATTAGATGGTGAGATGCGCGCTGAGCCTTTCGCTGAGCGAAATTAATCTTCTGCGCACTGGAAGTTTCCCACCTCAGCGTGAAGGCACCTGCTGCTAATGCTGGAGAAGGCAGCATCTGAAACCGCATTCTTGGCTGAAGCTTTTCCATTTACTCTCACTCTCGGTGACGGAACCTCGGACGCTGACGCGTTCTGTCTGCTTTTTGACGTTGCGTGCAGTACATGTGTGTGCCCACTTCCGCGGCAGCTTTTAGAACTAGACAATTCATAAGCCTGCAGAAACCCCGTGTTTACACCTGGTCAGCGAGAACGCCCGTGTGGAGAATCAAGATAGGACTATCGCCCTTACCAACGGGTTCGGACTGTTATGCACTTAGTGATATGAAACATTATAGTTGCTAGAATGCCCAAAGCTTGTGGAATTGCGCAAGATAATATTTGACGGACAGATACATAATGTGTCCTTGTGCGCTATCATTGAGCAGTTGATCTTCCCGGACCCGCCCTGGTGGCTTACCAGCTATCGTGTTGCGCTGATAAGCACGAGGTCGCCAGACCGCCTCCCGCGTTGGCCGCATTTGGATAGGCGGCAAAATGCATAAACGGCCGTGTTCCGTGCATTGCATGGGGGCACCTTAAAGATCCCTGGTGGTCAAAATTAATCCGGAGTCCCCCACTACGGCGTGTCTCCCGAATTCAATTTGCTCTTCATGGAAGGGCACTGGATTTTCAGGAGAGAGGTGTATTTCTTCCTGCTCCTCTTCCTGAAGTTTCCCAACAAATGTTAACTGTCACCAACGCTGTAATGAGTTGATGACCTCATTAGGAAGGAAGTGAGCTTCGTCGAGTGGTAGCGCTCTACCTGTGTATGTTGCGAACTGCCTATCCGAAGTATGTTTATCCGCGCACGTTAAACGGAAATGCTAAGGCGCATTAGTTGTGGAGGTGCCTGTGCAAAGCTGGATCCGTCCCTACTTCCTTCTCCTCCTTAGCATCTTGTACGTGCATTTGTACTACACCGCAAGCAACGCTTTGTCAAAGCGCGCAGCACCTCAGCGATAGGTACTGGACTTGCGTGGCAAGCCCAGTGCCTATGACTCATTTAGGCACTCTTGTGTTGACATGAAAGAACGACAGACATCAAGCGGACACACTCTTTGCTGCTTGTGTCCATGTCTATGGAGCCACACTTATTCTAATCAAGGGTAACTGACAAACAAGCTCACATAGCCACACTTCTATATACCGACTATGATTTCATGCTACACTGACGAAAACAAATAACGAACAAATAAACAAACTACCTACCAAACAACGAAAGAAACGAACGAACAAAATGTGCGAATATAAATTCAGATACTGAGTGTAATTCCATCATTTTTCTCTGTAAAGATGACTGTCAGGCTAATTGTTTGTCGATTCATTTGCCGCTTTGCTAGCATGACAAAAATAAAAGAAAAAGCAAGAAAAGAACATACAGAATAAAAGGTACTATTCACGTACTTACAACGGCGAGGGTTTACTGAAGATATCGTAGCAGACTGATACACCTCTGTGCGCCTCACGACGACAATCAATATGTATGCATCACAGTTAAAAAGAACAAACTCGTGTTTACTCTCATAGGCATGTATAGATCGCCTTCAAGAAATTTCGATACAAAAATATTAGCCGATATCTTGAGTGTTTGTCCTGCCCCATGGGTCATCATAGGAGATTTCAATGCACACCATCTGGCATGGGGAAGTACAAGGACAAATGAAAGAGGACGAAGATTAGTAAGCATCGCCTACAACTACGGCCTTACTCTCCTGAACGTTGGTAGCTCCACCTTTCTTCGAGGCGTGACATACGGCAGCTGCCTCTACCTTGCTTTCGTCTCCAACTCTCTCGCCAGATGTGTGAAGTGGTTTCTAGATATTGAGACATATAGGAGTGATCAGATTCCCACCTATCTTAACATCAAAGGCTTGTCGTCTAGGTCTGGTCCACGGAAGACTATTCAGACGATTCAATGGGCCACCTTCAAATCTGATATGGAAGATGCTTGCCGCAAAGGCCTAACCTCTGGGCTAGAGCCAGCAATTAAAAGTACGATGCAAAACGCCACTCGCATGGTGACGATCTCTTCCACGCGAAACGATTTCGACATGGAATTAGAGCGACTTCGAGCACTTCGTCACCGGGCGGAACGTCGATATCGGCATACAAAATCAATCCATGACCTTAGGGCAGCCAGGAGGATGCAAAAGAAGATTCAGCGTCGTATGGATAGATTAGCGTCGGAACGTTGGACAACGTTTTGCCAGACACTAGACCCCCGCAAGCCACTGTCTCACGTTTGGAAAACGGTGCAAGGTCGGCGTTGCCTTCCGGAACAGCGTCTTCTATTCAAGGCGCTCGCGCTCTTCCAAGGGCGGCAAGACATCGATGTCGCAGAAGACTTTTGTGCGAGTATCGCCGACCAAGCGACTCGTCCAGATCCTCCAGTCCAAGGTGACGTCCCCCATTCCCGTGATTGCCGCATGGACCTTCCTTTTAGAATGGAGGAGCTCGAGGCGGCACTAGCTCTCTGCATGCGCTCTATCTCCGGGTCCAGATGGTATATCATACCGAGACTTGTGCTATCTCGGAGAATCCACACGGAGAGAATTGTGGAGTCTTTGCAACTCCTCATGGCAGGAGGGAAATGTTCCTGACGAATGAAATGTAAGCCGCCTGGTGCCACTCCTGAAGCAGGGAATATCCCCACTCGAGCTCACCTCTCACCTGCCCAATAGCGCTGGGCAGCTGTCTAGGAAAGATAATGGAACGGATGATCCGTGACCGCCTGGAATAGTACCTTGAACACTAGAACATTTATCTGAATTCCATGGCTGGTTCCCGACGTGACCGCTCTTCCATCGACAATGTAGTTGATCTCGACGAGGATGGCGATGTGGGCTTGTTGGTCAGTCATCATGGAAAGGTATTTGGATAGCGCAGAAAGAACATGGACACGGGAAGAAACGAAGACGAAGACAAGCGCTAACTATCAACAAGGAAATTTATTTGCGGGACCGGTCGTACTTATACACAAAAACCACGTGCACAGCTATATCAACTCTGAAGATAAGTACATGACGGCATAAAAGCAATCTAAAGCTGTTGCATCAAGAAAACACCAAAAACCTAAATGATCAATTGCAAATGCGGTCAGCTTTCATGGCATATGCAAATAATCTAACTCTCTCGCCGACAGTGATAGTGACGGTTTGCTGATACATTGGTCAGCGGCCAAGAGGATTTGCTGAGTTTCTATTATTAATCTTACATTCTCGCGTTTATCCCTGCATATAATGGCGGTGTCATCTAGAAGAGGGCGACATGGACACGTTTTGCAATGCAAAGCAATACACTCTGTACCTTATTTCTGCGCTCTCTTAAGCGCTCATTGATGCATCTTCCGGTCTGCCCTGTGTAGCATCTGCCGCATGACAGCGGAATACGATAGACCACCCCTACAGTGCATCCGACGAACTCTTTTTTGTGGTTACTTATCACACACCTGACTTTTTCTGTCCTCATTGGGTAAGTGGTTTTAAAGAGGGTACGTAGTTTATTTGGAGCTGAAAAACGTCCCGCCCGTTACCTCGACTCCCTATCTTTTTTCAGGCTATGCGAAATCTGGTGTATGTACGGAATCATTGCAGTTTTCACCTGGTGACGTCCGCTAGCTCTCCCATTCTATTGAGGACATTGTCCCGAACGTTCGTGTTTGAGCAGCTTTTCTGCCACCGACACCGCCACCTGGTTAGGATAACCAGCCTCCTTAAGACGCGCGGACTGCTGATGGAAACTGGTTTTTACTAGGTGTGGGCGTGATTTCTTAAGGGAGTTTTTCAAACACATGTTAGTTATGCCCCTCTTCACCAACTTCGATTGAGCTGAATGAAATTTGTGAAGTTTGTTAGCTTGTAGGCGGTAAGCCCAGCAGGTCCTACTATCAGTAGAGATGAACTGAACGTCAAGAAAACGAAACTCATTGTTGACAGGCATTTCAAAAGTCACGTCAAGAGGTCTCAAACGCAACAAATCGTAGAGACATCAGCACATTTTACTTGGAAACTATTACTAGGACAATTCAGTAACACTGAAAAATCGTCAACAAATGTAAAAGCTCGCTGAAAAACTGTTAGTACCGTGAGGCGTTCACACATGTGCCTGTCTAATTGTGCTAAATATAGACTGCTGAGGACGGTAGCCAGACACAATCCTATGTAAATCCTATTCTTCTGTAGATGTGTCCTATTGTTCCACTGTACAAAGGTAGAACAATAGGTAAAGTTGCAGGAAGTTGAATCTGGATAAACTAAGGAAAATTATAATGAAGTCAGATAAGCAGGTTCTAGATGTATTTTTTAATGCATGACACAATTACATGAGGCCATTCTAGATGCTCCAGCGACGGTTGGCCTAGGTGGTCGAGTCTTTTTGTGGATTGCAAGTTACCTGGCTGCAAGATCATTCTTTGTGTTAACTGACGATGGCCAAACTACGCGACGCTATACCAGCAGGGGCGTTCCTCAAGGCGGTGCTCTCAGCCCAACGCTGTTCATTCTCGCTCTTGTTGGACTTGCTGAATACTTGCCAACTACCATCAAGATTTCAATATACGCAGACGACATCTGTGTCTGGACTTCGACAGTCACACATCCTCAGATACGTGCGCGGCTTCAAAGAGCAGCAACTTTGACAGCGAGCTACTTGTGTAAACAAGGTCTCAGCATATCACCAGAAAAATATGCACTAGTGGCATTCACTCGCAAACCAATGGCGCGTTATGTCATCTCAATCAATGGGCGCACCATTTCCTATGTCAGAACCCACAGGTTTCTTGGCGTAATCATTGACCAAGACTGGTTAACCTCCCTGCCTTTCTTTCTCCACTCTTTCCTTCCTTCTTTGCCATGACACGCGTCTTATATTGCTAACCACGTGACTTGTTTGGCAAATTACCTTTATTGCGTAACAATGTGCCAGCAACTCAGACCAGAGCAGTTCGGCCCAAAGCAGCTCAGACCACTTGCTTAGATCAGTATAGGCCTTTGCTATTAGCCTTTCGTTGTGACTGGAACAAATCTATGGTGAAATAAGAGGTCACAAAAGCGTTAGTGAGATTTTTATGGCAACATTGACATAAGCTGTTTGTATTAAAGCTGCTAGACCTATATAGGAGGACGGGAGTGCGCTGGGAAAGTGTTTCAATTTGCTGCTAGCAGAGAGCACCACAGCATTCGTGCTGGTGATTCTTAGGAGACACGAAGTGCTCTCATATCGTAATTCTTCAACGCATGGGGAATTTGATTATACTGGTAAGCATTGTACGCGATGAAGGTATAATAAAACGTTTATCTCTCGGTACGTCTACCATGGTTCTGCGGAGAGGTAATGCTTTCGTAGAGGGCCTAATCCATAACGTATCAGACAAAGCTAACCATCTCCAATTAAATAAACAAGATGGTTACGGAGTGATATAGGGCTACAGTTAAATTCCACACTTGCTCAAGGAAGAAGCGAATAACATAACACTTGGGAAAAAAGATACAAATAAAAACACCACGACACTGGCACGTTGTCTATTTACAGATGCTTTTAAATTACTGCAACCAATGACAGCCGATGGTGGCATGCTTAAGTATACTACAAAAACTTGGACTACTGATTCGGCTAAAGCATTTGCAATAGGTAATTACACTTATTACAGCCGCAACTCTATTCCAGCAATGAATATTCATCCACCTGAATAACTTGACCCACCCACATATGCCCGCGAGGCTCGTATTGATAAACTAGTCTTCTACAGTTGTCTCAGTGTTTGAAGTAGATGGCGAAAGACAGGCGTGAGATGTGTCGAGTGCGCGAATGCCGTGAGCGGAATGGGTTGGTCCTGTGAAGAAGACGACGACGAGACGCTGAAACTACGAAGCTTCGTTTCTGCGAAACCCATGGGAGTTTCCTTTGCAGCTTGTAGCTTTGTAGCCCTCCCATGCGAGCTACGGTGTTGGCCCATGACAGGCTAGAGATATTGATCATTTCTGTGCTCAGATTCTTGGGCAGTGAAAGTGAGGCGAACGAGAGAAAAAAAATAAATTTGCTAAATAGAGACGCTGCTAAGCGAAACTGGTTTACTGTGTATCGTCTGATCCGACGGCTTTGTATAAAATTGTCATTTTTCCAATGAAACACTGTAGCGATACTCAAGTCATGGCCGTCATGTGAGCACGCTTAGCTTAAAAGCTTCTGTTCCAACGCTGTGGAAAAGCAAAGACTACATTTTGAACTAGGCTCGGTGTCCAGTACTGCGCAATAAAGCGCATGCTGCTTGAAGCCACGCCAATCCGAACCGATGACTGGTGAGCCGCCTGTGTATTACCATATGCTAGTCCTTAACTCTTGCATTGCCGCCCCAATAGGAATGTATCGATTTGATCGGTAGTTTTCTACGTGTTGTTAAACATTCCGTTGAAATTCTTCGATTAGCAACATCATGCACTGTCTGAAATAACGACGGAATTCCGACTATTTATGAGTTTGACAATGCTTGGCAGATTTGGGAATTTTGGAAAAATAAAACATCTATAGCAAGGAAAGAAGGAAGGAAGGAAGGAAAACATTTATTAGGTCCTGCAAGTTGTGAGTTGCCTCACAAAGTCGGCTGCCCCCACGTTGGGACCGGCAGGCAGAGCCTTTTGGCCGCGTCGTGGGCTTGTTGGACGGCCGATAGTTGCTCGGTCAGGTCCGGGCTGCGAATCGCTGCCTTTAGCCTGTCCCGATCCTTGGCTAAATTTTCGTTGGTTCGCTTGCATGACCAGAGCATATGTTCTAAGTCAAGTGGTGCATTGCAGTCGGCACACTGTGTGTTAGGATATTCGTCTGCCATGTAGAAATGTAGTCTTCTTGGTGTGGGATAAGTGCTTGTTTGTAGTAGTCTTAAAGTAAGCGCCTGTATAGGAGCTATCTCTGAAACTACGTACAAGTGCTCCTTGCAAATTTTCAAGAAAAAGACGCGATGTTTGTGCTTTGGTCGACTCGGCAACATAATTTTTAACTGGCAGCAGCAGTCAAGAGACAGAAGCTTCTCTCGAGTGGCCGATGTTCCACTCCGATGTATAAACAGTTTTAACGGTGTATCAAATAACGATAGATGCTCATGAGTGTCTGTTATTTTAATAATGTGTTGCATTATTATCAAGTACAATGTTATTTTTCCCACCGTGGATTGATTTTATCCATCAGCGTTTCGACAGCGTATGTACAATTAATTACGATCAATCCTTACCGTCGTTTGAGGTTTTCACTCAAACAAGAGCACGCAGTCGATTTCAGACTGACCTTCGACCGAAGCTTGACTGAGTGCCGAATAGCTCATATTTTTACATCGCCTGTGGAAGTGCCCTTATTCATTACTGTGCAATATTGTGCAACAGTCCGCATTATCCGCAGTACTGTACAGAAACTGACCAAAGCATGTGGACGCTCCAGCGCTAGTTAAACGCACACTAGACCACCTTGCTTGCACCGCAAAGCTGATCGAACGTAATAATCAAATATGAGGAGGCTTCTGCATGCCCCTGACCTGACAACCACTGCTGCACGAGCCTAAAGAATACATTAAGAACAAACCAGGTGCCTGGTGGAATGAGTACAAACAAATGCTCCCTTTACAATAGGAAAAACCAGTTTCCGCAGATGCGAAGCTACTGCTTACCCGCATGGCATGGGCATCACTATGGCTAGCATTGACGCCCACAAATCATCATAATGATTTTTTTTTGCGGGATCTGACTTACAATAGTTGGGAGCTAAGAACCAGGCACATACTTCGTATATTTCAGACTTTTTTTTTTACTCGCAGTACTTATTGAAAAAAAAAACTAATTATTGCTTTCAATATGTTCCTTGAGGCGCTTCTTTGAATTTTCCCTTTAGAATACTCAAAAAATGTCTGAGCAATGATTACTGCTCTGCATTAATTGAAGGCCCAGTGCTTGGCAGTACAAGTAACGACTACGTCTTGAAAGAAAATGGTAAAATATAACAGCACCGAAAATAAGAACATTTGTAGCAGTAACGTAAGAGTTCAAGCCGAATATTGAGAACCAATCTCAAGAACGCCGCCGAGACAACGTCGGACCTTATGCTGCCAAGGTGAAATTAAAGCTAACCGAGTCTGCACTGAAACATTCGCATCCAGCAAAAAAAAAAAAAAAAAAGGGGGGGGGGGGCAACTAAGTTAGACAAGGCTTCCCCTTCCGCCTGAGTTTGGCAGGAAGACTGCCACCACGTAGAGCGATGACGCACTACTTTCCGTTTCATTAATGATAGCGGAAGAAGGCAGGAGAACTCGACAAAACACACAGGTTCACTTTTAGCCCAGAAGTAAAGGGTAGAAGTGAAATGAGTTTTCTTCACTGCAGAACACACACCAGGTGTATTTTGTTTTTGTTCTGGTAGAACAACGAGGATCGAAAAAAGTTGCGTGACCCGCATTTAGTGATTGCTCTTCCAGCAGTAGTGCGGCTTCTTCTAGGAATATGCAAATTGTGTCGTTCCACTCCTCTCGTTGGTGTTGGTTTTTCTGTCTCGCTCCAGTGAACACAGGAAGTAATTTGCGAAACGGCGTGCTTGTGCACACGAAGGGGTATTCCTGTCTTTTGTTTATATTTATGCTTGATTTTTGTCTAAAAAACGCTCACATATGCTCTAATGGAAGGGAGACGCTTCCGCCTCTTCGTCACTCCACAGTGTACGTTCTTTCTTGTCAGTATCGCGCTGAAACGTCTAAAACACTTGTGTTACCGCAATAACAAGTTTTTCCCTGTAAATGCATTGTAGGATCGCTTCTTAAAGTACACCTCTAATGCTTGAATTCACAAGTAAAATTATTTTAATTGCCCTTCTCGAATATGTATTTATAGCGGTACTTCCCGTTGAAATGACAGCGTCATTAATAATAAAGCAACGAGCAACTTTCAGCACTACAGTCTTTGTCATAAAGCGGCAGCGATTCACGTGCTCCAACACGTTCTTTTCCTTTCTGTGTGTTTTTCTAAAAGGCGAACACTAAACAATGACACTTAAGCAAGAAGACATGAGGACGAGTATGGTACTCATCACCAAGGTTTACCTTGAAACTACATTTGTACATCCTGCTTTCTGGGTATGCAATTCTTCCTCCACAAGTATACACCACATCAGTTGGAAGTTATCGTTGATCCTCATGTATGCTTCTTATGTCTTCACCCAATGTTTGTGCTTCACACAAAAGAGACAACACGAAGTAGAGTTATCAGTCACGTTGCTGCATATGCCACTGCTTGTTAATCTAGCAAAGTGTGCCTTGTCTGCTATCTACTGCAATTGTTTGCGGAGGATGGTGGACGTAGAATACCTGAAAGCCAACATTTCGTTTTTCTGATGAGTGGCTCACAGCGTAAAGCGATTAATGCGGGATTGTAAAAAGTTTCTTGCATACCTCACGATTATTACTACAGTCAAATGCTCAGCGTAGTTGAGAATACTGATTTACTATAATAATAATCAGCACCCCGCAAATATTTTTCATTATTGACATGAAGTGGGGATGTACGCGTGGTAACACGGTGTTCGCTACCGGATTTCTCACAAAACTGATTTTTGAACATGTTTTTAGACCAACTTGCCACCTAACAGAAACGAACAGCAATCTGAAAACCTGTAAAGACAACTCAGCACTGTTTTCATTGTTTCGTTCAATAAAAAACAGCAAAAACAAACATGTCCTTCTGAATGGTGATTTGGTCGTCTGACGCAAGCCATATCTGAAGAAAAACAGCACCGCATATCCATGAATTGAATGATGAGTTGGCGAAGCACCGAGGGATCATTCGGGTAACCGTGAATCCCCCGTGCATTGCCCACTCGAACATGCAAATGAGTGACAACACATGTGTACAGTATTTACATTGTTGTTTTATTGGTCGTATATGGTATTGAGGTGCGGACTTCGTTTTCCCTTCATTAAGACTGCCTTGTGATCAGTGCAGCAGCATGGCGACGCCGGCAAGCGGACCCAGAGGCGGCGAGAGCGTGGGAAGCGGAGGCAAAACGCCGGAAGCGTTCTCTAGCTGAGGTTGGTGGCGCCGATGCTCGGTTCAAGCTAGGGAGCCTGCATGCAAGCGCTGAACAGGGCTTGCATATAGGCTCCCTAGTTCAAGCGCGAGCTTCGCGAGCCCTCAGCTCCGGGTCCGCTTGCCGGCGTTGCCACACTGTTGAAGCTTTGCGAGCTCTCAGCTCTGGGTCCGCATGTCGGCGTTGCCGTGCTGCTGCAGCTTCGCGAGCCCTCAGCTCCGGGTCCACTTGCCGGCGTTTCCGTTTTGCTGCAGCTTCCCGCGCCCTAGACTCCGGGTCCACTTGTTGTCTGCGTCACCGTGCTTGCAGCATCTTTGCGAGCCCTCGACTCCGCTTGCAGCTGAGCTATAGTGCCTAGAATATACTATATTCTAGGCACTATAGCTGAGCCGCCACTCTCGCCTTTTCATCCATAGCGGGCGCGCCGTTATCAGAAGCTACCGTTATCATCCATGGCTGAAGAGAGAAAGAGCACGCGTCGGGAACGAGCGCTTATGTAGCCCTTGTGCACCGCAGCGCCCCTAGAGGACTAGATCTACGGACGACGAAGGAGGGACAAGGCTCGGCGCTAAGGTGCTTCGCCTTCAAGAGTGGAACGCGATAGCATTCGAAGATCATTGTCTGTTTCTCACACTTCCCGGCAAATGCAGCTCATGTAACCGTAATGTTTACCGGGAAACGCTGACGGTGAACGCTCGCGTTCTGGTAGAAACGCGGCCTCTATCGTGGGCCGGCCTTCTTTTATTGTTCGCGCCTTTAATATTTCAGCCTCAGAAGATTTAGCATAAAAGGCATCCGCTGTCGGTGTTTTGTTCATAACAAATGTTTGTGGGCTGTCACTCTCAAAATTCTGAGGAATAACTTTCTAAAGAATGCAAGACAAAGTGTGAGCAACTTTAGTGGTAAAATATATTTGGAGGGCCTGCGTTGTTGGGGATGATTTCCTCAGCCGCGGGCGGCAATGCCGACGCCGACGCCGGATTTTTAACACGAAAGTGTTTTATGCCGGGGTCCACCAAGACTTCACTGACGTATTTCCGTCACGGAAATACGTCATACGGAAATACGGAATGACGTTCTTACAATGTACACGAACATAATACAAAGAAAGAAACCAGAAGAAAAAGTTCCACAAACACGCAAAATTTGGGAATCGAACCCACGACCTCTCGGTCCGCGACGATAGATCGCCGAGCGTTTAACCCATTGCGCCACAAACGCATTTGCAGAGAGCTACACAGACGCGCCTTATATATCTAACACTCCTCCGTGTACCCGCGCTCTTGCTCGGGGCGGTGCCGCCGCCTACGAGCAGAAAAGAGAAGTACTGCATTATGACACTAACGCGCACCGACAGTGAACGCTTCGGTGGTCTCACACTACGACGCCTCGATGCCAGCATTCGAAGGGACGCTGGCATCAAGAAGCACTACCAACGCCACCTAAGTGGCGTTCACCGTACTCAGCACAGCGGAGCGTGGCCTCCGAAATTAGCTCTGAAAATGTTTCTGAAGTTGATCGCGGAGGCTGCAATTACGACGCGCTGTACGCGCTGATTTGACTCGGTGACGATTCAGTTACGTGCTTTGTCTTGCGCGTTGTATTAGTGTGTCAGTTACGTGCTTCGTCTTTCGCGTTGTGCTAGCGTGTGCAGCGTAGTGCAGCTTCCATATGCACGACGGTTGCTCATGGTCATCGACGTTGGTAGTCGTGATGGAGGAGACGTGCCACCAGGCGTCAGCGTGGGTGCATCAACGCCTAAGGGCGCTTTAGCCACAAAACACCAATAGACATTATATATCAATGTGCAATAAACATTACACTACTTCTGTGAAGACACGTTTCACTTTCGTGTTCTATACCGATTCCTATATAAGAGGGATCAACCACATTTTTTTTGTGACAAGGCGCCCTAAACGCTGTCGCGTTAAAAAGGAAAGGCGGTGAACAAAGGGACGTCGCCGTGCCTATTGTGCGAGCATGGTTGGAATGGGTTCATCAGCGTTCGTGTCACCGTTGGCAGTATGGGTAAGGTAGCTAAGATCTAAATGTAATATAGAACGTCTATACACTGCCTATACACAAAGGAAGATGAAGCCTTCGTTGTAGAAAAAAATGTTCGGACGTTCATTAATGCTTCATACGAAGACAACCGCCGCCTGGAAACTGATACGCGAGGGCCGAAACCGTAGGAAAACGACAATAATAGCGACGCGTAAAAAGAAGACCAGAGCTGGAAGCACAAAGCTGGCTTCTGGAAGATTTGAAGCACTCAGGCCACGAGAACCCATTTCCTGGCGTCCTCTTTTGTGTTGTTCGCACGCATGGACTCCCATGCAAGCCATGCAAGCCAGGCTACATGAAAAAAGAAAAGAATATGGTATCTGAAAAAGCACTAATATTCATTTCTGTGGTGCTAGCCCAGCAAAATGCTTGGCAAGTTATTCCTGCTGTGATGCAATATGATGGTTGCAAGTAAAACAAAACGCAAATATATGCCCGTATACGAACACCTTTGAGAAACCTGTTAGCTCGCAAGCGTTCAGAGTGGTTTTCGGACTCTCATCGAGGCCTAAATACCTTGGAATGCGTTAAGCAGAACAATGTCGAGCGAAGCAGACGCACCGCGTCACCGCGTACGCACATTTCAGAGGTGAACTCGTGTCTCGTGAGGCGTCTATAACGTGTTCCTGAAGACAGATATTGAGGTTTTAAGCAATGTGGAAATGGAAACTGGTGAATGCTTCAGCGTTTGACAGCGTCTTCATGACACTAAGGTAGTAGCTAAAATATGTTTATTTCTCAATTATCAAGGGTCCCTTTCCCCGCAGGGGCGTCTGCGCAAGCAGGCGTTTGGTGAGTTGCGCCACCACGTACCCGAGCACACGAGGGTTGGACCCTCCCGCGTGTAGCCGTGCGCGGCTTAGCCGTGTCCGGGGAAAAGAGGATCCTGGGGGTTGAGCCAATGCCGGGTGTTGGACCTTTATGGCCCCCCGGCTGAGGCAACACACCTCTTTGGCCTCGGCTTCACGTAGACGGCACCCCCGGACTGACCCACCCGGGGGAAATCGGTAGTTGCCTTTTCCTGTCTCTCTCTCCAATCTTCGTCTTTCTCTCTCGCCTTTTCATCTTTCCTGTCGTCTACTCTCTTCTATATTACTTCCGACCTTCTTGGCAGCGAGGGTTAACCTTGTGCATTATATCCTGCCTTGGGTATATGTATTTGGTTATAGTGGGGATGTACCGTTGGCGTGCATAGAACTGAATAGTTTCCGTCCTGTGTCGTCCCCTGGTTGGGCTCCATGGTGGGCGGCGGCCATCCCTGCCGAATATTGCAATATTATTTATGGCATCCAATTTCCCTTCACTCCCTGATCGCTCCCTCAAGAGGGGGCGCACCGATGAAACCTTTAATTTCTTAATGCAGCCGAAAGAAACCTTCCCGAAGTACCATGTAATACACAGTCAGCACGAAACCAAGACAGTTCGCACAATATCTCCTTTTGTTGTGTCAAAATCTCTGACAGAATCACTCGGCCCAGGCTATAAAGTAACTAAAATGGGAAGCGGCGACCTTCTTCTTGAAGTTCGTGACAAGACCCAGTATACCAAATTAACAAAACTCATTGCTTTTGGAGACATTCGTGTATCAGTGGGCCCACACAGATCATTGAACACCGTCCGCGGAGTCATCTCTGAAGATGACCTAATCGATCTCAGTGAGAGCGAGCTACTCGAGGGGTGGCAAGATCAGAATGTAGTCAAAGTACAAAGAATAACTATCAGGCGCGATGACAAGCAAATCCCGACGAAACACATAATCATAACCTTTGGAACAAGTAACCTACCAGACTCAATAGAAACTGGATACTGCAAACTCCGTGTCCGGCCATACATCCCGAACCCGCGCCGATGCTTCAAGTGCCAGCGCTTCGGGCACGGTTCGCAAAGTTGCCGAGGGCGCACCACTTGTGCAAAATGCGCATCCAATGAGCACTCATCTGACACTTGCAATTTCACCACCCACTGTGCTAACTGTGATGGAGATCACCCAGCGTACTCCCGTTCGTGTCCATCGTGGAAAAAAGAAAAGCAAATCATCGAACTCAAAATCAAATTTAACCTATCATTCCAAGAGGCACGCAAGCGTTTCTCACTCCACAGTCAGTCCAGTCCTACATACACCGAAGTGGCGCGTCGGGGGGCAGTGCCACATCATTCGGCGGCTGCCCAAGTCACACGGAGTGTGACGGCGGTCACGCCATCAGCCCCCCCGGCTGGAGCAGCAAGCGCTGTTCCGCCCCCTGCAAAGGAGGGCCAGCAGACCCGCGGGACTGCCGGACCCAGGGCCACTGCCCGTGCAGATAGGCCCGAAACCCGTGCAAACGTGCCCGCTGAGCGGGCACTATCCACCGCCTCAGACGAGGTGATGGATACAACAAACAAAACACCGGCGTCTCAGACGCCCAAAGAACGGCGCAGCTCCCTCGAGCGCGCCGGCAAGAAAGGGAAAACCCCCATCACGGGGCCTGGAAAGGCCTCGTGAGCTAGCCTAATTTACCTCTCTTAGACACACAGCACAAAACACATATAAAATGGATACACAGATCGTACAGTGGAATGTTAGGGGTTTACTCCACAATCTAGATGACATTAAGGAACTCCTACATAAGTACAATCCAAGGGTGCTGTGTGTCCAAGAAACACATCTTAATTCTTCCCACACGAACTTTCTCCGGCAGTATGCCATTTACCGAAAAGACCGCAACGACGCCCTTGTCTCGTCGGGCGGTGTGGCCATAATAGTAGATAGAGGTGTTGCTTGCCGGCAAATACAGCTTAAAACGCCTCTAGAGGCAGTTGCTGTCCGTACAGTACTATTTAATAAGATGATCACAATTACCTCTTTATACATCCCCCCAAACTACCACCTGTCAAAAACAGAATTTCACAGTTTTATCTGTGAACTGCCCGAGCCTTATATTGTCGTGGGCGATTTTAATGCACACCACACCCTTTGGGGAGATCGTTGCTGTGATGCTAGAGGGCGCCTAGTAGAAAGCTTCCTCCTCTCTACAGGTGCATGCTTACTAAATAAAAAAGAGCCTACATTTTACAGCATGGCAAACAAAACATATTCATCTATCGATTTAAGCCTTGCATCTAGCACGCTCGTACCATACCTAGAGTGGAACGTGATTAAGAATCCATATGGGAGCGACCATTTTCCCATTGTCATAAAATTAACAAAAGCAGATGAGTGCTCTCCACGGGTCCCCCATTGGAAAGTCGAGTCAGCCGACTGGAAGCGTTATAAAGAACTCACGCGCATGAACTGGGAAGACATCTCTACACTTCCTATCGATGATGCAGTGGCGTATTTGACAGCGTTTATTGTTGATGCGGCGTCAATATGTATCCCCGAAACAAATGGATCGCCTTCTAAACGACGTGTCCCCTGGTGGAATGATGAATGTAGAGAAGCACGAAAAAAACAAAATAAGGCTTGGAATCACCTCCGTGACTCTCCGACTACAGAGAATCTTATCAGCTTCAAGAAAATAAAATCTGAAGGAAGAAGAACACGCCGCCGTGCCAAAAGGGAAAGCTGGCAGAGATACATCTCTAGCATAAATTCTTATACAGATGAAAGAAAAGCTTGGACAAGGGTAAACAAGATAAAAGGTCGTGAAACTCATCCTCTACCATTAGTGAATACACAAGGAGACACTCTTGAGGCCCAAGCTGATTCTCTAGGGGAACATTTTGAATACATTTCCAGTTCATCCCATTATTCAGATACATTCCTGAGACACAAGCGACAAGCAGAGCGACTGCCTCTGGATCGGAAAGGAGAAAGAAATGAACCTTACAACCGTCCGTTTAACATGGCAGAATTTCAGGCTGCACTAAATTGTTGTAATAAATCGGCCCCCGGAAACGATCGAATAGTTTACGAGATGATAAAACACTTACACCCCGAAGCACACAAAACACTCCTATCGCTTTTCAACGCCATTTTCTCTGCCAGCTATATTCCGTCCGCCTGGAAGGAAGCAATCATAATACCTATTCTTAAAGAAGGCAAGGACCCGTGTTCGGCCAGCAGCTATAGGCCTATAGCCCTGACAAGCTGCTTATGCAAACTCTTTGAGAAAATGGTAAATCGACGCCTGATCCATTATCTTGAAATCAACAAAATAATAGACCCCTTGCAGTGCGGTTTTAGGGAGGGTAGATCCACAACTGATCACCTTGTCCGCATCGAGGCGAATATCCGAGATGCCTTCGTGCACAAACAGTTTTTATTATCGGTATTTTTAGATATGGAGAAGGCATATGACACAACTTGGCGTTTTGGAATTCTCCTTGATCTGGCTGGAATGGGAGTCCGAGGCAACCTGTTGAACGTGATTCAAAGCTATCTATCTAACCGCACGTTCCGTGTTAGGGTTGGCAATATCCTATCTCGTCCATTTACTCAAGAAACAGGTGTACCTCAAGGTGGTGTGCTGAGCTGTACTCTCTTCGTTGTGAAAATGAACTCGCTCCACACTGTCGTACCTCGTACAATGTTTTATTCTGTGTATGTGGATGACGTGCAAATAGGTTTTAGATCATGTAACATTTCTATCTGTGAGCGACATGTACAGCTTGGGTTAAACAAAGTATGTAAATGGGCTGACGAGAATGGATTTAAACTGAACCCTCAAAAAAGCACTTGCGTTCTTTTCTCGAACAAGAGAGGTATACTACCTGACCCCTGTATTCATCTTAATGGACAGCGGCTATCTGTGAGCCATGAACATAAATTTTTAGGCCTCATTTTAGATTCTAAATTAACATTTATCCCCCATTTGAAATATCTGAAAGCGAAGTGTTTGAAGACAATGAATCTACTGAAGCTATTGTCCCGGACATCATGGGGAAGCGATAGGAGATGCCTTTTGAGCCTCTACAAAAGTCTCATAAGGTCGCGCCTCGACTACGGAGCTATAGTATATAATTCCGCTGCACCCAGTGCTTTGAAGATGCTAGATTCCGTTCACCACTTAGGCATCCGTCTTGCTACAGGTGCCTTCAGGACTAGTCCTGTAGAAAGCCTGTACGTTGAATCAAACGAGTGGTCACTACATCTCCAAAGGACTTACTTAAGTTTTGCCTACGCCCTGAAGGTTGAATCAGATAGCCAGCATCCATGTCATTCTACCATTCGCGACTTGTCCACGGCCAGGCTGTTCCGTAACCGCCCGGCCACTAGGCCTCCTCTGTCACACCGGTTGGAAGCACTTTCAGAAGAAACAGGCGTCCCTCTTCTAAAGAATGTCCTAATGCTCCTACTAGGCTTCCACCACCTTGGGAGTGGCAGACCATCCAGTACGATATCTCTTTCGTAGAAATATCAAAATGGGCACCTGAAGCACACATACATTCGCATTTTCTTGGACTTCGGGAGAAGTATTCTTGCAGTGAATTTTATACGGACGCCTCCAAATCGTTTACTGGTGTTGCTTACGCAGCTTTGGGACCGTCTCTTTCAGTGTCCGGGGCACTAAATCCACATACAAGTATTTTTACAGCAGAAGCATACGCAATCCTTTCAGCAGTCAAACACATAAAACAAATGAATATTACAAAAGCAATTGTGTTCACAGACTCATTGAGCGTCGTTAGAGCTCTAATGAGTCTACGAAAACACAAGAATTCAGTTTATAACGAACTGTACAGCTTGATATGCTCAGCTTACAAGGACAACCAAGTAATCATAATATGCTGGGTACCTGGCCATAGAGGCATTAAAGGCAACGTAGCTGCAGACGAAAGTGCCACTTCAGTAGTCTTTGAACATACGAATAGAAACATAGCCATCCCTTCCACTGACCTAAAGCCTTTCTTGCGCCATGAATTACGAAAATATTGGCAAAGGCAGTGGGATAATCAAGTGCAAAATAAGCTACATGAAATCAAGCCAAGAATTGGGAGATGGATATCTCAGAAAACAACAAGACACAAGGAAGTGCTTCTTTGCAGGTTAAGGATAGGACATACCTATGGAACACACTCGTATCTCCTTACAGGAAGTGATCCTCCGACATGTGATAGGTGTGGCGACATACTTACAGTTCTCCATGTCCTTATCCAGTGCCCAGAAATAGAAGCTCAACGTAAAAAGTACTTTTATCCCGCGTATCGTGAGTACATCCCCCTTCACCCAGCATTCTTTCTTAGCCATGAGCCGCTTTTTGATTTTAATGCCGTCTTAAAGTTTTTAGCAGATGTAAACACGTTACAAGTCATCTGGCCAGGGTATCTGTAGCGCAGTCTCGACTTGCAGGCTGCAGCTGCAGTGCAAAAACATTTTACAGCACGTGCCTCTCAGTCCTTGATTTCAAGGACCTCGTGAGGCAATAGTGCTATTGCATATACTTTATTATGTCACCGCTTTGTAACGAAACCTTTACGCTCATACCTCACATCATTAGTTTTTGTCATTATTTTAACGCTCATATATTTTACGCAATTTATAGCGATTTGTTTTAGGCCTCTTTACAGCCACCTTTTATGTACCATTTGCATTCTACTGTCCACTCCATCCATAATGCATTCAGAACCCATCACCATGTGTCATGGCGCTCTTTGGCCATAGCTGGCCCTTGCGCCATTAAACACTACACATCATCATCAAGGGTCCCTTTGGACAAACTACATCAAAAGTTGTTTTTGAGTAAAGATGTCAAACAAAGACGGCGGTGTGAAAGTTTTACCGCTTTTTTGCAAATTTTTTGGTTGCCTAATGGGGGACAAAAAACAATTAGCGACCCCGAAATATGTCCGGAACGTCCTCTGAAGCATAAAAAGTCATGTTTGCTTTTACTTCATTATATTTTTAGCATGCAATCATTATGCTGTGAGCGTATCGTGGTAAACTAACGCCCCCAACGTTATCTCATCAGCTGATTTCCTATAGTAGCGTTATTAGTTTATGATTGCCAAATCTGCCTTTGTTGAAGTCATTCACTGTAAAGGAAAGGCCTATTTCAAAAATTTTATTCACGACAATGATGTCATAGAGGTCTGCGGTGAAATTATGTTTTTCAGCTCTGTGAGGTGGTAAACATCGCTATATATTTGGTTTCTTTGTGGAGATGAGGGCATGCTTGTGTAACTTCGAGCATGCGTGGGTCACGGCAATAAATAAAAAAGAAAAAAAGGGTAATAAAATGCGGAGCCATGAAGTGCAGATCAAATAAAATAAGCCCCTAAGGTTTGATTTGAGCATATTTCAGTAATGAGGAATGGAGGATATTACACAGCATTGCTGAAGTAAAAAATCTTCCTATTCTGTGAGAACCTGGCATGTTTTTGTAGGCCAGATGGTAGCCTGAGTGCCCTTGTCAACCGCGTTTCTGGCTAAGATAGAGTAGCTGAAACTGTTCGTACATTTATCGGTGTTATCAGTATAACAAACCAAAAAAATCACAGCATATCCACGGGGTGAATGATGATGAGTGGGCGAAGCTCCGGAGGGAATCATCGGATCTCCTGCTTAAGGGGACGCTAGCACAAACGCGTTAGAAACGTGCAGTACTCTCTAGTAAGGGGGAGCGGCCACAGCGTCTTACGCAGCCATTTACACATGCCGGAACGTGCACCGCGTTTGCCGACGCCATCACATGACTGCTGAGAGAGTATACCCCCCGTATTCATAAACGCTCCTCGACTTGAACTTGACTTGCCACCGCTTTGGGCAGCGCGTTCGAAACGCGTTGAAGGTAAGGTGGAGAGGCCACAGCGTCTTACACCAGCTTCTTACACGGGCCGTAACGCGCTAGCACAAACGCGTTAGAAACGCGCTAGAAACGCGGCCTTTCGTTAATGTTGGGTATTTATAGCCATCGTGGTGCGTTTGTCCATGTCCGCTTCGTGGCGTAGTGGGCTAACGCCGCGCCCTCGGAAGCGAGGGGTCCCTGGTTCGATTCCGCGCTACGGACACAACTTCGGAATTTTTTTCTGATTTTTCTCAGACTGGTTACACACTACTACTACTACTACGACGGGGACGGAACGGGTGCCGCTATAAGGAGCTTCGCCCCTAAAAAAGGGTGAAGCGTGTAATATAGAAATATTGACAGCATTGACGATACTTACTAAAAATGCTGGTCTTAATCATAAATGTCGAATGGTTATTGTACAAGGCGTTCGAGCTAACTTATCCAACCTGCCTAAAAAAAAAAGGAAAAGAATTAAGGTATGCTCATGCGATTATTAGGCTTAGTGTGTTTATTTGCCAGTCTTGATCAGCCACCAGGCTAATTCTTGTGTACTCGTTACCTGTATAATGAGCGAAGAAAAGAACTGCGTGATTAGGTGACAACGCGCAACGACACCAGTAATCCCAAAAGTGACTACGGTAAACAAACGGCTCTCATTGCCTGCATATTGTGTCACTCGACAATACTCTCACGTGTCGCTTCGCCTGAAAGCGGCTGGTTGTTAGTGTTGGGGTGTTATCTTTAGCACAAAATGTTACAAGGGATTTAATCCTCGTGGCAAATAACAGAATTACCACTTGAGTTGGTTGCCGACTTACTCAATGCTCAATCACGTGCTACCAATACAATGTCTTCCTCGTTCCTCTCAATTATCGTGCGCAAAGAATAGAATGAATCTTCGAGCACGCTAGAGAAGCTTGTGCCGTGGTTGACGGTATCTTCCAAAACGGGGCGGCCTGGTGAAAATGGTGGTATTGTGGAGCGTGGACGAATTGAAGCTCCCTATGACGCCAAAGCAAGATAGGACGATTTGAAAACCGTATGACGCGTTGCATGTGCTGTCCAAATTATGTAGACAAGTGACAGCGTGTCTACTATGTGGATATCAACGCTGCGCTGAGTGGTTATTCCAATAATCAGGACATTTTCGTCTTGACGGCGTTCTTCACGGCATCACCTCCTGCATTCACTGTCTATTGAATAAGCTGACTGTGCAACATTAACATCTTTCGTTCTCTTCAGCCACTCGACAATTCGATCACTTGCATGCATTGGTGGTAACCGTATACATTCATCTTAACTCGACTGTCATTGGGCACCTAGTAATTTATTTATTTGCGTATGAATAGCTATAAACGTGCAGCTCTTTCGCCCTTACCTCCCATGTGATATCTAAAATGGAGCTGCTACCGGCATCAGAAACCTTTCCTTTAAGTATACAGTGTGACCCACCGTTTAATGCAATGCTCTAATGAGTGTCTGTCACATTGTTTGCGCTTTAGCTGCCAGTGCTGATTGAAGCTATCAATTCACTTTACCGGTCTATAGAAGGAGTGCAGCGCTACCAGCAACATTTTAAGGGGTGCAAAGACGGGCGCTTGTAGACTTGCACGAAGGAAAAATTCATGCGAGTTCGGAACAAATACGCTCCCTACAACAGTGAAGCACCTTGCACATCAAAAGTCCAATGGATGACGAACGCTCCTGCCACTGATTAACACCTAACGGTGCCTCGCGTGAGCCGATTATATACTGCGACTGCAATTTTGCTTTTCCGCTTGAAAATTTAAACTAATCTAGTCGTCTCAATCAAACCTTGCCCAGCTAATGCTTGCCCGCCCCAGACAGCGCTTTCCTCCAATTGGATCTGTTTTTTTTTTGCTATATTAATAGACACCAGTACACTTGGATAAAATACCAGTTCCAGGGAAACATTAGTTATCGTAATATCTGTAAGATGTTGAATTAGTGATGGACAAGATGCAGAGAACTCATAATAAAGATCACTTCTTGGGCTACAACATGTGATTGCGATGAGCGCATAAAGTACTTTATTTGAACGTCCCACAAAAATAATAAAAATAACATATTTATGCGGTGCATCGAGGCGTATTGGCTTAATACCCGCCGCGGTGGTTTAGCGGTTACGGTGTTGCGCTGCTAAACACGAGGTCACTACATCAAATCCCGGCGACAACGGCCGCATTTTGATCGGGGGAGAATTGCAAGAACACCAGTGTTCTGTGCATTGGGGGCACTTTAAGCATCCTCTGGGTGGTCAGAATTAATCCGGAGTCCCGCAACTACGGCGTGGCTCATAATCAAATCGTGGTTTTGGCACTCAAAACCCCAGAACTCAAGTATTGGCTGAACGAATACATAGAACGGATAACACCGTAAGATAGCGTTTGTCGAACGAACGGAGAGGCACACCCTAAAGATATTTTTGCCACAGCGAAAACCCAAGGCATTCAAAAAATTCTCGAGCTCAAAAAATACCCCGTTTCAGGTTTTAGTACTGACCCTAGTTAACGATGAAGCTGAACACCACCGGCAGCTTACACGTGCCTCGAGGGCTGCGAGGCCTAACAAGGGAATCCCTCTGCAGCAGCAATGAAAACGGCCGATGCCTCGTAGTGTGGCACTGCTCCTTCTCATCTAGGTTCGTTCTTACGGCATATAAAGGATGTGCAAACGCAGCATTAATGCTGAATGGACTTTATTATAATTTTTTGTGTACAACGAGCTCGCTCTGTCGCTACTTGAACGCCGTACAGCGGTAAGAACATTTATTTCTTCAAAATATTATATAGCTGGGAGTCGTGCTGAGTTCTACGTTTTCAAAGACCCATCCGGCGAGAAAATGCAACTCAGCAAAATAAATCATAAATAGTTCCTTTTACCTTGTCGAATCGTGAAATTTGTGCACAGTGAATGAACTTCATTTTTTTAGTATAATGCGAGGAAGGAAAACCTTACCACCGGTGAGAGCCGATCTCAATCAGCGGATGATCGACGCATGCGCTGCTTTGCCAACTGAGCTCCGGTGGTTGGCCGCCGCCCTGTCTACTATATTGCATTATTTGTGTAATGTATTTAAACGAGTCGGGCAGACTTATTCACTGCGATACTCTCAACTCGCCGCTGCTGAGGCCGAACTTCTGTTCAACAGTGGGCGTCGCGTAGCACGCGACCTTATGAGCACGTAACTTCCCAATATACATACTCGCGATTTACCTCAAGGTATCAAGTCTGCCAGGAAGGAAGCTGGGCCCTCGCTATGCCACGAGGACAAGAATAAGAATATTCAAGGGATGCTTGCAGCCATAACTCCTCTTGTTCGTTATCGCTATAGCGACGAAATTAGCGGGTTCTTTACTCACCACCCGCGGAATAATTTTCTGCTACCTCATAATACCACCAGGGCGCAGATTTGAATTTCTGCGCCCTTAAGAAATTCTGCGCCCGAATTTCTGCGCCCGCAATTTGCGTTTCTGAATCACAATGTATTCAAGGAAGAATCGTTTATACTCTAATATATCCCTAAATTTTCTTGAACGAGCTCCTCATTGGCACAATAAAGACACGGGCGATTGGCATTGTGCTGAAAACCCGACTAGAAAAGGAAGCTGATTTTATGTGCGAAGCGTGGTCTGCAGACATGTTGAGAGTGAGAGAGAGAGGCTCTCTAATGAATCGTGGAGAGGTCTGCATGGCGGCATGCTTAGCACGCTACTGTAGCTGGATAACGACACATTGTAGCCCGAAGGCACAGTCATACACACACAAAGAAGACCCACTATCTGTGTGGCTTCGTTATGATTGTGCCACAGCGCTAGAATGCATGTTTAAGCAAGCACGAACTAGCCCAACAGCAAGTCCTCTAGCTGTATATGATGAAAATGCGAATGATGTGCGCACTTCGCTAGAAAGATGCACAAGATACACAATACACAGCACTCAGCACTCGACTAAAGCGGCTCATTGAGACCACTGTCTCTAAAAAATGTCGCAGTTTCGCCCGAAAGGACGAAGCATCAATTGCTATAGCAAATTAGCAGAGAGCTATTCGGAGGAGGGTTAGTAGATTTATCAGCTGCATAAACTTGGACACATTCGCTTTCTAACTGAATTGACAAGCGTGGTGTCATCGCGCACAAGCAAACATGAATAGATCACACTGAATGGCCGCAGACAACGACTGTCAGAACGCTGGCAGCAAGCGCTGCCGCCGCAGCGGGCGAAGGATCGTGCGGTCTATCGCTTCAACGGAAACTGAGCGGCGAATGCACAGCGCATATAAAGGTCAGAGCTGTCTGGAGATAAGAGACGGTGCGGGCGACCGCCACCACAGTCAGTACAAGCATATTTGTCGGCAGAGTAGAAGCTGCTCTCCCCCCCCCCCCGCCCTCCCTCCCGCTTTCTTGCTTTCGCGTAAGAGATTGCGTTGCGAGTTCCCCTTGCGCCCGGTTGCAAGATACGCATTTACATCGCCCCGCCTCCCTCCCTCCCATACCTCCACGGCCTTTCGCGCGACGGTCGCGTTTGCTTTCCACCGTGCGTTCGCTCTCTGTGATAGCGCGCGTCCCCCGCGTGCTTTCACTCGCGCATATGGCGCGCGGCGACGATTTTATCGCCCTTGGAATCTATACGGAACCTCACGGCGACGGTAACGGCGACGACGACGCCGACGGCAGAAATCCGGTTGAAGCGTCCATATAATTGTTATCGCTATAAAAGTACGAAAGTGCCTTCGTTGCGTCAAATGCACAGGCAGCGTTAGCCCATGGGCAAAGGACACTTTTTAATTCAAGGTAAGATATATTTGTTGAATGTTGAGTGCGGGCAATGAGGCCGTTGTTTGTAGTACATACTTTCAAGCGCAGAATTCGTGGGTTAAGTCTTTCCGCCCTTTGGATGCACAGAACAATGGCGGCCTTAACCGCTTGATTTTAGGTACGAAGTACTTTGTGTTGGCCACGTTTAGGCGAATTCGACAAAGCCATGCCGTAACAATTAATTAAACCATAAAGAAGTCAATAAATAAAGGAACATTTATTTCTCCATGAGAAATAGGGGGCGTTCGTAAAAAGCTGCAAATTGCAGCTCGACTAGGCTCCGGCCCACTACAGAGTTCGATTGAAAGTGAGCCGTGGTAAACTTCTAAATATTAGATATGTCGCAAGTAACAAAATCCACACTAAATATTGCACACACCTAATAAACTTACAAAGGGTGTCATTCAGATGCATTAATGCGAAAAGTGTGAAAAGCACTGAACCCCCCCCTCCCCCCCCCCCAAAAAAAATGCTTCAAAGGAATAAGTAACACGGAGAATAAATAAACTACAATGAAAAAAACATCGGTAGGGAAAAGCTGCACTCACGAGACTAATGATCGACAAAACAATAATCACCTTTCATAGCACATATAAAAATACAATCAAATACGCAAATTCAATATTTAAAAAACTTGAAGTGTAACACGGAAAAGTAACCTTACCTTCAAAAAGGGGAATAAAAGAAGAGAAAAAGAATAGAAAACGTGACGAAATAATCAGAACGAACTGCATAGGGCACATATTACAAAAATATGAGACACTCAAAAATAGACAAAATTCAAGATAAACAGTCACTGAAACCTATTATGTGCTAATGCCCGCACGAAACCGCGTTTTTTAACTGCCACATACAAAGCGCGATGCAACTTAATTGTACCAGTAACAGTCATAAACGACTCACTGAGTATCAGCACTGAGTCCATCATTTTCAGATAGAAAAAAAGTCACAGTTTCCCCCTAAGGGCGAAGCAATGAATGCGATAGCAACACAGCAATGTCATACGAAGTGAGGTGAGCGGCTTTGGTAGCAATATGAATTGTAGTAAACATGAGCTGATTAAGTAAGCAGGTGTGCTGCGGCGTAAGTAGACTGACATGAAGAGAGACTCGATGACCACGCGAAGGCGCGTGTGAAACGGTGGTGTTGATGAGAAGCGCTTCCCGTGGGCAGCGCGCGTGCGAAGGGACACACCTGTAGCGCTGCACTGCCGATCCGGGCAGCTATACATGTGTAGCGTGCGTTGGAAAATGTGGCCCGACTATTACTAACTGAATGAACAAGCGTGGTGTGAGCGCCCACAAACAAACATGAATAGATCACACTGAGTGACTGCAGACGACTGACAAAACGCTGGCAGCAAGCCCGTACGCTGCAGCGGGCGAAGGTACGTGCGGTCTATCGCTTCAACAGAAACTTAGCGGCGAATGCACAGTGCATAAAGGCCAGAGCCGTGTGGAGATAAGAGACGGTGCGACGAGCACGGTTGTTGGCAGAGTATAAGTGCCCCCCCCCCCCGCTCCCTCCGGCGCTGGCTTCCTGCTTCCTTGCATGGGAGAGATAAGAGACGGCGCGGTCGAGCGACGAGCGCGTTTGTTGGCAGAGTAGAAATGCCCCCCCCCCCTCCCCCCGCTCCCTCTGGCGCTGGCTTTCCGCTTCGTTGCTTGCGCGAGGGAGATTGAGTGCGTTCGCTCTCCGTGATAGCGCGCGTCCCCGCACGCTTCCCGGAAGCTCGGGCATACGGCGCGCGGTGAAGATTTTATCTATACGGAACCTCACGGCGACGGCGACGCCGACGGCAGAAATCCGGTTGAAGTGTCCATATAATTGCTATCGCAATAAAACGTAAGCAACGTTCGCGTGGATGCAGTCCCAGCACTTACGTAAAGTTTGGCATATCTGTTTAAGATTGCAGCTTGTTGAAATGATAAGGAAAACTTTCCAAACGTTGTGCAACACATGCATTGGAATCAAGGGTCCTGATTTCTTGTGTTGCATGAGTTCTGTCGCCTTGTTAAACGAAACAAGCTGATGTAGTCTGTATTATTGGTTTTTATGACGAATAATTAAGCACAGGACAGACGAAACCCGTATATATTTCGACCTTTAGTATGTTAATTGTGTTAAAATAAGGTGATGTATGTGTAGCGTATGAAACGTCCTCAATCGCACGAACTGCGCGCTTTTGACACTCATTAAGTTTTTCTAATATTATCTAGTGATGTAATCCTGCTAGCTGGCAATAATTTACTGTAGATAAAGATAATACGTTATCTATCAGACGTTTCGCTTTGATTGATAATGTATGAAGATGTTTATTATTCGCTTCAGGGAGGCGATTTAGTTTGTCACAAAGATTTTCTGCTGGCATGTTCCAAGACAGTGTGAACGTAACTCCCAATGCCTTAATCTTATTAACAATTTTAAATTCATCAGTTTGAAGACATTACGTTTCCAATATTTCATAACATGTGTGCTTTATGCGACAAAATATACACTGCGCTTTTTTCATGTTGATTCTTACATTACTTTGGCAGTTGTATATCTTAAGACAGTGTCTGGGTATGTTTCGACATCCTGAACGGAAAGTAAGTGTAGATGAAATATGGAGCGCAGCTTTTTCACCAACGTGCACATCTGACTTTATACTGTGGTTTCCCTACGCATTTTGTAATCTCCAGTGGGGTTCGCGTGCGCAGATAACTACCGAAGTTTCGAAATGTTCTAATAGTGCGGTTGTTTCGCTTTTGCAGGTATCGGAGCTAGCATATACAAAGGATTCTAGTATTCATGAATATGTATGTGCTTTCATCCGTAACCAAAGTGCCGGCGCACAGTTCTACCTCTCCTCATCCACAGATCAATACAGCCCACGCAGTCAGCAGTTTTAGCGGGCGAGCTTGGGAAGGTACCGAAACTAAGTAATGGAAATCCCCGCACTATAACCTTACTAAGTAGAATCGCAGGCTAATGTCCCAACGTGTATGTGAGTTTCCGGACTTGTATCGTGGTATCCACAGAAGAGAAGGTGCATCACTAATTAGGCCTCTGAGCTAAAAAGCCCGGCGGTGCTGCCCGACCATTACTTCGGGGCCAAGCAGCGCTTTCTTGCGTCAGCTGCAGCCGCCGCAAGGATGAAGCCTAACTAAAGTTTTCCATTTTCCTTTCGTTCTCATCTATTCAGGCTCTCACGGGGCCCTAGTCTTAGCTTGTTAACGATGTCGTGACTTACGAAATCATTGCTCCGTTTTGTCCCGCAATGGCAGGAAGTCCCTAGTTGCTATGACATAGTACCACTCATAAGTCTGGCCAGTATCACAGTAAGGGATCGCATAATGGCGTAAGTAGCTTCCACAGAGTCGGCGCATATAGGTAATGTTAGCGCAACTAATACCGCAGTGAATTTGCGATCTAAGGGCACAGCTTCAGTTTTCCTTTCGGGTAAAAATCCCGTTCCTTTGTCAGGCAGCTCTTATGCGCAAGTGTTGCAATATCATGCGACTAAAATATCGTATAATAAAAGCTTTCGCCTTTAGATAATTGTGCTTTCATGCGACGGTCGACCCTAGTTTGACCTCCAGACCTATGTGTACTCTAAAGAAGGTCTGTTAACATTTCTCAGCAATCAGAATCCCTCAGGTAGCATTAGGCCAGTATCGTTACCCTATGCCCCGCATCGCCATTTTCGGCACAATGCTTGCACACAGCAAACTATTGAATAGCAAGCGAGGGGCCAAAACGGCGAACTTTTAAGGCATCTGGTATTAGAAAGTTTGGAAAGTTAAAGAACTCCCAAATGTTCACTGCAATATACAGATTTTTATTGTTTGATCCCAACATGCCCGTATGTAATTTCAGTTCATGTAGTGCTCTCAAACAAAAGGCTAGGCTTCCGCGACGTTCTTGTGGTAGGAAATGTCTTGCGTTGCCGCTGCAGATTCATAATGAACTGCAGCTCATATGTACCCGTGCTGTTCTGCCAAGTATGAAATTCAGAACGAGTATGCAGTAGAAACTGTGGCAGCGGAGTTTTGATAATGCTAATCGACCCACAGGACGTAGTTCTAGAGACGGATTAGGTGCAAATTATATGTAGCAAGACTACCAAGCTAATATGCAACATTGCCGTGAGCAACAACAGCAGTTGCAGAAGCAGAATTCCTTCGACGGTGGTTTATCAGTCTTCACAAAAAGAGGAGCTAATGAGAGGCTTGTTCGATACTACGGGGAAAGATAATTAGGAGTGGTGGCTATTCCGTCTCGAGGTGCAGTGAAAACGTTACCTAAACCAAGGAGAAACGCACCGCTCCTAATTGGCCCACATCGCTCAATTGCACAGAATTTCAAGTTTATCTGCGCTCGTGCCCTCTGGCAAACGACTGAGTGAAGCAGGCCTTGCTGGCAACAACCCCGCACCACTTTTCTCGCGTTCTTCAAGCTGCTCGGCCGAACCACCCCTCCAACGTCCCCCTTCCGTTTCATTTTTTTTCTTCGTTTTTCGACCTCGTTTTGTAATTCTCCTTTAACGACCTCATTTGCCTTGCATTATTCATGATAGATTATTCTAACAATATATCGAAAAGTCTGGCTACGGCATTTTCCAGTGCCTGATTTTTTTTCATTCCGGAGCGCTGATGGCCTGGCAGTTAAACGAGCCAGTTAAACGAGGCAGGGCTAACAGCAGAAAAAAAAGAAATAATCTGCCTAATAAATCGCAGGAACGTTGAAATGAAAGGTGGCGTAGTTGCTGGTGGAGTAGGAAGTCATTAGGAACCTTAACTAACGGGATTGAGAAGTTTTCCGCGCTGGGTAGAAAAGAATGAAGGCAATCGAATATACAGCAAGACGACAGAATGAACGCTGCTCTTCGACTGAATTTTACAACAGAAGAGACGTTATCCGCCATGTTGACGTAGTGTATTTGGTGCTGCGCTGGTAGTCATTCGGTCGCGGGTTCAATTCCTTACCAATTTGAGTTCAATTGACCACGGATTCCCTAAATAATACATCAGCGGGTTCAATTCCGGGGGGGGGGGGGGGGGGGAGGGGGGACGTATTTTGATGGCGCTAAAACGCAAGAACGCCCCTGCACCTTAACTCAGGTGCATGTTAGAGAACCCTAGGTGACCACAATTAATCCGTAGTCGCCCAGTAGGCAGTGTTTCAGCGCGTAAAAACCAAAAATTGAATTGAATTGTTAAAACCTATGTGACGCCAAACAGGATATGGTTAACACGCACGCCCATCACAACTCGTCGCCTGAGCGTAGCACGCAGCCACCGATAAAGACATTCAAAGGCTTTATTTTGCAGTGCCATTGACGCTATGTTCCGTCAGCTCTGTTTTCTATTGCGGAAGGCTTGATGTATCAATATGCCTTTTTCACTTTTATACGTTACGGTCTATTTTGTTGGGGTTCCAGCTAGCCCAATTTTCTGTAAACAAGACAATTAGGGTTTTTCAATTTTTTTACACAACATGGCGGGTTCCTTCAGTCATAAATCCATTATCTCCGTTAGAAGGCCTCAACAAATAGCACAAACGGGAGTAGCCAATTATAATGTTCTTTACGAAAATTCACCTATTTTATGTCCATTTCTACCCTCTCTGAAAAGTGATAAGGTGGAATTTACTGTTATCTCTCTGTCACCTTTAAAACGCATACATTTCGCTCATGACATATTATGGGTACATATCTTTAGGTATGAAACGAATACCGGGTGTATTTCACAAGCCTGCAACTCATAAACACATTGCTAAAATATTGCATTCATTGTAGCTAAAAATCATACTGGCGCTAGAACCTGTTCATAACTGGCCGTTGCAGTCAAGCACTTATTTGCAAACAAGTGTTCCATGACAGTTTCATCAGCCCTTGTTGTACGATTCTCTCTAGACAAGAAACACACACAAAACAAGCTGACCTGATCAGTAAGAAAAATCTAAAGAGCAAGACCAGGAAGCAATAGCATGGCTCTGTTACATTATTGCCTCTCGAGATATGAAGTGAAACCAAGGAACCTGAAGCGGACAGCTGACAAAGATGGTTCTCTCTAATTCCGCTTGGTATTGTAGTCAGATTGTCTCGCACTCGGGAACAGAAACTAAAAAAAACTAATCATAAACCACTAGTAAATTTTTGAAAAAACGAGAACAGCCAAGCATGCTGAAGAATAAAGAAAAGTGGCAGTTTCGCCCGAAAGGCGAAGCTTCAATTGCGAAAGCAAATTGGCAGAGAACCATACGAAGTAAGGATAGTACTTTCATCGGCCGCATCAACTTGTAAGCATTTGCTTGCTAACTAAATTAACAAGCATGGTGTCAGCGCGCCCAGCAAACATGAACACGTCACACTCGATGACCGCGGACACTCGTTGTCAAACGCTGGCCTGAGGAAACGCGAGAGCAGCAGCGAGCGAAGTGACATTCGTGTTGTTTATCGCTTCAATGCAAACTTAGCGCCGAGAAAACACAGCGCGCACAAAGCTACGAGCCGCCGACGCACGTTGACTCTGCCCCCAACGCAGATCACTCTCAAGATACGGCCGCGTGACCGCTCGCAGCCGCGACATACGCAGTTGCAGCCAGAGGAAAATGCCGCCCCCCCCCCCCTCCCCTCTCCCCGATGCCTCGCAATGTTGGGTGCCTCTCGCGCCACGGAAGGCGGCGCGTTTCCTGCCCGGTTTCCTCACTTTCGCGCGGGCGAGATTGAGCCATGATCGTCGGCTCCTCTCGCACGCTCTCACTCGCACAGACAGTGTAGGGCGCGCGGGGTCGGTGTTATCGCCCGTGGACTTTACACGGAAACTCACGGCGATGGCGACGGCGATGATGACAGTGATGGCAGAAATACGCCTGGAGTGTCCATCTAATTGGTATCGCAACAATAATGGTACATTTCTAGGACCAATGTAGATTTAGAGACGGACAACATTACTGGAGGAACGATGAGAATGGTTCACGGAAAAAAGTATTATTAAACATATTCGTCGTTCGCAGACTCCTGGAATAAAACAAAGAGGCCTGAATGAAATATGAAGTTATCTGACGGCATAGGGTTACAACTCAATAGATAATGCTTAATTATGGATATTCATGCCAGCAAACTTTACACAAAGATTTGGTGAGCAGCGGCATGAAAACCGCAAAAAGGTCGAAAATGCAAGCGGTTCCCGAGTGGATATTGTCAGTCGACAGAAAGAGTAATTTGAAGCAGGAGAGCGCAGGTAAAGGCAAGAAAAGTTGCAATTTTGGCCGAAAGGCGATGCATTGATAGCAAAGTACTACAGACAACAAAACGAAGTAAGGATCGTAGTTTTATCCGCCGTGTAAAGTGAAGTAAACATTCGTTGGTTAATTGAAATAACGAGCGTGGAGTCACACGCGCATGCACGAACAGCTCTCACGCGATGACCATGTAATGTCACTAACGCTGGCGTGATGAAGAGCGCCGGCCACGGGGAGCAAATAATCCGTGCTAGCTTGAACGCGTCTCCCAAAATAGAGATTATAAGCGATCTCCAACAGTAGGTGCGCACGAACACAGCGCATATCAAACAATCTGCCATCTTGGTTTGTCCCAGGCTTTGCACCCTCTGCAGATTACATCCAAGGCAGGGTGTCTCGCCCGCACATTTGTAGCGATTAAGTATATATTTTCAGCTTTCAATATTATCCAATTTCATGACATATAATGATAAGAATAACATAATAAAGCCTTTCGTACAAGTTGCCTAAAGCCAAGGCATAGAGTTAACTGCGCGTGCTGCTATCTAAGTAAACCGACTACACGCTGGAAGCAATGGAGTAAATAAATTAGGAAGTCAAAATAAATAGTGATCTCCTAAATAAAATTGAATAACTACTGAATGAAAAACATCTTTTTATGACGTCTTTTGGAATTCGCTTCAACTTCCTAATTTACATCTTGACGATTTGAAGATCAATTACAAAGGGAGGGAATTTTAAATGACTAATTAGACCGTCAGAAAACAAAGAAATACTGGTGGTTTCTCAACTTGAGTATAAACAAAATGCTTTGGTCTTGGTTGTGTAGGATGATCCGTTGTTCTTTAAATATTCGGTGCATGATAGCTGTGGCTGCTGATATGTCCACAACTATATGAAGGGTCCCGGCTAACGTTAGCCAAGCTGTTACAGAAAAAAACAGAAAAAAGATGCAATATACGGTTTAAGACCAGCGGTGTTGGATGGTCAAACCTGTGACGACTGCACACCATAGGTCATATATTTGGATCATTGCACCATAAATTTTTAATCTATTTTTTTTCTTTGAACATCTAGGCTAACGTTAGCTGGGACATGCGGTATATCAAGGAAACAATGAGAAACGCCAAACACCGAAATAAATGAAAAAAATTTATTTTAAAATTCAAATTTTGTGAAGGCGGCACTTACTGTGATTCACGTTCTGATGAAACAGTAAGGTGACACGGTAAGGTGATTCGGGAATAGAGATTTCAGCCAAACGTTTTCTGGTCTAGGTACAATGTTTCGCACGAATAGACAATTCCAGCGTTCCCCAACCTGCTAGAAGCCACTCCTTAATCAGAGTTCTGTGGGGAACGCCGACATGTGCATTCCCATTACTTCGATGCGGCACCAAGGAGATTGGTTTTCGGTGCCTGTACTGACGATTCCTCTCCGAGGAGGTCGGGCCACGTACACGAATACTGCGGGCTGCAGCTAGCAGCCCTCGTACATTTTGATTGGGTGGAGCTACACGCTTCCCTGCAGGATGCTATGTCACTCCAGCAGTGACCGAGGAGTGCTTGTTCTGGTTACGTATCGGATGCCCTATACGCCGTACGGACATCAGGGCATAGGACCCCCTCGGGGCTCTTCAAGAGCGCCGGCTGAGTGGCTGGAACTTGTTCTGCCCTTCATTGAATCGAGGCGCGCGAGTAAGAGTTGCGCTGTGGAGCGAAGCTTAGGCTGCTGGTGAAATCATGTGGCAGTGATTCAGCGCGCAAAATCAGGGCGCATTGTTATGAGGCTAAAACAGCTGTCTAATATCCACAGGGCTAGGCAAAAAAATGGTAGTTTTGCTCGAAGGGCACTGACAGCGTCAACAAGGTTCAGGGTAGCATTTGAGCTCCTCCAATGTTGTTCTGAGGTACGTGGTCGCGACATGGAGAGATATTCCATTCTCTTTTCGTTCACTGAGCGAAGCTTATTGAGTTATTTGTTCAGTGGTTGTCCAGGGCCGCACAAGACGCCAGCCTGCCCCCCCCCCTCTCCCCCTATCGATGTAGTAATTACGGATGCATGGTTGCCAGTAATGCCCTAGTCTGCCTATAGAGCAACGCTGAGCAAGTCAAAACAAGCGAGCGCTGAAATCAACTTCTCGTAGGAGCCACGCGGAGCGCACTATCGCGCGAAACGCTGCGCATCTTTTGTTTCGGAGAGACAGCCTGCTTGGTGTCATCTCACTCGTTGCTGTCCTCAGCCCTTCCTGCGAAATCACGCCGGTGGTGTAGTGCTGCCCGCACAAAAAATATCGCTGAGCAACCCTCCAATTTTATTGTCACACCATCATCAGTTTGGTTAGAGTTGCAATTCATTGATCGCTCGTTTCTCCGGTCTTCACTAGGCATATGATTAGCTGTAGCGCTATTTTTTCTTCGTGTACTCTGCCTGCAGCGTATCACTTTCTCATACATTATCAACGAAGACATTCGCACAACCCACACAAAGCGGGAGTCTGAAGGAACGGGAAGCACTGGTCCACATAACGCATGTGAATCAACGTTTATGTGTGTTTAATGCTGATATACAGAATATTTAGGGGTCTGCGTTAGACATGGGAGAGCAGCAATGGTTGATGTAGTCAACACATTTTTCCTTCACTGACAGCAGAGGAAGTACTACGCCCTTGCTGCGTTAAAACCTCCTTTATTAAAAGGTTGATTTCTTTGTCCTACGGATATAGCTCGGTTATTTTGAGATACGCCGTTTGACGCTTCCACTTTGCGAAGGGCCAGTAGCAGACTATGAACGCTGAAGTTTCATGCGCATACGTGGATCTTCAAATTGTGAAGTCAACACATTATATCAATGACTGTGCTTGTGCGCGCTGTTCGTGTTGTGCCTGGTTATGTGTGGTTGATGGCCCGGTGCCTCTTGCTGATGAATCCAAGCGACACTTGTGGGCCACGCTTATTAACGATGCCTTGGATATAGAATATAAAAATTGATCACTTGGTCACTTTTACCTTCTTGATGTTTACGAGGACGTCCGTGTCATGGGAGACGTCGCGAGGCAAAGTCTAAACCACATGATCCCTTTGCACTGGAACACTAACAATCCTCCCGACTATCTCGAACTACCAGTCGCGCATAGGACGCTTAATCCGCATGAACGGGATACGACACGACGTCAAGCAGCCGTTTGCAATGTCGCTGAGCGAAGGTAAGTTGTCCTATTTTCTATGTTCTTTAAAGCTATTGTTTCGCTACAAACGAAGAACCTTGGGTTTGTTCAAGTTGTATTTGTATTGAGAAGTCACCGCAAACCTCGTGACGTCTGCTTTAGGAAGCGCTGCGTCGAATTCATGACAGCCGACGTGAGATCGTTGAGTACTACGAGGTGCTGATCCTTCATTTTGGGAACGTCGGTCTTAAACCACAAGCTGTCACGCGCACTAGAACTGTATCCGAATTCGTCGTCCATGAAGTGCTTCTTAGTAGAAAGAAGCCGCCGTGGATGAAATTTTCTTTGCGGCCAGTCGTTGTCATCTCCTTTGAGGTTGTCGTTGACTCCCCTCCTCACATGCCGAAGGAGTCGGAGCCCACTCCCGTTCTCGTTTAACGTGTAAGCCACGGTGACGCTCCCTTTCGCGTTTCACAGCGATGAGATGTTGTGAGCCAACACGACGACATTTACGCAATTCAGCCTGCTCCATAGTCAGAGCTTCTTTCGGCGCCATTGGAGCAATTTCTCACGCCACTATTTTCACATTAATAATCTTACGGTGCCGTTAGAATGCCTATTCTACATGCCACAAATTTTACTTCCGTAGTTGAACGGCGCACAATACCAGCAGTGCTTTAGTAACCCCAGAAAACTTGCGGTCGCGGGTTCTTGGCATCAAAGTTTGCCACAAAAAAAGCATCGTATATTGCTTTGTTGTTAACACTAGGACCAAGGTCTTGATGTGAAGCCAAATGCGTCAAGCACAGGAATGTATCTTTCATGAGCACTTGTGGATCAAATTTCCTTTACCAACACTGGTGCTAGCTAGAAGGTTCTCAACTCTGTTGCTTAGCTGCACGATTAGAAAAAAAGAATCCACTGCGGCAGATAACACAATTCGAACGCTCGAATTAAATTACTCTAAAAGGCGGATTATACTTCTACGAGAAATAAAAATTCATAATCGCATAAATAACTAAAGTTCACCAAATAACTTCTCACGAATTACTACAAAAAGCATGTATTACAATTTACAAATTGTAGACGGTGAATTCACAAGGCGAACTGACTTAAGTTTGGAGATATTAATTTTCAAATTGCGTAACGAAATACATTAGCGTTCCAGTCTCTTTTGTACTTGAATGCATACAACAGCGTTTTGTTTAAAAAGTAAGTGGAACAATGTTGCATTTTTACCGCAAGTTCGACCCCAGATTTTTCGAAACTAGAGCCATCCTCAGAATTTATATAAGTAAATATGCCTTGCAAACTCATTCGGCACAATTCGTAAATTGCAATATACGCTGTAAAGTATTTAATAACTGCTTATTATAAGTAGAATTTATTCAGATATACAAATGCGCATTTGATTTCTCGTGGAATTAACGTCCGCCTCATTAGGTAATTTTATTCAAGGGTGCCGTTAACACAGGGTAATTTTTTAAAAACTTGGCGCAGAGAAATAACCGATATATTTTCAATCTCTTGCAACATAATTCTCTCCCTTACCTGTTAGTTTTAGCGGATTCTTCCACAAGGCCGAACCAGAAGAAGGACTTGTGTCTGTGAACAATAAAGGTCATATAGAAAGAAAAACGAATTGCTTCGTACAGGTGCATATGCCACGTGTTACCTTTCTGTTTGTTGTCGAATAAACCACCAAAGAAGGCTTGGTGCGCTTATCTCCACTCCTTCGTATTTTCATTTTTTTACATTCTATTTCATTCGCTCATCCACCCGTTCCATTATGGGGTCGGTGTCTTTAGATAGCTGTGAGACAACACTATGTATTGTAAAGACGAAACATTCGGATAAGCATCGAAAGGAAGAGAAACAGGAAGGGGGGATAAAACAGAAGAGAATAAAGTCGCTCGGAAAGACGACCACGGGTCTTGTTTATTGCAATCGCGCAGTCGCTAAACGAACCTCTGCTCTGCTACCCGCCCTCGGACACCCCCTCAGCAATAACACAAACATGAGACAGGGACCAAGGAGGCAAGAAAACACAAGCACCACAGCACTAAGGCCTACGGGGATAGATAGAATATTTCTTACTCTTAGCACGCAGGTATCTCGGATGCCATGCTTAGAATTTAAGGGCGCACCGCTAGATCCTGCAGCTTGTCCAGAGGCAATTCGCAAGAGAGGAGCTCATCTGCAGTGCAAGGCTCATATGCACCGGCGGCAATCTCTGAGGCCAGGACATTCTCTTTTGCTGCACTCCACGCAGCGTACAAACAAATCTCGATGTTAACGCTTCTGTTGAAATATCACGCCTGACTGCACCGGGCTGGAGCCCACACGTGCAAACACAGGTCGACAAACCTTGCAATCGGTCAAGCATAGACGCACTCCGAGTACAGCGTGCACACATGAGCATTTGTTCGTATTTCTTCCATCTTTTTTTTTTTCACTTTACCTGAAAGAAAGTAGAGCCAGAATAAAGGCGAAAACAATAAACACGCAGATTCCACAAAACACGACAGAAGTTCGTCAGTGAGGCATTAGGCGTTGATCTCCGGCTGTGACATGTCCGTAGGAAAGCCGTGCATTAACGACCACTTTGCTATGCCGCTCGTACTACTTGTCATGCAGCTCGTAATCGCATGTTGTGCACGAGCATCGGGTGGCCTTTCTGTTTTTTTTTCCTTTCTAGCCATGTTCCTTCTCTTATCGAATGCTCACGAAAAGGACAATGGCTGGAGCAAGTTTTGGCGTTGCTGAGCGGGAAGTCTTGTTCCTGGATGTTTGTTCGCAAATATTGGGCCTCGTCGGAATCAATGCCATATCTCCAGCTTGGTCATCAATCGCATGGCTGTCAAGCATATTTATTTTATTATGTTGCGTCAGTGGCCCTGGTGTCGAATAACAATGGAAGGGAGCTGTGATCGCGAGCTTAGGCTATACCGATGTAATCGATATCCTAATAGCCTTTTCCCTCTTACATTTTGTTTATGTTGTGCTGCAGCGATCTCACACATGTAGAATAAGCTGTCCACAGTAGGCTATGCAGCATTGCCAGAGGTTCTTCGGTGATAGTACAAGCACACCATGCGAAACAGTTGTTGGACGAAACACCAAGAATTCGACGAGGGAACTCTCGTATTTGAGCAAGAGTCATTATGGCTCGAACACGCGTTGGTAAATGACTTGTTCTTGAGCTTATCGAACGTTTGTGTATCACTAAATACTGCAATTAGGTGGTGCAGGTTGTATGAGGCTATGAATCCTTGGATGGCAGGGAAACAGTGTGCACAGTTTGTGTCAGTGGTGGATTAAGTATATCGTAATGACATGCAAAAAGTTCAAGATCGAGTCGATTAAGGCACGACCAGTGCGAAGGCAGCTATTTGAAGATACCTTTGACTTTCGGTAAACAATATCATCATGCTGATAATGACGACAATTCCCAAGAACTACCATCCCCTCTTCGCATCCACCATAGTTGAGTAATCCGCTTGGAGTGTCCATGTAATTGATATCGCAATAAAAGTAACAGCTTGGGCACCATCTCCAAAAAGGAGAGGAAAGCGCGCAGATGACGCAGTGATTCGTTGGGCTTTTACTTCGCTTGTTCTTCTGCATTTAAAGCGAAGTTTTCTTTGCCTCTATGCCCACTTTGCTACCCGACTTTGTTGATCATCCTATGCTATTTGTGAGACGACGAAACATAAATATAGTGGTGCGAACACCAGCAGTAGAAAAAAACTTTAGGCAGACTCCACTTCAGTTGACATGTACGCAATGCGAAGCAGCTTGCTTTCGTAAAGAATGATTGTTATGATTTATATAGGTGTTTTTCAGTGAACGGTTAAGGCTTTTGCGACCTGTGTTTACTATGGGTCTGTCCATCTGTGTATATACACATATATTATTACGTATATAAGTTTGGGAACATACCCAATGGTAAACACCCAGTGGCACCGCGTATGTTCGTCTCTAGAAATTCGCAGGTGCTCTGGGCGGTGAAAGGTTAGTTTACTTACTTTGCCAAAAAGTATCATAATCTAAACATACGCCAAATGCGAAATGTCCTCACCATACCTTGAAGGCACTTCCACTTTTACTGTTTCGTACATAAGTAGTCGCTCTGCTGAATTGCGCATTTATTTGCGTCTTATCCGAGTACTCGGCCTTTGGATGCCATTTATTGCGCAGGTTGTACTTTTTTGGGCTCAAACGACTGTTCACAGTATTTTTCAGTATTGAAATGCTGCGGAATGTCGTTAGACATTCTCGAACAACACTAATTGCAGTACAAGATGAACAAGCTCTTTTCAAGCAAACAAGAAACGTCGTTCAAATACAGTGTAGCTCGAAAAGAATCCACAGCAGCCTCTACTGCACCCCCTCATCAAGTACTTATAGCTGCGTTCATTTGAGAAGATGTGGGGCGGCGGCGCAGACAAAGATAACTTTATTGTACTGATACGACAGACGATAGGCGTGCGAAAATCGAATACTTCTAAGCCTTTACACCGCCGCTAAGTATAGGAGATGGCCAGCATGAAGTAAATGAGTACCCGAACGACGCAGCGATGCGCATCTATTTCGCCATTTCTAGAGCGGCTCATCAGACGCTGTGTCAGTTTATGCCATCGGCACAAAACTTTCCTATAAATACACTGGAAAAAAAAAAACGGAACAGACACTGTGGTACATTCACGCCTATGGACTAAAAGAAACAAAGAACCTTGGAACATTAGCGGCGAAGGGCCGTTCAAAGCCTACCGATGGAAAAGCAAGAAATAGAACGTATTCGCTCCTTAGAGGCGATGGGATAGGAGCCATTACTAGCTGTTCCATTTGGAAGTAGCCATCGACAGGAAGGCCATTCAGGAGAGAGCTAACGGCTTACACAAACACGAAACGCGCAAGCAAGACGCTGCTCGCCCATCACAAAGAGAGGAAAGAGCGAGGTTCGCCTACTGCTTCCTTATGTTCTGCTCTTGCTTGTTGTTCTAACACCTCCACTCTTCCTGCAATCGCCGACAAGGACGGCTGAGGCAAAAGTATGCAGAGGCCTCCTGCCGAACGCTTTCGGGAGTCTCCCCTCCACAGTGGTCATCAGGGGAGCGGCCAAGCAGCTAACTGATGCGCTGACGCGCGTCGTTCCCCATCTCTCCCAGGGGTACAACGAGAAAACGAAAGCTGGTAGCACTCTGTCCTCTTCCAGCATGCCCCCCCTCCCCCCCCCCCCCCCAACTATCCAGCACCAACCAATGCGCGCCGCGGGAAAAACAAGAGCGCGATCAAGCAGCTCCCAGTGATTTCATGCACTGAAGCCCCGAAACATAAAACGAGGACTTGCCCGATGGGTAAGTACAGTGACGACACTGTATTTCGTTGACTCATGGCAATGGTTCCTTGGCACATTGCCAGAAATTGAGGAAGCCGTGCTTTCCCTCGAGTTTATTTTTGTTCTAAATAAAAGAAAATAGCTGCATGTTTTTCTGTATAAGAGTTTTCTTTTTTTCAGGAAATGCTGGTTCGTCAGATAGAACAGTGTTCTTGAAGCAGTACGGACACTGAAAAGATTTCAGTGTTCAAAGACAAAGAAGATGGTTCTGTCGGGTGCTGATGGCTGTCCACCATCTTGGCTACTATGTCTGTGTTGACAACCCACCACACTGCAATTCCCATATACTGCCAGACACATAAAAGCTAAAGCTTATGTGCACAGGTCGAATACGTGAACACCACTAATCAAGCAAGATACATTAACTGGATGATCTTCGAACGTGACTTACGTGCGTCTTCTGACTTCCTTTGTAACCATTGTATTCAATTCCAGATACCGCCGCAATCCAACCTGAGTCCATTAGGAGCACGAAGCGGTGGAGACAGCTCTCGGAAAGTTGCCTGAGGGAGTTCGTTAGCGGCACGCAATTTCCTTCGTCAGTTGTTAGTGGCTGTGATGAGGCCTGATTGAGGTAGTAGAGGGCTTTTCGTGGTCATCCATCATTTAGACGCCACCACCGTTCCAGGTGCGCTTCTCGACCTCTACGTGCAAAAATCCAGGTTCCTGCGCTACCTACCTTCTTTCCTAAGACGAATAAAGCACCAAGACGAACTAAAGAGGGCGAGCTGCTCCTTATTTGGTGCAAATAACCGTCATTCGTCCGTGCCGTTGCTTGACGTTAGCTTTCTTAGCGTCCAGGAAAGTTTTGCAAAGGAGCGGCTAAAAGGTGTGAACTTGCTAACCGTTTCTATATATCGTACTCCCAAATTGTGGCGACAGAAGGAGTGCTACGGCAGAGCTGGTTGTGTGCCGTAACATGAGCTTGAAGTACGTCAACAATAGTTGTGTGCACTATGTAACTTTACAAACAAAAATCGCAATTATGTATAGTGATGAATGTTTCAGAAATTTCCTGTAGTGTTTTGCTCTAAGGAGACTGCTTTTTACAGAACTCTCGCTATTGAAGAATGACTTGGGAGTAACCTAAGCAGAAATGCGCTTCCAAATCGAGGCTCTCGAATATAGGTTCCTTTGTATGGTACGGCAAAACTTTTGTTAAAAGACAATTCCGGTCTCGTAGTTGTGCAATCTGTGCTTTTTTTTCAGGGTGTTTGTTCAAAACGAATGTGGACAAGAAGATGAATATCGGCAGGATACGTACGCCCAATTGTTCCTGAAGCATCCATTACTGGTTGTCGAGTATTGGTAAGATGCCACGTGATTTCTTTATACTCCAGCCCGAATAGTCTAGCTCTCGCTCTCCGCCAGCGTTTTCGGAAAGGGCGATTATACCCTTTTTTGTTTTCGTTCGCACTCACTCATTTGTAAAGTAATGACTCTCATCAAAGCGAGGACATGTGTGAGTGGCGCTACCGTATTGGAACAGGAGCAAAAGAAAAATCTCAATTTTATGAATGCCAGCTGCTGTTCGCGCAAGAGCATTACCAAAGCTGCCGGGAAATCCGGAACGTTGATCCTCCGTGATAAATTGTTCGTTACGCCGATTACACTTATCCACGGGGCCTGTGGCAGCATAAACCTCTGGGCCATTGTCCCCTTACAGTGAATAATGGCGCCTGCCCAGAAAATGGCAAAGCCGGCCTTATCTCCCTGTCATGCTGCCAGCTCTAAGGCTGTATACCAACTGCTGCCAGCATGTGACAATGCACGCGGTTGACGATTTCCGCAGAAAGATAAAAATGTAAAAGTGCGCAAGTTAGGTTTAGCACGGAAAACACGAAACAAATGAAACCGGACCTGCTAAGCCTGTTAAATTTTTGGCATACCTTGAAGTGTGTCATTGCCTTTCTTAAGCTCCGCCAACATTGATGGTAACCACAGAGAGTTCCTCCGATGCCCTCCTTAATGTAAGGAAAATATTGTTTTCACGTGTGATCATAACATGTTTGAGTCATTTCAAGTACTTTTGATCTCACTTCTCTCAAATACTTCTTGGTTTGTTGCACATAAACATTTACTCTGTCGGAGTATTTGTACTGTGTTTGAATCGCTGTAGCTTCTTCTAGTACCTCTGCCTGTTTTGAATATATCTGAAGGTCAGCGCGGATTCATGTGATATACAGCTGCAGCGGAAAAAGAGTGGCACAAGTGGCCGATGACCCGAGTAGGGAAATTTAGGTACGCGGCGCTCTTTTTCCCGTACACACTGGTATCTAAAGTGCCACATGATTCGTGTTTTAAAGAGGGGGTGCCTGGCTCTCTTGTTTTCGGCATGCAAGGGAACAACAACGTCGCGTGCCACAATTTATCTGATCGGGTGATCGGTCACTTGTGCTAATCTTTTTCCGCTGCAGCTGTACATTTAGGCATAAAATATTAGTGTGATGACTGTCTTTCCAGACGACCTTGTGCAATGTTGTTGATCTTCAGCGTTTTTTTTGCATTATTCGAGTGCGTTTCTTGCTCGCTCACACATCCCAATTTTTTTTTCAGTCTTTGTTATACGTCTAGTAGCTTACTATTGCTGTGTTCTCGGATTGGGGAGTTCTCATTAGATACCATTTCCATGTTCACATAACAAGCGTTCTTGTTTTATTAATTTTTTTGCAATGAGCTTACAAGATAGCTCGATCCCAGGTACGCTGAAACCGTGTGACGTCAGCAAAAAGGACCTTGCCTTCCAAGGAAGTCACCCTTGCGAACGTAAAGCTTGTTCTACTCTCCTATGTGGCGTTGCTGTCTTGGGCTAAGCGCTAAAGCAGTCTTAAAGGGTGACACAATAATTTCACTACAGTAAACCAAACATTAATATAATGAGGCAGCATGTCAGTGCTGTTTTAGTTGGCGGCATAATGTATTCAGCGAACAGCCTTCAAGTTCACAAGTATTTAGATAATGAAAATCCTAATAAGCGTTGTAAATAACACCAGATGGCCTGAATATTCTTTTTCAAAATAGATTGTTAAATCTTTGTGCTTCTTAAGTACGCACACAACTCTTCATCTATCGCTTTCTGTAGCTGATGGGAGAATGATCGCCCAATGTCAAAGCGTGACAGGCGCTAACATCTGAAAGATCGCCTTTGCTGCTGAACTGCAATAATGCCGTGCCCAAGTAATGCACAATATCGCCAAAGATCGCGCTAACACGTTGATCATAATGTTTTTTTTTAAGCGCCCATAAGACCAGGATTTTAAAACTCGGAAAGTGTTACAGCGCTGACAGACAGGGACAAGAGGAAGTCACAGACGCCATGGTGGGCTATGTCGTTCGGTCGAACACTTGTCTTTATCACTGCCGCAATGCTTTCCAAGTGCGTTCACGAGCATGGTCAAAGCCCAGCTGTTTACTCTCTCAAAACTGGACCATGCAATTGATTTTTTTCGCTAAGTTACTGTTAAGTCTTGGCAGAAAGAGCCCCAACTCCAAGTTCCAAGTGAAGTTTTCTCTTCCAACTATCCGAGTAGGAACATTCACAACTTGCAACTACATGCATACCTGGCCTTTCTCAAAAGGGTTCGAGAAAGGTCTGTTTTATATTTTTCAATTATTAAGTTCTTCGCTACATGAAACTGCACGAAACGTACATGCCTCGCATTTTTCCTAAATGGCCATTTTGCCAGGTTTTGTCTGCACATTTTAGATGTACTTCTCTTTCACTCCCAGTGTTCTACCGATCTCTGACTTCACCATCTTGTCGCAAGGCCCGTGCATGAAAGTAAACATCAGCAGATTAGAGCATTTGTTTGGGTCACCAGCCATTCTGTACCGCGCTTGCATAGCCGCTATAAAAAGTTTTGCATTATACAATTTCAATAATTTTTTCCAATAGTTTTACCAATAGTTAAACTTGTGCCACTTGAATAAAAATTCAACAAATGGCAAAATTGATCTGTACAATGTCGTTTATAGATATCAGACAGGAGTACCAACAGTGGTAGATGTTGAAGAAAGAGAACGCCTTCCGAGAGAGAGAGAGAGAGAGAGAAATCACTTTATTCTCGGATTTAAAAAATATTATTCGATGCCCTCAGTTCTACACCAAGACATTAAAAGGACACAGGGCACCCTCATCCGACAAGGTCAGACGAGCACCCTGCTCACTCCAGCACGGAAGCACCTCCTCCAAGGCATACTTACTAAAGACCTCCCTCGCTGTACGCACTGTGGTGTCTATGCTCCCAACACATCACATATCCTTGTCTGAGGCACCTTAGTGTACCATGCAGTTTGTTACGTATTTGTTCATGTTTGATATTCGGGAGGAAAGAGTGGCTCCCGCAGTATACCTTGTGTATCTTTCTTCGATGTCAACCACTGTTGAGTCCCTTTAACTTCACCTACGCCCCCTTACCTCTGCTTTTATACGTTCTTACTCCTACAGCACGATAAACCTATCACCCGCCGTGGTTGCTCAGTGGCTATGGTGTTGGGCTGCTGTGCACGAGGTCGCGGGATCGAATCCCGGCCACGGCGGCCGCATTTCGATGGGGGCGAAATGCGAAAACACCCGTGTACTTAGAGTTACGTGCACGTTAAACAACCCCAGGTGGTCCAAATTTCCGGAGTCCCCCACTACGGCGTGCCTCATAATCAGAACTGGTTTTGGCACGTAAAACCCCATAATTTTTTACGATAAACCTATTAAACCAGCTAGCTCAGACGCTTCACCCCATTATGTTTCTTGGCGAAGAAACGATTTTTAATGCCAAAGCAGTCGTCGATTTTTTGAACGATGTGGTCCTGCATGTTATTAGCCCTACTAGTTCGTAGCGCATCCTCTCTCCAGAGGATGCCGCTGTGATAGTTTTTTTTTTTTTTTTTACAGCACATGCCTCCAGGCCCTTGTGGTTCAAGGGCTCTATTTAGGCAGTAGTGCTTCTTGCCAATTACTGCATCTTAAATATATTAAATATCGTGTCATTACCTCTCAATGCATTCTTCATTTCATAGTACACCTCATGTCATTGCCATGATTTTAGTACATGTATATTTTACGCATTTTACAGCGATTATTTTTAGGCCCTTTTACAGCCACGCTTCATCTACTTCTCAGAATTCATCGCCCCACTGCGCATTCACAAACACTGGCATGGCGCTCTTTGGCCACAACTGGCCCTTGCGCCATAAAACACCACACATCATCATCACAGCTAGCTCAGACAAAATTGCTGCTGTGGATCCCTTACAAAAATTTTCGTTTTCTTGTGTTCAGCTTTTGAAATGCAACACAATATAATGCATGATTTTTTCAGGGGTTTGGTGCCAGCGCCAATATACCAACTGAAATAAGAATTACATACCAACTGTGTCAGTGTACTCGTATAGGGCTCCCCGCCACCAAAACAAGGTCACGTTAATTTATTAGCCTCGGCTGTTTTCACAAGAACGACAAGAGTGGCTTTCTTTTGTCACGGCAAACAGTGACCACAAGTTCCGAAGTCCAAAGATTCTCTAAAAAAATTGAATGCGAATCTGACGAGAAGCTTCATTTAGAAGCTTCATAAACGCATCCGAGGTGCTGCGCCTCGGCGCTTCCATTAAAAGACAAGGCTGGATGTAAACCACACGCAACAAATAACTTTATCAACCCCCGCAGGGGCGCCTGCGTAAGCAGGCGTTTGGTGGGTTGCGACACCACGGACCCGAGCACATGGGGGTCGGACCCTTACACGCTTAACCGTGCGTGGCTTAGCCGTGTCCGGGGAAAAGGGGATCCTGGGGGTTGAGCCAATGCTGAGTGCTTTGACCTTTATGGCCCCTCGGCGGAGGCAACACACCCCTTTGGCCTCGGCTTCACGTCGACGGCACCCCCGGACTGACCCACCCGGGGGAAATCGGTAGTTGCCTTTTCCTGTCTCTCTCCCTCCAACCTTCGTCTTTCTCTCTCACTTTCCATCTCTCCTGTCTTCTCTTCGCTTCGTTTTACTTCCAATTTTCCAGGCAGCAAGGGTTAACCTGGTGTAATCTATCCAACCTTGGGTCTATTATATTAGGTTATAGTGGCTATGTACAGCTGGCGTCTGCGTCTCCTTCGGGTCTCGTAGCGTCCCCTTGTTGGGCTCGGTGGTGGGTGGCTGGCATAGCTGCCGAAATCATCGTTACCTTTATGGCTTTTTCGTCATTCCCCCGGCTCCCTGATCGCCCTCATAAACGAGGGCGCACCGAAGAAGTTTTTAAGTTTTTTGGCCGCCAAGTTGATAATTTCCCAAGATTTCATGTTATACATTCCGAGAAAGCAGAAAAGTCAGCAAGAATCGTCTCACCTTTTCTGGTTGCGAAATCACTGATGGAGGCTTTTGGCCCAGGCTACAAAGTTTCCAAATTGGCAAGCGGTGATCTACTTCTTGAACTCCGTGATAAATTGCAATACGAAAAGCTACCCAATCTTGTGTCTTTCGGGGCCATTCCAGTGAGTGTCACCCCACACCGTTCTATGAACACCATTCGTGGTGTCATCTCCGATGATGATCTAATAGAGCTAACTGAGACGGAACTTTTGGAGGGATGGAGTGACCAGAATGTCATCAATGTGAAAAGAATTAAGAGGAGGCGTGATGGTAAAGAGATTCAAACCAAGCATCTAATCCTAACATTCGGCTCAAGTGTACTTCCCGAGATTATCGAGACAGGCTATGTAAAGATCCGAGTCAGGCCCTATATCCCGAATCCCCTCCGCTGCTTCAAATGCCAGAGGTTTAGCCACAGTTCGCAGAACTGCCGAGGCCGAATAACCTGTGCCAAATGTGCCGATGAACATCCATCTGAATCTTGTGAGAACGCGCCACACTGTGTAAATCGTGATGGGGAGCACGCCGCGTATTCGCGTTCCTGTCCATCTTGGAAGAAGGAGAAAGAAATAGTAACGATCAAAGTCAAAGAGAACATATCATTCAGAGAAGCGCGAAGGCGGGTGTCCTACCTGCCGAAGAATAGCTTTGCCGAAGTGGCGCGTCAGGGGGCAGCGCCACAACGGCCTCCGGCGGCTGTCAGGCCCACACACAGTGAGCCGGCGGTGACGCCATCCGCCCCCTCGGCGGCTGCAGCTAGTGCTGCTCCGCCATCTCAGAACAAGGGGCCATCGACCTCCGGGCTGGTGGCCTCAAGGGTCTCGTCCCACGAGATGAGGCCGTCACGACACACCAACCGCTCGCAAGAGCGCGTGTCCAGCGCCTCGCAAGAGGCGATGGACACAACAACCGGCCAGACGGCGCCGCCAGCGCCTAAGGAGCGGCGGGAATCTCTCGACTGCTCCAGAAAAGAGAAACCTCGCGTCACGGCGCCTGGAAAGGGCACCGTGAGCTAGTCTTCATCTTCTGAACACACAGCACAAACTCCTTTCAATATGAACACGCAAATATTACAATGGAACGTTAGGGGTCTCCTTCATAACCTTGACGATGTCAAAGAGCTCCTTCTTAAATATAGTCCGAGGGTGCTGTGTGTCCAGGAGACGCATCTCAAAGCAGAGAACACAAACTTTTTAAGGCACTATGCCATTTTTCGCAAGGACCGCGACGACGCTACCGCCTCGTCGGGCGGTGTCGCTATAATAGTAGATAAAGGTGTTGCCTGTCGGCAATTGAACCTCCGAACTTCCCTTGAGGCAGTTGCTGTCCGAGCACTACTGTTCGGTAAGCTAGTCACAATTAGTTCGATTTACGTCCCTCCTTGTTATCAACTTTCCAAGACACAGTTTCAAAGCTTCATTGATGAACTTCCTCCGCCATACATAGTTGTCGGTGATGTGAACGCTCATAGCCCCTTACGGGGCGACTCTCGTTTAGATGCGCGAGGACGCCTTATAGAAAATTTTCTGTTTTCTTCAGGTGCATCTATACTTAACAAGAAAGAGCCAACTTATTACAGCGTTACACATAACACATACTCAGCCATTGATTTAAGTATAGTATCGAGTACTCTAATTCCGTATCTGGAGTGGTCTGTTCTCAGGAACCCCTTTGGGAGCGATCATTTCCCAGTTATGCTAAACTTAACAAAACAAGATACATGCTTGCCACATTTTCCTCGATGGAACATGGACTCGGCCGACTGGGAAATGTTCCGAGAGCTTACGTATTTAGGCAGAGATGAAATTGCTGTTTTTAATGTAGAAGACGCTGTTGCATACCTAACAGGTTTCATTATTAGCGCTGCAGCTAAATGTATTAAGCAAACTAGCGGATTAGCTAATAAGCGTCGCATCCCATGGTGGAACGACGAATGTCGGAAAGCGCGCAAAAATCAAAACAAAGCTTGGAGATTGCTTCGCAATTCTCCAACTGCTGAAAAGCTCATTAATTTCAAACAGATAAAATCACAAGGTAGGAGAACACGTCGACGTGCAAAGAGGGAAAGTTGGGGTAGGTACATCACCAGTATAAATTCGTACACCGATGAAAGAAAAGTCTGGAATCAGGTAAATAAACTAACAGGTCGGGAGTCGCATCCCCTACCCTTAGTAAGTACACAAGGTGATAGCCTCGAAGATCAGGCGGACTGTCTAGGCGAACATTTTGAATATGTGTCAAGTGCATCGCACTATACCGAAACATTCCTGAGAATCAAAGAACGCGAAGAGCGGCGACCCCTAAATCGCAAAGGCTCATCGAGTGAGGCCTACAATTCCCCATTTACTTTAGCTGAGCTTCAAGCATCTCTCGCTTGTTGCAACAACTCAGCGCCAGGTGGGGATCGTATCATGTACGAAATGATTAGGTACTTACACCCCGAAACACTGAAAACACTCTTGTCTCTTTTTAATGCCATGTGGGCGGCTGGCTGTATTCCGTCTTCATGGAAGGAAGCCATAATCATCCCCATACTTAAACAAGGCAAAGACCCGTCCTTGGCCAGCAGCTACAGGCCTAACAAGCTCTAACAGGCTCTAACAAGCACAGCAGCTACAGGCCTAACAAGCTCTAACAGGCTCTAACAAGCTGCCTGTGCAAGCTGTATGAAAAAATGATAAACCGGCGCCTAATATGCTTCCTAGAAAATAACAAAATTTTGGACACCTTCCAGTGTGGTTTTCGAGAAGGTATGTCTACTACAGACCACCTTGTCCGCATTGAGGCATATATTAGAGATGCTTTCATACATAAGCAGTTCTGTCTGTCTGTATTTCTAGACCTAGAGAAAGCTTACGACACCACATGGCGCTTTGGAATTCTCCGAGATCTTTCGGCAATGGGTGTTCGTGGCAATATGCTTAACACAATCGAAAGTTACCTCACTAATCGCACATTTCGCGTAAGGGTGGGCAGAGCTTTGTCTAGGCCATTCACACAAGAAACGGGTGTGCCGCAGGGCGGTGTGCTTAGCTGCACACTATTTATTGTAAAAATGAATTCGCTGCGTACAGTCATCCCACGCACAATGTTTTATTCCATTTATGTAGACGATGTGCAGATAGCCTTTAAGTCATGTAATATTGCCATCTGCGAACGACAGGTACAGCTGGGAATTAACAGATTGTCCAAATGGGCGGAGGAGAATGGTTTTAATGTTAACGCTCAGAAAAGCACTTGCATACTCTTTACAAAGAAGAGAGGCGTAACGCCTGTCCCAAGTATACAAATCAAAGGAGATGCGCTCTCTTTGAGCAGCGAGCATAAGTTTTTGGGAATCATTTTAGATTCCAAGCTTACATTTATTCCTCATATTAAGTATCTGAGGACAAAATGCCTGAAGACAATGAACGTTCTAAAACTTCTGTCCCGCACAACATGGGGCAGTGATCGAAAATGTTTGCTTAACTTGTATAGGAGTCTTGTCCTCTCCCGGCTTGACTACGGGTCTATAATTTATAATTCTGCAACGCCAAGTGCATTAAAAATACTAGATCCCGTTCACCATCTGGGTATCCGCCTCGCGACCGGTGCTTTCCGAACAAGTCCGATCCAAAGCCTCTATGTAGAGTCTAACCAGTGGTCACTCCATCTGCAGCGTTCATATCGCAGTTTCACATATTTTCTGAAAGTACAAGCAAACAATGAACATCCTTCTTATTCAACCATAAATGACGTTACCGCTGCCACACTCTTCCATAATCGACCTGCAGTGAGAAAGCCATTCTCCTTGCGTGTGAGGAACCTCAGTGAGGAAATGGGTGTTCCGCTGCTTGATCATCGTCCTATGGCTCCAGTGAAACTGTTACCGCCGTGGCAGTGGCAACTCATAGATTGCGATACATCGTTTGTAGAGGTCACTAAACACGCACCAGAGGCACACATTAAAATGCATTTCTTAGAGCTTCAATACAAGTACTCGTGTACAGAGCTTTACACTGACGCCTCCAAGTCACATGCCGGGGTGTCTTATGCAGCCGTTGGCCCATCCTTCTCGGAATCCGGTGTACTCCACCCGGAAACGAGTATTTTTACGGCTGAGGCCCATGCACTGTTGTCGGCTGTGAAGCATATAAGGAAATCAAAACTTCAAAAGGCAATTATATTTACGGACTCCCTAAGCGTCGTAAAAGCATTGATGTCACTCGGTAAACAAAAAAATCCTGTACTTACTGAGCTCTATTCCGTTCTTTGTCAAGCGTATTTATGTAACCAGCATGTCATTATATGCTGGGTGCCTGGCCATAGAAGCATTGAGGGTAATGTGCTAGCTGACCGAATGGCTACGTCAATAACATCACACGCTATTAACCCTACAGCTGCTGTCCCTGTAACAGATCTGAAACCTTTCCTGCGAAAGAAACTGCGAAGCCACTGGCAACGCTTGTGGGATGCTGAAACAAGTAATAAGCTTCACTTGATTAAACCACAGTTAGGTTTCTGGCCCCCCGTAACGAAAACACGGCGAACTGACGTCCTATTCAGTCGGCTGAGAATAGGACACACGTACGGAACCCACGGTTTTTTTGTTGACAGGTGATGAACCACCAACCTGTGGTAGATGTGGTGAGAGGCTGACCGTCCTCCATGTCCTCCTGGAGTGCCGGGAAGCCGAAACAGAGAGAAGGAAACATTTTCCTCTTGCATACCGATACCATATCCCTATCCATCCCAATATGTTTCTTGGCAAAGAACCGATTTTTAATACCAAAGCAGTCCTAGGTTTCTTGAATGACGTGGTACTACATGTAATTAGCCCTAGATATTCGTAGCACATCCTCCCGCCAGAGGATGCTGTTGCGATAGTGTTTAGTATAGCCTTTATGTTCAAGGGTTCTGTTGGGGCAATAGTGCTTCATGCCAATTTTCGCATCGGACATATTTTGGAAATAGTAATATTTATTTGCAATGCATATTCAATGTTCATAGCACACGCCATTAGTCATTCCCATAATCTTATTACCTGTAGATTTTATGCACTTTACAGCGACAATTTTAGGCCCCTTTACAACCACGTCATATCCACCACTCGTAATCCATCGCATCAATTTAAACTCATTAACACTGGCCCGGCGCTCTTTGGCCATTATTGGCCCTTGCGCCGTTAAACCCCATATATCATTAACTTTATCAACGGAAGATAACATGCACACTTACAAACCCGGACTATGAATTACAAAAGCCCTTAAAGAAGTCGCAGTGGCCGTTAGGCCACGAGGCCCATTTTGAAGCTGTGTTGTCCACAGATAGTTCTCTAAGTTATCAATGGATAAGAAAAGAAAGGGAAGCCACGAGCAGATAAAGAGTTCACCACTTAGATGTGGTAATGGCGTTCGAGCATTCTAATTTGAGACGGCAGTAACAAAATCGCCTAGGAGTGAGAGGAGAGTAGTCGACTACAGATCGCCAATATAATGACACTCTTGAATGTCGCCTTGCGGTCGGAAAGTTCTCACAGCCGGATGTCCCAGGCTCCGCCGAAGACATGCAGCGATCGAGTGGAAGGAAGCCCTTGGGGTCTAGGTAGAGGCATCCGGCAGCCCACTCTTCTGCCTCTAGTCGCCCAGCTTCCGGAGAGCCGTCGCGGTCATGCGGACTGCAGCATGCTATGAAGAAGACGCCAAGTCATCGCGAACTACAGAGCTGGCTAGGTAGATGCTTCATGAGCCCCTGGTACAGGCACCCGTCAAAATTCTAAATCTGCACCCTAGCAGCGACCGACGCGTTTTGTTCCATCTCACTGCTCGGTCTCGAAAGTGTCCTCTCCCACGAACGCAGTGATTACCAGACCCAGCTGATTTCGCGCACATCATCACAATGACCTGATTTACTTAGCTGGTTGGCTAAGTTTTTTCTCTCATTGGTTTTTAAGAAATGAAATTCACATTTATGAAAAAACATAGGTCTATTGCAACAGGCGATGATACTCAGCAGCTAATCTGGATGGGACATTCAGAATAACTGCGATGGCTCGCCTAAATAATAATTGAAGTTGTTTGTCAGGGTTGGTTGACACATACATTTACTATTATACGAGCCGTCGAACAGAGAGTTAATTAATCATACTAATATCTGAAAAAGCTGACTAGTACAAAATGTACATTGTTTAGAAAAGATAGCGTATACATTTTTCAATAAAGTAATTTGTTATTTTGTTCGGAATCGGTTTACTGATTCCCCGTACAATTGAGAGAAGACAATGACAAAAGGCATGCAATTTCTTCACAAAGGTCTCTGCCCTCTGTACAGTTCGACGTTGGTAACACAAGCGTGTTGAGCGTAATTAACATAACAAATAAAAATAACAACAATGCGACATACTCTTGTCGAGAGCCGTTCACAATATAATGTACAGAATCGCAGATTGATTTTCACACGACAATTCACCAGATTGCTAGTTAACAAAGTCGGCCACGGCGGCCGCATTTCGATGGGGGCGAAATGCTGAAAAAAAAACCGTGCAGTTAGATTTAGGTGCACGTTAGAGAACTCCAGGTGGTCGAAATTAATCCGGCGTGCCTCATAGTCATATGGTGGTTTTGGCACGTAAAACCCAATTTTTAATTTTTTTTATAGAACAAGGTGGTGTGTTCGTATATTTTCGAACGTCATACACTCAAACAAAAAACCTGCATACAGAAAAGTAATTAAAGCAATCACTCGGTAACAATCACTCGGTAAAGCAATCGAACTCGGTAACTGCTTCCTTGCTCAAGACAACAAGAATTTTATATTTGGCTGCATTTACCGTTCTCCCTCATCGTCAGTCAGCGATTTCTGTACCAATCTTGATCATATTTTGCATACTGTATCACTAGAAAATAAAAATGTTGTTATAATGGGTGATATAAACATTAATTTACTCGATGAAACATCACCCATCTCTATTAACTATACTAGTTTGTTCCATAGCTACGGATATGATTGCTTAATTGATGTTCCCACACGCGAAGTCTCAAATGGCACTGGCACACTTATTGATCACGCTCTTTCTAACTTGCTTTGTTCACCAGAGGCGAAAGTTTTGCAAATCGACATCAGTGATCGTTACCCCCTGCTCTTACGCTTCAATTCTAATGTGCTTCCTTGCCCACCTTCACATACTAAACTTGTTCTCGACAAAGATGGCTTCATAACTGCTGTTGCTAATACTAATTGGTCTGAAATCAAATCCCTAAACGACCCTCAGAAAGCCTTTTCCACATTTTTTTCACTAATTATATCATACTTACGACAGTTCACTTCCAAGAAGAAATGCAAAAAAACCGTGGCTTTTCCTCACAATCCATGGCTCTCGCAGTACTTATTAGCAGCATTGCGCAAAAGGGATAACTTATATAGGAAAACTAAAAAGCATCCGTTTAACATGAACTTACGTGCCCGATATAAAAGCTTGTGTAACACGCTTAACTGTAAACTAAAAACAGCTAAACGACAGTATTTCGAGCAAAAAATTTTACAAGCAGCAAATAACACTAAAAAAAAGTGGGAGATTGTTAACTCCTTTTTAAACAGAAACACTAGACTAGATCAGGTATCCAGAATTTTAAGTGGTGGAGCAGAGCACAATTCCCCTTCTGATATAGCTGAGGCTTTCAGCAGTTTTTTCTTTCATAACAATCTACCTCCTCCCACACAGATCGTCAAGATGAACCGTCTTCCTCATTCATTCTTTTTATTTCCTACAACTCCAGAAGAAGTAGCTTCTGTTGTAAATAATCTAAAAATAACAAGTGCTGGAATTGACGAGGTGCACCCTGCCAACATTAAATTAATTGCGCACTTAATCTCAGATGTACTTTCATTCATTGTTAATTTACTATTCAAGACTGGTTTATTTCCTTGTGAACTTAAGCGTGGCAAAGTCATCCCAGTTCTAAAGAAAGGCGATAGCTCATTACTACATAACTACAGACCCATTTGTATTCTACCATTCTTCGGGAAAGTCATTGAGAAACTAATTGAAGTACGGCTAACGAAATACCTCTCTAAATTTAATATCCTCTCTTCATGCCAGTTTGGTTTTCGTCCTGGATATTCCACAGAGCTTGCACTCATCCATCTTACTGACCAACTAAAAAAATTTATCGATGAAGGATCTCTTGCGGCCTCAGTTTTTATCGATCTAACGCAAGCATTTGACAGCATAAATCATAATATTCTATTCGCTAAGCTCGAGGCAATTGGCATTTGCGGCCCTGCCCTTTTACTACTAAAAAGCTACTTATATAACAGAGTTCAAGTTGTTTCTATTTCCAATGTGTATTCTCGTCAACGAACTACTAACATTGGTGTGCCCCAGGGCTCTATCCTGGGGCCACTTCTGTTTTTTATTTACATCAATGATCTACCTAACTGTCTCTCTTTCACAAAATGCATTCTTTACGCTGATGATACCACTATATTCACCTTTCATAAAGATATCTCCTCTCTCGTTACTAAACTGAATACTGATTTAGAAAACATTCTAAGGTGGTGCAATGTGAACATGTTATCTATTAATGCAACTAAAACTAAATTTGTTGTATTTTCTTCTCATCAGCGATCCTTAACATCCATTCCGCCTATCACTTTTGGTCCCCACTGTCTTCCTCCAAGCTCATGTTCATCTTTCCTCGGCATTCTACTTGATTGTAATCTGAAATATCTAAATCATATAGCTCACATAAAAAAGAAAATTGCTTACGGTATACGCATCTTAATTAAAACACGCCCTTACTTCACACGTACCACATTACTCTCACTTTATCATTCTTTTGTCCACTCTCATATTACTTATGGTATAGTTTGTTGGGGAAACACTTATAATACTCATATTGCGTCTCTCCAGATAGTTCAAAACCAAGCCATAAGAATAATTACTTGCAGTTCACGTTTTTCTAATGCCAAATCTCTACTACATGAGAATAACATTCTTACAATCTCTGAACTCACTAAATATAACCTAGGTATTTTTTTCTACAGATTTCTGAATAACGAGCTACCACTGATCACATTTTCACCATCTAACCTGATGATTTACAGTACCACCAGATTCGCCTTGAACAACAATTTTCTTATACCAAGAGTCCGCACTAACTACGGCAAACAGACCGTAGAATTCACCTCCTTATCAATATGGAACACTCTTCCACTTACAATGAAAAACTCAAGATCTCTACAGAAATTTAAAGGAGAACTAAAAATGCATTTATTGTTGAAAGATTAACGAGAAGATTTATTGTGTCCCGTTTATTTGATACGTCTTTTTTTGTTTCATCCGTACTTTTCATTTCTTTATTCCTGTAACAAAGCAAATAAAACGGTTATTAATTTTTTTATTATATTTTTTTTAATTCTTGTTCCCATGATATCTGCTAAACCTTGTTATTCTTTACAATCTACTGAGTATTTTGTTCTGTTAACCCTCTTTTCTTTTTGCTTGTGTACTACTTTATTGTTTGCTACTGTTGCTTTAAGATGTTAAATATCATAATTGCTCTTGTACAGGAGGTCCCGATACAGTCTTTGACTATGGGACCTCCTTCTGTATACTAAATACTTGTACCATGTCCCAACCTTAAATAATAAAATTCTGATTCTGATTCTGAAGATCACCATTCGCACAGCAAGAAGAAAATTCACATTCCGTAATGCCTACGAAACAAAAGCCATATATACAGAATATCCCAACTATTATGCACAAAGATTTAAAAATGCGGAAATGCCAAGTAGCTGGACAGAAGAAAGGTATAATGTTGTTTGCCGCAGCTTGGTGATACTCAGATTATTTTTTTTGCATTCCATCTAGTGACATAATTAGTCCTAATTAATCAACTTCTCAAATATTACTTTTACATAAAAAAATGTTAATCAGAAAATTGTAGAACCACATGAAAAACTCCCAATATAGCTTTCTGCTTCTCAATACGTGCTACACAAAAGTGTTTTTCCGAGCGTGAAAGAACCTCACGAATACACGGAAATTTCCTCAGGCGGCCAGTCGCGCGGCAATATTGCTACGTTGCCCTCAATTTCATGAATAGCCGCACACATCAGACACAGTTGTCGCTCTTACAAAACATAGAGTTAGAAACACGTGCAACATCCGTGTTATAACGGCTAATTACCTCACTGTTGACCTCTGAGTGTTTATTTTAATGCACTGCAAAGGTTCATATTGCACCAAATTCTTCTTGCCGTCGTACCTAACCAGTACACAATGGCCCTTCAACAATGCTGAGTTCGGGTGTTGTAACCCGCCCCCCTGAGGCCGAGTAAGCCCACCCCTCACGCGTCCAGCCCCAGAAGCCCAACGCGTAGCTTTAATGATCTGTTCACACTGTCATTACAATTCAGGAGGTGGCTTGAGGTTGAATTTTCCTCAGTAACAAAAAATCCTATATCACTGTCTTGTAACTTACTTTGAGTAAAACGCTGAATACATAAACATCGTCATCATCCTTGGTGTCATTATATTATTATATTTTTAGGCGTTTTGTTTGGTGTTGGATTCCTCTGGCTAAAGCAAGGAAATTAGATAACATGCAAAGTGCTTCCTCCCCCCCCCCCCCCACCACAAAAATGCAACCCCCCCTGGCAGAGATCCTGGGAGCGCTACTGGTACCTGTGTTCTATCTAATTAACCTTCATCCCTTCGCGTACTGCTTACCATGAATTCCTTGAATTGTTTAAGCAAGAATTCCCAGTGTGTTTTTCAACAACGCAGCCCAGCCAACTTATTCTTTTTGTAAGTTCCACAGTTCAATGTTATGCACTCTGTCTTCGCATTATTTGGTCTGCTTTGTCACGAGGCAACTCTCGCGTGTGCGATGTGGCTAGCAGCTTTTTTTACGAACAACAGCTCCCCCTTTATTGGTTGAAAATGGTGTTGGTTAATGCATAATACCTTCGATCATGTGACTCTATGGTTTATGGGCTGTTCGAGCTTTCGCGCGACTCGGCAACCGGCTTTTGTTTACAGACAAGACACTCAAATGCAGACTTCGCTTTGTGTGTTCATGGGGATATCAAGGCGTTATTGCGCTTTTAGATTCACTCGTATGCGTTTTCAGCACCTGTGGTGACATGCCGTTCTCCCCATTCTTGCATATATATTGGGATTTTTTTTACTTGTTTCACCATTCTCTTTCTTTCAGCCTTTCTGCTCTGTGGGATAGTTCTCAAGTCGATTTTTTATTTAACCTGTCAGCATTCACATCTACATATACTCTCACTTTTTTGGTGTAATCTGTTTTGAGACCAATAAATCCTAAAATATTCCCAGCGTTTCAGGTACCGAATTCACAATGCTTGTTGTTGGCGGTGGTCCTGTTCATAATCGGTATTTAGCCAATTTTTAAATGCCTTAACAGTTACCTTCATACATCGGTTATCGCTTAGTTTAGTTTTTTATACAGTTTGGGCAGCCGCCCGCCCATGTGTGCAACTCAAAACTATGGCTGCAGAGTAAGCTAATATGGACGTTTTCATTCAAGGTAAAGCAGAGGATATCTGGCGTCCCTTCACTAGCTTTTATGCATGAGTAATGTACGATTTTTGTATCTACGTCATTCACCCGTCACGCATGGAGCATGTGATGATTAGGGAATCCAACACTCTCAATATTTCTCGCTTCTTGCAACGTACGCAACATATCTGTACGCGTAGTGCACATTACAGAAAAACAAAAGAGGGAAGGTGTTGCCGGCCCATCCATCGGCGTTACCTTATCAGGCAGAGTTTGGGATTCGGGCCAGAGCCAAGAGTGTTCAGAGCTATTTGTCAGGGATTCTAGACGCGCATCGACAGCGGCGCGAAACTTGTTGTACAGGTTCCCGATGTGGGGTGAGACAAAACCATGGACCGCTTTATCTTCAAAGCAATGACAACCAAAAAAAAGCTCACCTCGCCAGCCACATTTCTCCAAGTGTTTCTCTCTCGAAGAGCTTTCACCCTTCAAGGCCCTTATCTTACAACCCCAAGATTTTTTCGCCGGAGTGTCTAACGCAACCTTCAACGCCAACGCCTCGTAAATGGCAGATTCCCGAGATTGCAAGCATCGTGAGGGCAAGAGTGTCATTGCTCTTCGAAAACCTTTGCCATGTCCGTGTTTCACGTCTGTTTGCTTACAGTCATTGTTTCTGGAAGTGCTGTGTTGCCCCGCATATTTTGTCTTGACGTGTGAGGTGGTTGCCTTCTACGCGAACGCCGTACGTCAATTTGAGGTGATGCAAAGAGATCAGAAGTAGGTGTCTTAAAGTTTTTTGTACGCTGAATAAAGTATACTGTATACAGCGGCACTCGAGAAAGACTCTACAAGCCACATTGCACAATATGCTGTGCTGTTTCGGTTACTTTTTCAGGTAGAAGAAGCCTTGTGGTTGTGTGATGTTAACGTGGCTTCTAGGCCTCTAGAAACGACTAGACACAACTCCTGCTTTTATTTTATTAATTTTTTTCAGAAGGAACCAACTTGGCACCTTGTTTACGACAGAATAATTTTGATTCGCTTTTGTTTTCGCACTTACAATGCGTTGGCTGTGAGTGGCAGACTTCGGACTATTCCTTTTAGCGCTTGCCGTTTTGTTGTTCAGATAGTAAACTTGTGGCAGTTTTTTTTAGTTTTTAATGCCAATAGTAGTCTTTGCCTACTTCCGCTGTCTTGAGTCTATTTATCTATATCTGCAGACTTTCGGTGGTTTACATATAGGTGGTCGCGATCGGGATGTCGTCATGGTCAATGCATCGTCTTCATTCCAGCTTTGTCATCCGACTCTCGTCATGTCGTCGTCAAAACGCCATCATCATCACGCAGTTGGCATCCATGCCGCCGTCGTCACGTTGTCATTTTATCATTGTCATCCATTCAGATGCGTTATCCAATTGTCGTCATATAGCGCCTTCGTCATTCCATCGAGGTCAATCTTTCTTTGTCGTTGCATTTTAATCATACTCTCATCATTCAAACTTGATTATGGCGCCCTTGTCATGCCATCGTTGTCAGTAGAGCTATCATCTCTCCAGTATCAGCCCGTCGTCGTGACGCCGTCGTGGTCGGCCCATGATGGTGACTCTAGCTACGTCATCCGTATCTAGTCATGCCTTCATACAGATATACCGAAAACTGGTTGAAGTTCCCGAGGCATATTGATCGCTTCGATCAATACGCCTCAAAGTTTTGCATCAAAGTGTTGCTTCTTATGGTTACCCCGAATCACACACCACAACTTCATTGCTCTATTGATACGTTGAACGCGGTCATAAGCGTGTTTAAAGTTTCCTTGTAATATTCCCATCACACAAGGTTGTATTGTTCAAAGACAGTGCAAAAAAATGTCAGTACTACTGGTGTTCTTGCGCATAACGTTGCTCTTATTTGGGAAAGATCACCTGTTTCATAGCGTTTTCTAAAGAACTGGCTGCAGAAATTGTGATACCCTTTCCTAGAGAGTTATCTTAAAGCAAGAAGAAGGAAACGCTTTCATAGCAGTGACGGATATTCAAGGATGCGTTTTTTTTATGCCAGAATCATGTGGGACTTTGCGAAGCATAAGTTCATCATACACCAGTTATACTTGCCCAGGCTTCCTCGCCCACACACCAAACGACCAACGCCTTAGCACACTGCAGTGCTCTTCATTACTGTACCGCATCTTGTAAGCCGGCAAATGGGAACGAATTGGACCCTGGAGGAGAAGGAAGAAAAAACCAGAAAAGAATGGCAGGAAGGTCAGCCAGACGACGTCGGGTTTGCCATCCTACACGGGGGAAGGGGTTTAAAGGGATGAAAAGAAAGAAATGGGAGAGAGGGAAGAAATTGCTCTCAGGTATGAGCACGTGCGGTTGTCTAATACTTCACAATTCGTCACTGAGGCCAGTCGATTTTATGAACTGTAGTAATGCCCGCGTCGCTTTGTAAGCCTGCGACACGTGGGGCCATGGTTCAAGAATATTTGTCTAATGTGCAATATATTTACGAGTTGAATGACTGACTATGCGAAACTTAAAACCATTGAATTACTTTTAACACCAGTGACGAGGTTGAAAGCACAGGATTCTTTTAGCGCACACGTTTTTATTCACTAGCGGGTTCCATTGTTATGCAAATGTGGGCAGACAGGTGGAAAACGGGCCGCCACCTTTGCAACGCAGAACAGACAACTTTGTCCAATATTATATGTTGAAGCTGTTAAGAATGAATTGAATTGAAAAACGTTTATTGTATAAGGAAAGGGTTGGAGAATGAATAAAATATCTTCATCTATCGCTGTATTGTCACTCTCCGAAAAATCTGCTGACCTTGGGAACTTCTTTCGAAGATTTTCCGTGTAGACGCGAGATCTGAACAATGCTTCACCGAAAACGAAATTGTATTGTCTAAAACTTTGCAGCACGCGTCGGGCTTTTTTGAGAGTAACCGTGAAACTAGATGAAAACACTAACTGTACCTTTAATATAATTTCTAGCGGTACAAAATACACATTATACTTCTTCACATTTGCTGCTATAGTTTAGGCGATGCTGTATTGTTCTATTTCGCTAGGCACTGAATGTGTCTTGCTCAACCAGTTGGACGACCAGAGTTATTCGGAAGAAGAAATTTTACAACATCTATGGGGCTTAACATCGCATCATAAGGCCGTTCAAGTGCTACTGCGCTTCTTGATATCGACACGTCTGTGTGAACGCCTCTAATTAGAACGCATTTCCTGTTACCTGTTGCTGTTCTTTTTAGATCCTTTTTTTTCTGTCTATCTTGGCTTTCTTTACAACCCCTATTTCGTCCATACCAGTGCATGATAGCAAATCAAAAACTAGCCTCTGGGTAACTTCCCTGCCTTCCCCACTCTTGGCGATTTCCACACTGGACTTTCTCTTTTTCTCCTAATCTTTCTCTCCCCTTTTCCTTTTCCACATTGTAGGGTAGCCAACCGAGCTCAGTCCTCGTTAACCTCCCTGCATTTCATTTATAATTTTCTCCCTTTCTCTCTCTTTCTCTTTAACGCTCTTTATCAAATAATTTATCGTTTATGTGCAAATGCCTCTCCGGCCTCCCCGTCTCCTAACCCAAAGAAAGCTTCGGTTTAAAATTATGATGGTCCTCCGCACTCTGAAAATAAAAGCTATGCAAACGGTATTGCTGGTAGCTAGGTATAAGATATGGTTCTGAACACCGGAAATTGTAGACAGATATGGCTACATGCCTGTGTAAGACAAGAGAGAGAGAGAGGTCATAAGGGGAAGGCAGGGAGGTAAACGCGGCAAGGTAGCCCGGTTAGCTACCCTACACTGGTGAAGGCGATAGAGGATTGAAAGTCGAAGAAAGTTTGAGTGCGGCGAGCGCGTGAGTTCAGAAATATAGTTCTATAAAAAAAAATCAGAGCCTTTCCACTACAGTGAAAATGGAAGCCAGCGAAGCTGTGACTATGATGGGTCTGCTGTAGTGAATATTGCTATAGTGAATTTACATGTTATCATTATTGATTATATTGAGCGTCTTCGGCGTGTTCGTCAAAGAGTAAGGACACCGGCGTCTTGTTTTCGCCCGGCGCGATGGCCAAGTAGGACGTTTGCTGCGCCAAGTCCGCCCCATCGTCATAGACTTGCGTATGAGCCACCGCGTTCATAACCGCGGCACACTCCACGGCAGCGTCAGGATCCTGTGATATCTATCCCGCTGCTGTTCTCGCCGGCTCATACCCACATATCCGACGCGGGTAGGATCCACACGTGATTTCTTTCTTACCTTCCTTCTTTCTTTCTCTCTTTCTTCATTTATTTCGTTCCTTTCTTTCTTTCTTGTCCGTGGCTCATACCCGCATATCCAATGTGGGTATGCGCCACACGTGATTTTATTTGCGCTAATCTTGACGTAACAGACGAGCATGTGATGTTATTGATGTCATGACGTATCATTCAGGTTACTCATCCGTTGTGACAGCTGTGCTAATGCACAACTGGCGGGAAACCGCCTCTCACATGGAGCCGCTATGCTGATGATTATACTTTTTTTTCCACACGCGGACAAGATCCTGAGAGAACTAGAACTTAACAGCTTCGCTGTAAAAATTAATAAGCGGAACTCTGAGGCTAGTGCATACTGGAATTTCAGGTATGGCGATGCAGCCAATATTGGAGCTATGAGCAGCACTTGAAGTGACGAAACATTGTCCTTTTTAACTTCAAACGGCATTCTGACTTTGCAAAATGATCATTTTAAACCGAACATCACGTTAGAAACGGAACAATTTGCAATGATTGCGCTTTGTTGCGGAGGCTTGCTGTGTTTATAACGCCATGAGTGCATGGAAGTTTAGAAATGCATAGCTTAATACTTTAACAAGAACGTCTGTAGTCACGAGCACAAAGATTACACAAATCAATCTACCCGCCATCATTCCCATGGTAGTTGAACGATTGCAGCACCAGTGTTTCCTGTACGGCAAGGCAATGCGTTGGCGACAAAGATAATAGTATGATAACGACGGGGTCGACGACGGAAATCACTTGACGAAGAATTTATTTGCTCTCTGCCAAAACGACAGACCAGCCCACAGACTCGAACGGTCAGTTATGAACAACCAATTCCGTCGACAACTTTTGTAGCCTTATCACGAAAATAAGCCAGCGCGCATTTACTTAACCGAAATATGACACATGAAAAAAAAAATGCGGTACAAACACAAAAAAATTCCCAAGACCCCAAGGTGGTGCAATGTCACCAAGAAAGGAGAGCGGTAACGTTATTATTCCCTCATTCAATGAGCAGGCACTGACCTTTGTGCCGGGCAAGGGCGCTGATTGAAATCGCACACACGTTATCAGTGGCAAAGTATTTCCGTTTCACCAAGGAACTCCACTGAGAAAATGCCGCGTTCGCTACACTCAGAGAATTTTTATAATAAAATCTGCATAGTAAAAACAAGCTCATAATGAAACTATTCAAACCGCGTATACACACGCCGGTAAACTAGACATGCAGCTATACCCCGAGCACTGGCCAACAGCCCATACCATTCACTATTTACTAAACAAAATCCTAATTCACCCAATGTCCCTATGAAATCGCCATTCATTGAGGCACCACACTACAATAATATCGAAATCGACAATTCAGAACAAATGTTCGCCTTTGAGCCTTTGTTGGCGACACGTCAAAAAAGAAAGGAAAAGAAAATTCGGTGGCACTTTAAAAAATAGCTCCGAACAAGAGTTCCTACTCTCATACCTTGCATCACCTTTTAAATACGATGTCTCGGAAACAGAGTTGCTAAAGCACTCAATATGTTACTGACAATTATGTCCTGGGTTAGAGGAAGTAAGGGTAAGTGGCCGCCAGGGAAGGATTAAAGCGGTAACTGTTTCAATCGACGGTGGACACGTCAGTCATGTTGCCGGTGCAAGTGGGCGGGGAAAAGGGCGTTAAGGACAAAGGGTGATGTTAGATCAGCTACACTGCGGGGATGCAAACGCGGATGGCAGTGGTGAATGTTGGTCCAGAACTGCCCTTCGGTGCCAGGTGTAGGCAAACTGTTTCAATACAATATGTAAATGTTACAATATACAACAGCACACATTTGCTACACCTCCAACGAGCAACGTCATTCGTTCATTAGCATAAACGTTCGAATTTTTTCTACTTCTCAGGAACGTTTCTTTTTGAGTAATAATGTTGGGTGTGTAGATATGAATGTTAGAGCTGTTGTCACTATATTCTTCTTTGTGGAGTTTTATGTGCCAAAACCAGTTCTGATTATGAGGCACGCCGTATTGGAGGGCTCCGGTTTAATTTTGACCACCTGAGGTTCTTTAACATACACTACAACGCAAGCGCACGGGCGTTTTTACATTTCCCCTCCATCGAAATGTGCCGCCGCGGCCGGATTCAATCCTGCGACCTCGTGCTCAGCAGCGCAACGCCTTAGCTGACTCAGCCACCGCAGCGGGTTGTCACTATATTCTGCTCTCTATTCTTTGTTTGAAACCTATTGCACCACTTGGGGCACATCTATGAAATGAGATAGTGTAGCCGGTGTCGTATAAGACACCTACATCTCCTTGAACACAAATAACAATTAAAATAATTTAGGTCGATAAAGGCCTCGATGCTGTCTTTTGTTAGAGGAGCATCAGGCTGCACTTTGGCACTTTGTCTTAAAGTTAAATTAGATTTACCCCGGTTTCTCCTCTCATGGGGCGACCTGGCTTAACGGTAAGACAAGGCGGCAACGAACCGCGGACGTAAGGGGAAGTGGGAGGCAGGTGGGGAAAGCATTTGCGGACGGATATTACCACTCGCGCGCGCGCGCGGCATGTGGTTTGTGCTTTGTGCCGCAGCGGCCTCACGGGATGTCCGGCGGTGCCTGTGTTTTCCTAAGCGCCAGATGTTTGCTGAACGGCTCGAACAATAATTTTTTCCCGCACACAGCACTTGCGCCGCCTGCTAGCCCGGCTTTTCATTTCCCTCAAGGCACAGTCCTCTTGCATGCCACCTTGAGTCTACCACCAGAAACGTTTTGTGACGCTCAGCGTCATAAAAATGTAAAATGGTATCCCGCACAGAGAAATTGAACGGAGGAGAGTTTTGCGATGCGCCAGATGTGGCCTATAGAATATAACTGAGCATTTTTTTTTCTGTCAGGCGCATGAAACAAAAGATAGTGTCAAGTAAACTGAGAGAATCCCACCACCCCCTTACCCTCATTATTTCGTATACAGAAATAAAAAGATCGAGGGAAGTTCATTCTTGCTTTTGAAAATGAGAAAATATATGTTGGAGCCACACCGCTTGCAATTTAAAATGGTCTTTTTCTGTCAGATGTGAGACAATACCTACAAGGATTTACTCAGTGCGTGATCCACTCGTGCGTTGGGAGTGTTTTTATAGGTAACGGCAGCAACAATATGATAAACTCAGCGTTAAAAGAATAAAATTGTTTGTTATCTATATATACGCATCAATTCTTTTATAGTTGAAAGCAACTTGAAAAGCAACTACGTACGCGATATAGGTACACGAAATTTTCGCAGCAGAAATCATTTGCTCACGATAGCATTTGTAGCTTATCCAAAAGGAATGATGTCCTCGAGAAGTGCAAATCTGAACGAGAAGACTGCAGAACAGGCCTGTGCACTGACAATAATTGCTGAAGCGGAGAACGAAACTGCTGGCGCTTGAGGAAATATGAAACCGGCCGAGATCGCGTAAAGTTGTCGCAGTAAAAAAATATATATACTTTCTGTCTGTTCTCTCTTTTGCCAACAATTGTTTCGCTCAGTATGTACACCGGTCACGCAAATGGGTAGGAAGCTCCCTATTCAAGTTATCTCCGTGACAGCTTCCCGTCGCATTGACGTCATTGGCACTTTTTTTTCTGCAATATTGAGTGTATTCTCTCCTGACGTAACACAGAACTATTGAGAAGATATTCATGACTTCCGATAACAAATTTAGGGTAAAGGGCATTCGTACGTTATGTCTTCTTCCTCTTTTTTTACTCTTTCGAGCATGAAAACCTCGTAGCAGCAGTTCTTGACAATTGGCTTGCGTTTAGTTCCTTTGTTTCCACTTCTTCCTAATTGGAAATGTTCATCTGAAATGAATCGGAAATGCAAATTAGGTTATTCTTGCAAAATAAGCTTTATTTAGGCAAAAAACAAGAGCTTGAATTGTCTTCTGCGTAATGTCAGGTTGCCAGATCACATGGAAAACCACGTTGGCCAGATCCACTCCTCGCAACCCATCACGCCTGCATACCTGAGGTGATTCTACTGTAGTACGTGGTGTTCCGATGAGTCCCGCAACATCTGCCGAATATCTCCGGTGAATGTATTGCAACAGTGTACATACTTTGGTGCTGCTAGCATTGCAGGGGCAGTATCTGCCTCGTTAACCGCATGTGCTTGTGGAACGCTGCCGGTTGAAGCGTATTACGTATGCGCAAAGGTATCGAATAGGAATAGGTATTGGGAGCTTGATGTGGGCGAGTTGGTGCAACATACTTGAAGAAAGAACAGCGGAAAACGAAAAGAAGACCGGTACAACAGAGAGGCACTAACTTCCTTTTCGTCCTCGTCTCTCTTGTGCTGTTTTTTTCTTCAAATATGTATTGCCATGACAAGCATTGAGGCGATGTGGTGATAGTGCAGAATCGGAAGGTCTGGTAAAAGTCAACAGGACATTAGACTCATGGCTGTAGCAGGCGGCAGCTTAGTGCATGAGATATGCTGGCAAAAGTTTTCAAGAGCCTTACCGACAAGGAATTATTTCATGTTAAATCGTGCACTTTGTAAAACACGCCAAAATGAATTCGTTCAGGGTTTACATTAGTTAGGTCACTGCAAGAACTCTATTGCTTGTTATGCTCGCAGTCTGGAGTTCCTGAGAAGCGAGATCGAACCTCCAGTTATAATAGATGACTTATTCGCAGACGGCCATGCCACCAAGCAGAAAACAAGAAAATTAAGAAAAACGTCGTTGACGGAGATAGAGCCTAAGTAAATAAACGTGCGAAATAATGGTTTATTATCCAATACGCGATCTCCAAGGACATGCGCCGTGTTAGCTGAGGATCTTCCTCCACTGCGGCTCTCAAATCAATATTATTCAATCTGGCGGCTGCAGCGGGAGTGCAAAAAACAACCGGAATGACGAGACGTGTTTCTATGCTTCCGCTTCCGCTGTTCTCTATCTCGAGTAGTCATGTTGGAGCGTGGTGTGTAATTTATCACATCTGCGATAAAGCACATCATCTGTCAGCGCCGACTATATTCGAATGCAAGGCTGCGCAAAAATGTTCGGAGCACCACTATGAAAGGTTTTCAACTCTCTGTGAGTCCTGTTGTATTTAACGGGATAACGCAACTAGCAATCTCGATCTGTGTCGGTGAGTTTCCAGGAAGATATAGAGGCCAGAAAATACGAAAGCTTGTGGCAGAGATCGTACATGCCTTCGATTTGTTTTGTGCTTTTGGTGGGTAGCATTCAAAAAGTTTTTCGACGCTCGCATTTGTGAGTCCATGCGTTTAAGTTGGGGGATTGGGGGTGTTTGATAATTGGACCGTGATAGCTATATAACTAGACCTGTGAGTTTAACGAACTAGCTTTAGTTCCTCATAATCCTATGAGCACCCGTACGGCTTGTACCAAGTGTTTCTTTATACTGATATGCCTGATGGTCGTCCATGAATAAGCCGATCCGGTCAGTCCCGAGAAGTCCAAACGTACGCGTAGGCATGAAAAGTGAGGCCTTCAATCAATCAATCAATCAATCAATCAAAATTTTTATTATTACTCAAAAAGCTATAAAGAAGGAGGTCCCATAAAAGAAACTGCATGAATTGGGACCTCGTTTTCATGGTTATCATAAAAGTTACAATGGCAAGAACGATGGCTGAATCAGGTACAGTTAAAGAAATGATAAATACTAAGATACAGATATAAGTAAATTAAGATATTAATAGAACCAATGTATCGGCAGTAAGTATTAAAGTGAAACTAGGTAAAACTAACGTGGAATGTTAGCATAGAATGTCCAGCAGACCCATCATAATTTTTCATCCTTTGCCGTGAATTGTAGGAAACGCTGATAAAATCAACCTCGGTTCATGTTGTGATTACATCGAGCGAAAATAAGAAACATGAAATAATGGCATTTTCTGGAATAAAAAATGGCCGTCTTCCGCGTGTTGACAGTTGAAAAGAACTTTATTGAAAGGTCGTCAGAAAAAAAATGGGGGAGCCAATCAACTTGGTGGCTCCACCCATGACGGAACCGGGAGGTGGTGGCTCTCGGTGACGTCGCGAGCCCTCTGAACGGCCTGTCATTGATGCGTAAAGTCCGTGTTTTCCAGTAGGGCGTCCCACTTTGAGTTGTAATGAAGATCAGAGCCCGCGTTGAACGGGCACAGCCAGAGCATGTGATCGAAAGAGCAGTACTCATGCCCACATTCTCCCCAGTATACCTAGAAATTTACAGCCCGTCAATATGTTTGCGAGCGGGATGTTCACCAGCGAGCGCGTAAAGATTTTATCTGAAAAAGTTTCGCAACCGAGCGATAATTACGATAAACACAGTTCGTGCCGCCTGCGCTTTAGCTCAGATACAAGCTTGCCGTAAATGTGGCCGTTATCGGCAAGCGCATTAGCACAAGAGCTTCACACACTTCCCGGTGATTTCTCCCGCGGGATGTGATGGATCGATGCCTGATGAGAGCCATCAGGTTGTGTGCGAAGCAAACAAATCATCGGAATTCCCTGGCTTCGAACAATGACGACCGGAGAGGAACGGAACCGATATCCGAAGCACGCCATTAGTCAAGATTCCCTAATGACTTCCTACTCAAGCACCTCTGAACACACCTCCCTCTGTTTCAAGAACCCGATTCTGATGGCGGCGCGCTGCTTGTTTTTATTTTCGTTTCCTTTTTCAGAACATTTAACAGTTTGGCAGGTACATTTAACCAGAAAGCCATCGGGATTGCACAGAGGAGGAATGTAAGAGTGTGAAGGGCTCGCGCGGGATATCTCCAGCGTGAAATGTGTGCCCGATAAGGAGGGCTATAGGAAGGGAGGCATTTAAGGAGAATTACGATGTATTGTGGGAATCTTTACTAGATGAAACAAACAAATCAATGAACACTATGTCAGTAGAACGACTGGAAAGTTTGAGAAGGTAAGAATGGAACTAAAAGGCAGCTAGCAATCAGACGTATATGCTCGAAATACCAGCCATATAAGAGTTTGTCGAAGCAGGAAGAGGGCTCAAGCTAGGCATACCTTCTTTTAAGCGCAATCACGTTCTTGCAGCGTTTCTTGCAGCAGGGGTGCATACGTTGCTGTGTATTTCCTTTTTTGCCATTATGTGGATCTCAGCGCTTTTATTGGCGTTTCCACTGCTCTTTTTAAATGGTAGATGACAAAGTTTTCGAAACGGTGCTCTTTCTACGCGGCACAACTAACACCAGTACGAATATGCGTAAATATTGTATGCGCGAGGCAAATTTATGAAAATGACACTGGGTTCGTTTGCCATAATACGCTCACACGAAAATAACACGGCTTCTGTGCGGGATATTGAAATATTAAAGGCAACCTGGCTAATTGGGAGCGCAATCTACCTGGACAAAAGCTAAGGCACGAGAAGAGACAAGACGCAGCGGGAACTGGTCACTGAAGGTTCATTCGAAACGTTAAATACTTAAAAAAAAACACCGCCCCTTCCACTCCATGAAAATGGTCGAACAGCGAAGCGGTGTTAGTTACACCGAATGTTACACCATGCAAGTCACACTTCGCAAACTGTACTCGTCGTTGTCGTCGTCATACCGCAGGGATCGTCGTCGTCGTTGTAAGGTCGGCGTCATCCAGATTTCCGTCATTGACGTATCGTCATCGCGTACATTGCCGGAAATAAAGCGTGATGTTAGATAAAGGTATGCATATTTCTGAAACTCATTAAGTGTTGTTCGCACTGAAAGCACTTAAAGCACATAGGGTTCAAATTTGTTCCCTCAGAAAAATGTTACGTTTAGAATGAACATTCAGAGAACACATTTTTGGACAACTTGCCTACGAGTAAACGTGCAAAGTGTGGAGCAAAGGACCTCTTTCATGGTTATACATTAATGACTTTCTTTGACATTAATTTGGACCTAATATGTTCTATTCATATTCGTTTATTGAAGGCTTCTTGATCTCCCCCTCGTTATCTAACTTCTGAAGTTTTTAATTCTGACACATTTCCTTCTGTTCTTTCTGTAAACGTCACACTAGTCTGCATGCTTTGTATCCACTCTTTCCCTCCAATACCCTATTTTGTCTCGTATTTCATTTATGTTCATTCGGATTGCATCTCTCTCCATTTCTTCTTGCTGATATATTTTTCTGTTTCTTTTGTATGTTTTAATGTGAAGCGTTCTTTGCTAACCCACCCTGATTTGGCTGACTTTGGGTGCTGCTGTCTGGCTGAATAGGTCACACACAGGAAAGTGTAGACAAGTGTGCACAACAAATGCAGCCCCCTCTCTCCTACCTCTCTCTTTCTCTACACCCCTCTCTACCCTTCTCCACTACCTCCAGATGTGAACTAGTGGCGTCTCGGTACTCTACGGGATTACACCGTGAGACAGCAAACTGCCCCTAAATCGTCATTATCATCAGCCAATATTTATGTACACTGCAGGACGAAGGCCTCTCCCTGCAATCTCAAATTACCCCTGTCTTGCGCTAGCTGATTCCAGCTTGCGCATGCAAATTTCCTTACTTCATCACCCCGCCTAGTTTTCTGTCGTCCTCGACCGTGCTTCCCTTCTCTTGGTATCCATTCTGTAACTCTAATAGTCTACCTGTTGTCCATCCTATGCATTACATGGCCTGCCCAGCTCCATTTTCCCCCTCCTAATGTCAATTACAATATCAGCTATCGCCGTTTGCTCTCTGATCCACGCTGCTCTCTTCCTGTCTGTCAGCGTCACGCCTAATATTATGCCGCTAAATATCCTCAGTCAAACAAATTTGCGCGTTCAAACACATAAATCACTTAAAAAAATAACATTTTGCAGGCCTTCTTTGCCGGAGTATGGCGCGTCTGTTTGGTTGGCTTATACGGGGTGCCTCTCTCACTCGCTTCTTTTTTTGTAGACATTGTAGGATTATCTTAGTATATGCGTGTTCATGCTTTATGAGGAGAGGGGTAGCCTTCATTAATTGAGCGTGTCTTGATATATCTAGCGCAATTTTCGACTACAATTTTCCTGCATTTTTAAACTACATATAAAAACTGTGATTTCATAACTGTTGTACAGGACAAGAACAAATATTTTACTTGCTTGCCACCACATACTGTATTCAGACGTTTAGAAACTGTTTCCGGGGTACAATGCTGTAGTCGAAATTATTTGAGGTATTTCTGATGCTTTGTAGCAGAACCGATTAGGAACAATTTCTTGGGATCTACGTTGCTGGTAACTCGTAGTATATATTGCATGAGCAGTTATCGTGCCAGATATTAAGACTTTTTTATCCCTTCTCCGATTTTGGGGCGAGCTAATATATATACGGCGTGACAGCTACTCTCTGTCGCACTCTGTTTTATACTCGATTCATTGTGGCTTTGGAAAAGGATATCATCATTTGGCTGCTTCATTATCTCATTATATATTACATATCAAGGAAAGGTTATATTACATATCAAGCCCGGGAAGCCTAAACAGAAAGAAAGAAATATTTTCCACAAGCGTACCGATATCATGTCCCACTTCACCCCATTATGTTTCTTGGCGAAGAACCGATTTTTAATGCCAAAGCAGTCGTCGATTTTTTGAACGATGTGGTCCTGCATGTTATTAGCCCAACTAGTTCGTAGCGCATCCTCTCTCCAGAGGATGCCGCTGTGATAGTTTTTTATAGCACATGCCTCCAGGCCCTTGTGGTTCAAGGGCTCTGTTTAGGCAGTAGTGCTTCTTGCCAATTACTGCATCCTAAATATTTTAAATATCGTGTCATTCTCTCTCAGTGCATTCTTCATTTCATAGTACACCTCATGTCATTGCCATTATTTTAGTACATGTATATTTTACGCACTTTACAGCGATTATTTTTAGGCCCTTTTACAGCCACGCTTCATGTACTTCTCAGAATTCATCGCTCCACTGCACACTCACAAACACTGGCATGGCGCTCTTTGGCCATAACTGGCCCTTGCGCCATAAAACACCACACATCATCATCATCATCATTACATATTAAGGAAAGGTTATGTCGGCTCTTCATTGTTTTCAGCTTTGTGCAGATTCGTCCATAAACATGTCAATAGTGCATTAAAACACAGCAGCCGAAAGGCTTCGTTTCTGTAGATCAATCGGAGTCTCCTTTGATTTATGAGTGAACTTTTCCTACCTGCACGGCTAAATTTGCGACAACTGCTCTCCTGAGCAAAATATAAGCGCTTTTTGTACGTGTGTGCAGTGCTTCAACCCTTCAAAGTTGGCGGACCACCTCTAGCGAGATGTTCCAGTTAAAATAAACTAGTAGTTACCCAAGGAGGCATCTGGTTTCAGCAGATAACACATAAATGGTGCACTTAGTGCTCAGAGAAATATGCAGCTGAAGACTACGTGACCTTCTCAATGGGAGCGCGCAATTCTGAGAGAGATCAGGGCTCCCACTATACTTCGAGTATAATTAAAATAGAATGCCAGGAAACGAAAATACGTAGCGAAGCAATTTTACGCAACGACTTTCACTGCCCACTATCTGCAGGAGCCACCGCTTTTTCCTAATATAAGTATACGCATAACTCGCGGTGCGCAAGTTTATTTTCAAGTTTTTCATGGTCTTTCTTGAACATTTTTTTTTTGCTTTTTGCTAAAACTGAGAAGGGGAGAAAAGCTTGATTTCAAAAGCGCATTTGTTTTTGCATTTGCTTTGCGCAAGTGATTACCTTTTACATCGTCTTTTTTTCCTCCTTTTCATACTGATTTGTGATGTATAAATAAAACACGTAATACATTTCCGAAGCTTTAGAAGACATCATTTCTGCGCCATGCGTTTGGCAGGAGAATTTCCGTGGTTGGATGCTAGTTTTTCTGAACGTGTATACTGCCTCGAAATTTGGGTTCAAGCACAGAAATTTCAGTGAGACGTTACGCCTTATATGTGGAATCGACTAGCAAATATCACTCATCAATGCCATCACTAATCAATGCCGAGAGTGCCGTCACTTCAGGTTTTTTTTTGTGGGGTTGAAATTGAAATTGGTGGTAAGTTAGCGAAGGCTATAGACCGGATGTGCACCGGCAGCTTCATGCCTCCGATAACCCAACAGATGGCGCAACACGAAGTATTGTATACCATCAAAACCGTCGCGTCTTTGAAAAGAGACGTTAGCTGAACCCACATGCATATCCAAGCACTACTGTATACCCGCCAGATTACGGCGGCTTTCCTGCCTGCCTGCGCTATCGACCGCGCTCACGGGCGATATTAAACGCGCGCACACGCAACCGCGGTTGAGCGCGCAGCTGTGGCCAGCCGTAACTAATGTGAACGCTGGGCGGGTCCTCCGAAACGGCCCACTAAAAAAGTTATAGAAGAAAAGATAAAAAGCTATGCGGATGAGCCTTCCTTTAGATCGCTGACCCGTAATAAAACCTCTGGCAGCCTCCCCCCTTCAATTTCCTTTGTTCGAAATTTCCCATTCTTACTATGGCAGCCATAGAGGCTAGGAGCGCATTGCGCAACTTTGAGGCACATGGCACACCGTGAGCGCCCACGTGGCGTTTACACTGGCCTTGCAGCAGTCTGTTGGGGTTACTCTTGAATAGTTTTGAAATCAGCTTAGTGAATGGGGAGGAAAAAGGCTTAGCACACTTTCCTATTTGCGACGAAATAGCCTACTTTGCAAAAGCCGTTCTTCAAGCTTTGTGATTCCGAATGTATAGCTAATACCGTCATTTTTTTGCGTTTCCTGCTAGTTATTTTGTATTTTTTTGTAGCCCAAACGATATTTATAAGTACAGTGCTGCCTTCTGTTAAAAATTATGCGCACAACAGAGACGTGATCAGCGAATGTTAACCGGTGGTACGCAGGTCTGTCTTCATAGCAGCCTTATTTCTCGGAGGGTATAATTTGGTTACTCAAGCGCCTGGCGCATCGTTCTATTGGCTTTCTACATATCAGCAGCTCCCTCCGCCTTGTGTGAACGCAACGACATTACCGCGAATAACCCTAAAGACGAGCATGAAGTTTCGCGTCGCAGAATGTTTGTTAGTAAGAACAGCGCATGAAAACATAACGTTCAGCTCGAGAAAATGAAAGGAAAGTAGTTTTCCTTGACTCGCAAAAGAAGGTCGCTTTATCTGCTTAAGATAGACGAGGTCCATAAATTCGACTGTGGTGCACGCGATGTCAAACTAGGCTATAATTATGCAATAATTAGGTTCAAAACGACGTTGACATCTTCAGGCAGTCCTTATCGTCCGGTGTCCTTCCCTCTGACTGGAAAATAGCAAAGGTAATGCCGATCTACAAAAATGGAAGTAAAAATGCATGTGAAAATTACAGGCCCATCTCGCTTACCTGCATTTGCTGCAAATTGCTGGAACACGTCATTGCTTCGCATGTTTACAAACATCTCGAGTCGAACAACTTTTTTTTCTCGAATCAACACGGTTTCAGAAAAGGCCTTTCTTGCGAGACACAATTACTCGAATTTACAACAGACATCCACCTTAACATGAATCACTTCTTACAAACAGACTGCTTATTCCTTGATTTCTCGAAAGCGTTTGATCGCGTTGCACACTGCCGCCTCATTTCAAAACTTTCAGCTTTAAAATTGGACTCCTCTACATTGTCATGGCTACGTAACTTTCTATCCAATCGAGAGCAATTTACTTCTGTTAATGAAGTCGATTCCCCTAAATCTATCGTTTCTTCTGGTGTGCCGCAGGGAAGCGTTCTTGGGCCCCTGTTGTTTTTAATCTATATAAATGATCTGCCTAACAACATCACCTCTCGCATACGAATATTTGCCGATGACTGCATAATCTACCGCCCAATAACAAACATTGATGATCATATCACGCTCCAACGAGACCTAGAAATAGTGAATCAGTGGTGTAACACATGGCTCATGACACTAAACGTGTCGAAGTGTAAAATTATGTCTTTCACCCGCAAACCTGTTAATTCACAGTTTTCTTATCACATCAACAATAATGGCATATCGCCAACCGCGAACTATAAGTATCTAGGTGTGCACCTTACATCAAACCTTTCATGGTCAGAGCACATAACTTGCGTATGTGCCAGTGCATCCAAATCATTAGGATTTTTGCGTCGAAACATGCGCAGTGCACCCTCCCCATTGCGAAAACTTGCGTATCTAACTTTCGTGCGACCGCAGCTTGAATATGCGTCTCCCATTTGGTCACCACATCAGAAATACCTTATCGAAGCATTAGAAATCATTCAGAATAGGGCAAGCCGTTTCATTGCTCGCAACTATAGTGCCCTGTCTAGTATCACGCAAATCAAAAGTAAACTATCATTACCAACGTTAAGTACCCGCCGTAATATTGCATTGCTGTCATTGTTCCATAAGGTCATTCACTCTGACGAATTATCACTACCCTGTTTGAATCATCAAGTCTATACATCGCGAAGATTGCACAACGCGCTCAGTTACGCCCGCCTATTTGGTGCGACGCAATCATTTAATTCTTCTCCACTACCTCGCGCTATCCGTCTCTGGAACAGCTTACCAGACAACATTGCTTCACTTAGAGACCATGACGCTTTTTGTGTTCAGTTGAACAAACATTTTTCCACGCACTGCGCTTAGTATTCTTAACGGCTCATAATATCCTTAATTTAGCTATTGCAAGGGTACTTTTCAAACTGATGGCGTCTGTCTTTTCATACCACTGTCGCACATTTTTTTTTGTTTTTGACTACAAAATGTATAATGACGCAATTGTATGGTAACTGTGTTATATTGTGTATTGTGACTGTAATTCGTATTATATTACTCCTGCACGAATAGTTTGCACGTAGTTATCTGTTAATAATCTACTGCCCTGTAATTTGTACTCTGTGAAAATCTTCATATAAAATGTATTGAATTGCACTGTATGCCCCCCTCACCCTATGCCTCTTACGGGGCCTGTGAAGTATTATCAAATAAATAAATAAATAAATAAAATCCTCAGAGATGCCGGGACAAGAACAAGCTAGCCTGAAAACTAACCGGTTACTCGTAGAAAATAAGTTTCATGAGACTTTTCCATTTCCTTCCATAAGTTGGCATCCACGCATTTAGTGATCGACTTTTTAAAATTAATAAATTACATTCTGGCATTTTAGGTGCCAAAACTCCAATTAGCTTATGAGGCCGCCCTTAGTGGTGTAGTCCGGAAATTTCAACCACCTGGTTTATCGACTTTTTATAGCATGACAAGCTTCTGCCCTTGTACAAATAAAACATCACCACCCCTTCCCCTGTCCAGAAAATGGGGGTAAGCGAAGCTTGTAGTGTGTGTACCTGACCTATTACTTTTCCTTCCCATTCGCACTACTTGTCCTTCCCGTTCCTTCTACTTTTCCTTCCCTGTCGTGAAACTTTTCCTTCCGTTGTGTTGAACGATTGTCTGCTCGTTGCTTTTTATACTATATTTTATTCATTGCGCCCCTATCACGTCATTGTCATGATCTTGGTATTTTTGTCTTTTACGCACCTTTAGTGCGCAGGATTTTAGGTCCCTTTACAGCCACGCTACACCTATCCACTGTCATTGATCATACCATTGCTCACTCAGTACACCACGTCTTGGCGCTCTTTGGCCATAGCTGGCCCTTGCGCCACAAAACAACATATCATCATCTCTGCTCGTTGCTGTTCTCGCTTGCGTTCGATGCCTCGAGTTTTCTCGGCGGCGTGGTTAGCAGCATTCGCCCACCACAGCTGCTTGCGATTCTTCGAAATTAAATTGCTTCAAAATTAAATCTGTCCGTCCCGTAAGACAATGAATTGATCATACCCCCTTAAGCAATGGCTCATGCCCCCCTAAATGCTGCCTCCCCATTACGACGACAGAAGAGAAGTGAACGCTTGAATTATGAGCGGCAACGGCGCCAGCTGTGGCAGAAGACGACAACCACAAATGTGGGAGCAGTAGCACGAGCGCGTGCCGAGTACGAGCACGAGCACCACCCGAGGAGCGCCAATGAGGCAGCGGCGGAAGAAGACGACGCTCTAGCCAATGATGATGATAATACCACGCATGCATACACGAACCCCGACACAAATGAGCCTATAAATCTTTGCTTAAAACGCGAAGCAGTTATGAAGCCGTGAGTTGTAACGATCGGAACTCTCGCACGAGAGTGAACGGAACAACATTATTGTTCGCAAAAGCCAATGACACTTGCGAAAATGGATGATCCTTGCTTAGAACTTTAGGCCTAGTAGCTTTATCAAGGCTTCTGTGGCTTTTAAAGCGTCCATGAAAGCTATTGCGCGTTCTAAAAGAATACAAGCATCATCAGCAAAGTGCCAGGCAGACCTGCTTTCATCTATGGGCCAATACGTCGTCCACCAAGACCCTTGAAGTCCAGGTTGTATACTTTTACACGATGCTTTGCAAGAGCGGGTATTGTCCCCAGCAGACCGCTGATATCACAGGAGTGTTTTTCGTGTTTTTTTTTTACGTAGACGTATCGATTCCTCATAAGCTGTGAAGCCGTGTGGTCAGCTAATACGGCGGATGGCAATTTCGTTCTTGATGAATCTTCTTGAGAACACCCGTTGTGTCTTTCCTGCTTGCTATATAGCGTCATTACGTCAAAGACATAACACGCGATTCATTAACTAAAGGCGTTGTAAAAACACAGCGTCTGCTAGCGGCAGCATTGGCCCGTCCCTCACGAGATGGCGGCCGTAGAAATTGTAATAAAATAGGAGGGAGAGGCAGAGAGAGTCTACTTTACAATCTCATCATCTCGATCAAAGCATAGGCACCGCAATTTTTTCTGGAACAAGGAACCCTCAGCACTGCCAAATCTTGTTTCGTGTTTCTCTCATAGACTAGGTAAGTCTGACGTTGCTTATCTCCTGTGCTCTGTCGTGAACATGCTTATTCACCTAATCGCAATGACTTCATGGCAGGTGCGAGAAATGTTTCTGTTATTTACTTCTCGCCATAATACCGGGTATCAACTGCTCGAAGCCATTCAACTCCCGGCCACCCAAATGTGGTCTGCGACGAAGCGCACCCCTCAATTAGCCATGTGTCTGCCTGGGTCCTCCGCGCAGACGCGGAAGGGGTATAACGTGTAATTAAAGAAGGGATATTTCGTTGCAAGTAAAGAAAACGAGGTGGAGTCGGCAGCTCAATTTATGGTTGCAGACTTGCGGTGCGCCTTCGTTAAAGGGACTCATGCCCGAATTGATGATGTCGTAGTTTCAACGCCACCAGCACGGAAATTGAATGACTTTGCACCGAGCGGCCCTTCGCAGTCTCATTTGCATTTTTGATAACGCCTTGCTACCTCACCCGTGGTCGAACCCGATTTTGATGTTTACTTCTGGTTTATAAATTGCGTCTCTCATAGGCGCCACCTTCGTCTAATATAGAAAATGCTTAGAACACAATAGAAGGAAGAATAAAACGGGCTCACGCAGCATTATTCGCTTAAAACCACAAAGGGGATTGTTATTACTTGATGTTCTCTTCAAGACGCATCAGTTAGAAGTGGAAATAAATGGCGAACCAGCACAATCTGCAAATTCACGTGGCTCTCTCTCTTCCAACAGGAAAATTGATAACATAAGTAAGCGAGAAAAAATGTTCCAAAAGCCAGGGGAATTCACACTTCAACGTGTTGCTATTACTGGCTTTAGTCAACAATAAAATATAATAAAAACATAGACGTTTCGCCACCTATATGCGGGTGGCATCGTTAGTACGCAAATGGCAACCAATGGGAAAATACATCCTATTTATGTATGATACTGCCGTAAACATGTGGCAGCGGGCCACGGTTGGAATTGCATGCAGATTCACTGCGACAGATAGACCATCATTCCACAAATTTTCTTGGGCCCCATCGGTGTTCCCGTGCTAACGTGGCTACATTATCAAAATCGAACATGTGTCCTTTTGTTAAGCAATGATCCACCAGTTCCGCCTTTTCACGCGTGGCATACGTGGCTTTAGTAGCGTCCCTTAAATGTTCCTTGAGTCGAGTGCGACATCGCCGCCCCGTCTCGCCAATGTAGCTGGCACCACATGTGCAGTCCGAGCAGTTAACCGTGTAGATGACACCACTTTGTTCGCCCGGAGGTGTGTGGTCCTTTGGCTTCGAGAACAAGTTTGCCTATGTGTACGAGGGTTTGAACACAGTTCGAACATCCAAAGGTCGTGAAGCCCTGCGCACTGCGTCTGATACACCGTGGACATACGGATTGTACACAAGGGAAGCCGGCCTTTGGGCCTTGCTCTCGCGGAATCTCTGCATGCCGCATCGCGTATCATTCGCAACGCGCTGAGGGTAACACCGTTTATGCAAAAGAGCGGCAACATTAGTTAATTCTTGGGATCTCAGGGTTTCCGTTGACGACAGTACATCGCAATAAGACAGGAGAGTACGTACCAGGGCATGTTTGTGTTCTGTAGGGTGGCGAGAATCAAAACTCGCAAGATTTGCGATATATGGCTGTCTCCACTGAGCCTCCTTCGCTCCGACGTACAGCACATCCAGAAAGGCTAGGATACCACTATTCTCCGTCTCGCATGTAAATTGAATGGCATGATGAATGGCATTAAGCGCTTCATGCATGGCATGCAGGTTTTTCTTTTCGACAATGACAAAAGTGTTACCTACATAGAGACAGTACGTTTTGACAGGGAAGGGCAAGGACGTCATCACAGTGGTTTCCACGTGTTGCATTAACAGATCAGCCACTATTACAGAAACAGGACCGCCCATCGGGACGCGGTCTATCTGGTGATATATGGTTTCGGCAAACGTGAAATATGTTTGTTTCAAGCACAACCTGATCTCGCGGCAAACGCCGACGCCGACAGCCATAAAATTATGGCTCATAGTATATGATGGTAGCAATATTTTCACATATCATATCGCAGACATTATTTTCAATATAGGCTACTTCATTAACTGACACACTTCTTTTACACATATCTTCTCAAGCTCTTCTAACGCCCATGTACATGTAAATGTAAATGGCCGCAACTGCGGTATTTTCACGCTGGCGAAATGCCAAAACATTTGTAAACTTACATTTTATGGTGCCTTGAAGACCCTCAGAAAATCAACATTACTCCCTGTGTGCCTTATGATAGGATTGTAGATTTCGCACGCAATACCCCTGAATTATTTTATTGTAGATGTTATTAACTGAACTTATATTCGTCCTAGTCTAGTACGAGTAACCCCGATTACGTGAATTTGCGTGTGCTTGATAGTTTCGTATAGAATATCTTTACTTACACAGCTATGGCACAGTAACTACCGATGGGGTTCCCATGCAGATGTGACCGCATTTATCCTGTTCCTAAAAAGCATAATCATTATTGCTGATTCACGTTTCTGCGTTCTTCATGAATTTCCTAATGTTCCAACTTCTCGTTCATTCAACACTCATTATCTGCTTGTTGATCAGTTATGACAGTTATTCTAGTTAAATCTGATCTGTAGTGCTGTTTATTTTTACGACGTTAGTTGCTTTGAAAGGATTGTTTGCTTTTTACTAGGTTCCTTACCTCCGTCATGTATGGCTGCCCTTGTAATAATTTTATACATTATTAGCCTCATGTTTGAAAGCTCAGCCTTGCCTTAGTTAGGTTCTTAACAAAACGTCGCTTTTTGCATTGAAGCACAAAATTAACTGGAACGCCAATCCATTTCTCCGCAAAGTTCGGGAATTATTATCTCGAACTGATGTCATCCTGATAATTCGTTCCAAGCGAATCCACCTTGCAAACTCCACGGCTACAATTTGTAAATTGTAATATGGGCCATCAGGTAATTAGTTAAAAACTTAATTAGTAAATTTTTGTTAAATAATTGATTATGCATTTCAATTTCTTGTGCAAGTAATGTCCGCCCCTTCGAGTAGACCAGCTCATTATCTAGAATTGGGCTATCTGCCACAAGCAACCATCAATAAATTTTTAAAGTGTTCGCTGAAACACCTTGTATGTATACAATGCAGTACAGGAATCACGCTGGCCCCAGAGGTACAAATTTAGACAAAAAGCACGACATACGTTGTCTTCGGCGCGATATATTTCTGAGGTATCAGTTAGAGGACCAGCCTTTGTCACTTTGATTAAGGGCTGGTCCTCCGATCCTGAACGCCTGCGAGATGGGAGAAATGAATCCTCAATGTTGGCACACGCACTGCCACGCTGCGCATATCAGGGGCCACGCTGCGCATATCAGGGGCCACGCTGCGCATATCAGGGGCCACGCTGCGCATCTCAGAGGCCACGCGGCGCATCTCAGAGGCCACGCGGCGCATCTCAGAGGCCACGCGGCGCATCTCAGAGGCCACGCGGCGCATCTCAGAGGCTACGCTGCGCATCTCAGAGGCTACGCTGCGCATCTCAGAGGCCACGCGGCGCATCTCAGAGGCCACGCGGCGCATCGTAGATGCTACGCGCGAGGCTTCGTGGGCGTACAACAGCAGCGTGTCCAGAGGGAAATGCCTTTTCCATGATGCGTTTGTGCTATTCGCCTATTTGGATAGTCATATTAGATGAGTTTTATTCGAACGTTTTGCACACATGTTGTAGTTCTGTGTGCACACGCCTCTGTTCTCCAGTCTTCTCTCGAGTAGCCTGAATGATCGCCTTCCTCTTCATGGCATTGCTGCGTGGACGTCTACCGTTGAATCCGTCTGCTTTCGTTATCACTTGTGAAAAGTGTACTGTTTTATAACCACAAACATTTGCATGATAATAAGGTTATGATCGGCGTAGTCCGCAAAATATTATCTGACATAACTCATTGCATGCGTGCAAGTAAACACATTTGTATGCATTGCACTTGCACAGCGTTGAATTACCGCTTCACGAAAGCATTGCTTCACATACATGCCAAGATGTTTTTTGAATTTGCATTTTTTGCCATATCCATGCCTGCAAGCCTATACTGCCCAAGTAATGTTGATGCCAAACAGAATATTTATTTTCTTTAACCAAGCAGTGTATGCAAAATATGCTTTAATAAAACTTGTTGTTGGGCTAGTTCGTACGTAGTTCATAGAACGGAAACACGCGGCACGCCAAGCAAACCACCAAGAAAACACCACCTTTCGCCTCTCTTTTTCTAGGTGTGTTGCGTCTTTCCGTAGCATGATGCAAAATATTGTAACCAACAGTTACGACAGCCGTTTCTACAAAAACTAATTTATTCTGGGCGAACTTGTGCCCGTCAACTAAAGGTTGTAGACTCAAACAAAAGCGTCCCTTGTGCTTCACTCCTTCGAACGTTGTTCTCTTCTTTTTCACCTCCTGTCGCGTGCCATTCATCCGATCCTCGAGCACGAGCCACCGGTCGGTCAGCACGTGGTGTGGGTACGTGCGGCGCAGCGTTGCCTTGCGGTGCCCTGCCTGACGCTTATGTTGTGGCGGTTCTTTTGAGACACAGCTATGATGCGGCGGGCGTCTTTTCGTTCTCAGTATGCTGGCGGCATTAGTCCCCCTCCGAAGAAGCATCGTCCCGATGCGTAGAAACGGCCTAGACAGGCCGACAGCTTTAAAAGAACAAAGCTGAGGGACGGCCGGTGGTATTCTTGGGCACATCTGCAAATTCTGTTATTCAATGCCTTTCGTAGTAAGGCTTCATTCGTACTACGTGTACGACCTCTGGACGAGTCCTGCGTCGTGTGGAGCGCACTTGACCTTCGGGAGTTACCTCGTAGTTTAAGGGACTTAGCCGGCGAAGTACTTTATAGGGGCCAAAATAACGGCGCAGTAACTTTTCCGAAAGACCGGGTGTACGTATAGGCGTCCATACCCACACTTTGTCTCCAGGGTAGTACTGCACCTCTCTTCGCCTTAGGTTGTATCGGTTTGCGTCGACGTGCTGCTGTTGGACGATGCGGTGCCTCGCCAACTGTCGTGCCTCTTCAGCCCTTTCTATGTATTCACTAACGTCAGGGTCGTCTTCGCTGCTGTTATTCACAGGTAACATCGCGTCCAGTGTCGTTGTTACGGTCCGGCCGTAAACAAGTTCAAATGGCGTAAACTGTGTCGTCTCTTGTACTGCAGTATTATACGCAAAGGTAGCGTATGGTAGAATACTGTCCCATGTTCGATGCTCTATGTCCACGTACATCGAGATCATGTCAGCGAGCGTTCTATTGAGCCGTTCAGTCAGGCCATTTGTTTGCGGATGGTATGCTGTGGTTTTCCTATGATCAGTATGCGTTAGTTTCATAACAGACTGCATCAAACGGGCCATAAAAGCTGTTCCCTTGTCTGTTATGACAACCTTAGGCGCGCCGTGTCGCAATACGATGTGTGTGACGAAAAACTGAGCCACTTCAATGGCGGTTGCTGTTGTGATAGAAGAAGTCTCGGCATACCGGGTGAGGTAATCGGTCGCTACCACAATCCATCGCTTTCCTGAGGACGAAACGGGAAATGGCCCAAGTAAATCTACTCCGATCTGTTCAAATGGTACTGCTGGTGGCTGTATTGGTTGCAGAAGGCCTGCTGGTTTGAGTGGCGGTGTTTTGCGCCTTTGACAATCTCGGCACGATTTTACATAGTGCTGCACTGAGTTCATCAACTTCGGCCAGTAATATTTTTGGCGGATTCTTGCCACAGTCCTACTAACGCCCAAGTGACCAGCTGAAGGGTCATCATGGCAAGCTTCTAAGATCTCAGGTCGTAGCGATGATGGTACGAGAAGTAGAAACGTCTCGCCACTGGGCTGGAAGTTTCTTTTGTAGAGGACGTTGTTCTTGAGGACATACGAACACAATCCGCGGACAAAAACTCGTGGAACTTTTACTTGCCGACCCTCCAGGTGCTGGATGAGCAGGAGTAATTCCGGGTCAGAACGCTGATGATGAGCCATTTCCGACGTGTTCACAGCCCCAAGAAACGGGAAATCTTGCTCGTATTCAGCAGCAGTAGATTCGATCGGTGCACGTGATAAGCAATCAGCATCATTGTGCTTGAGACCGGACTTGTAAACAACCGTGATGTCATATTCCTGTAAACGCAAGCTCCACCTAGCGAGTCTTCCAGAAGGGTCCTTGAGGTTCGCCAGCCAGCACAATGAATGGTGGTCGCTGATGGCTCGGAACGGTCTGCCGTACAAGTATGGCCGGAACTTGCTGATGGCCCATATAACCGCCAGGCATTCCTTTTCTGTAGCTGAGTAATTTGTTTCAGCTTTCGATAGAGTACGGCTTGCGTACGCAATGACTTTTTCTTCTCCATTCTGCCACTGAATAAGTATGGCGCCGAGACCAACGTTACTCGCGTCGGTGTGGATGTCTGTTTCGGCATCTTCATCAAAATGGGCAAGTATGGGAGGACTCTGCAGACGTCGTCGTAGCTCAGAGAAGGCGTCTTCTTGTTCTTTCTGCCACACGAAAGGGACATCTTCTTTTGTAAGCCGCGTGAGTGGTTCGGCAATTTTAGAAAAGTTTTCTACGAAACGCCTGTAGTAGGCACACAGTCCCAGGAAACGCCTGATAGCTTTCTTATCTCTTGGCTTCGGAAACTTTTCTACTGCCGTGATCTTCTCAGGATCAGGGCGGACGCCTTGAGCACTGACAATGTGTCCGAGAAAGCGGAGTTCGCGAAAACCGAAGTGACATTTTTCGGGTTTTATGGTCAATCCCGCCGTGCGAATGGCATCCAGAACTGCCCTCAGCCGCTGCACATGCTGCTCGAATGTAGTGGAGAAGACCACCACATCATCAAGGTAAACGAGGCAGGACTGCCATTTCAGTCCGGAAAGAACAGTGTCCATCATCCGCTGGAAAGTGGCGGGCGCAGAACACAGACCAAATGGAAGCACCTTAAACTCATATAAACCATCCGGTGTCACAAATGCCGTTTTTTCGCGATCTCGCTCGTCCACTTCTATTTGCCAGTACCCGCTTTTAAGATCCAAAGAAGAGAAGAAGTGAGCATCGCGTAGTTTGTCCAAGGTGTCGTCGATGCGTGGGAGTGGATAAACATCCCGCTTCGTGACGAGGTTGAGTTTTCTGTAGTCTACACAAAAACGTAGGGTGTTATCCTTCTTTTTGACCAGAACTACCGGAGATGCCCACGGGCTATTGGATGGCTGTATGACGTCGTCCTTGAGCATTTCCTGTACTTGACTTCTTATCGCTTCCCTTTCTTTTGGAGCCACTCGGTACGGGTGTTGGTGCACTGGTCTTACGGGTTCTTCGACTATAATGCGGTGCTTTGCAACGGGAGTGCGATGGACTTTCGATGAAGTAGAGAAGCATTCGGCGAACTCTTTGACCAAGCTCACAATCGTATGTCTTTGTGGTGATGACAGCTCTTGGTCAATATCGATAGATGCGAGCACACTGTCTAAAGTCCCAGATGCTGGTGATGCTGTATCGAGAGTCGATATATCCGTAACTTGTTCATAGCCATGAAGAGATGCTATGGCTGTTCCCTTCGCCACGTGTTGTGCCTCATTGCCAAAGTTAGTCAAGAGGACAGCCGCACATCCGTTACGCAGGTGAACAAGGCCCCTTGCCACACATATTTGCTTTTCCAGTAGCAGCCCAATATTTCCGTCTACAAGTCCCTCATAGTCTCGAAATGCGTCGCTCCTTACAATGACAGTCACACTACACCTTGCCGGCACCGTCACGTGTTCATCCACAATACGCAGAGAGGCAACATGTGGCTGTTCCACATCAGAAAAGGTGACAGCATTTTCCGTAGTAAACAACACACGAGATTCTTGCAAGTCGATTATTGCGCCGTTTGCTTGCAAAAAGTCCATGCCCAGGATCAGATCACGGGAACACTCGGGTAGAACAATAAAGCTGCTGACGTACATAAAGCCACTAATTCCGATCCTTGCTGTGCACATTCCTACAGGCTCGACTAAGTGTCCCCCGGCTGTACGTATAGGAGATCCGGTCCAATGGGTCAATACCTTTTTCAATTTTCTGGCGAGTACACTACTAATGACTGAATAGTCAGCACCAGTGTCTATCAACGCAGTCACTTCGAAGTCGTCGATGATGACACGCAACTCAGAAGTTGCGTCGCCATCACTGTATTTGTTCGTCGCGGTGTCACTGCCGTCGTCTCGTCGGGTTAGCGATGGAGGGCCTTCGGTTTCCTGGGCGTCAGCGGCCTTGCCTCCACAGGTCGCTGGCTCTAGTTTTCCCGTCGAGGACTTAGTGAGCGACGCCTCGGTGACATGGAGGATGGACGCGGACTCGGCGACCGATAACGCATAGGCGCTGCCGATCGAGGCTCATGTTGCTGGGGGTACGGAATGTTTCGGCGTGTAGATAAAAATGCTTCTATCTCGTAAGGGCGCTCACCGTTTCGAGGGCAAGGCGCATTCACGGAGAAGCCACGAAGTCCCACTCGGCGATACTGGCATTCCCGATACAGGTGACCAGCCTCGCCACAGTGGTAGCAGAGGGGACGCCGGTCTGGAGTACGCCATACATCGCTTTTACGTGGTCTTCCTTCCGGCATGGGCGGCATACTGCGAGGAAGCATCTGGGGTGTCGCGGTAGTTCGGGCAGAGTCAGCGCGTCCAATGTCCTGCCGTAAAGCTTGGGCGTATGATATCCGCGGCTGACGCTCCGGTTGTGCTAGGGGCCGTACCTGAGGCTCTGGTTCACAAATTACTTGTCGCACTTCTTCACGTACGACATCAGCGAGTGATGACACCGTAGGAGGGCTTTGAACCAGCTTCAATTTCTGCAGCTCTTCCCTAACGATAGACCTCACCATTTCACGTAGGGCGTCGATGTTGCTGGGGAGGGCTCCTGTCCCAACTTCAAATAATGCGACGCTTGCGTCTCTATTGTACTGTCTTGCACGCTGCTGCAGCGTCTTCTCCATCGTCGTCGCTTCTGATCGGAATTCGGCTACAGTGCGGGGCGGATTACGTACCAGGCCTGCAAACAGCTCCTGTTTAACACCGCGCATTAGGTGCCGTAATTTCTTGTCCTCAGCCATGTTTGGGTCGGCTCGGCGGAAGAGGTGGGACATGTCTTCAATGTACATGGTCACACTTTCATTGTTCCGCTGGTTCCTCGCCTGAAGAGCGGCTTCTGCCCTCTCTCTGCGGTCCGTGCTCGGGTACGTTGCAAGCAGCTCTCGTCGGAAGTCGTTCCACGATGATAACGACGCTTCGTGGTTTTGAAACCATGTGCGTGCAGATTCCTCCAGCGCGAAGTACACATACCGGAGTTTCTTTGTTTCGTCCCAACCGTTACATCTGGCGACACGCTCAAACTTTTCGAGCCAGTCCTCGGCATCCTCGAATGTGTCTCCGTGAAAGGATTCTGGCGTCAGGGGTGAGTCAACGACGATGTGAGGAGGGATCTCTTGAGTAGCCATCGCACTGGCTCCTAGGCTGACTGCTGCCGCTGCCCTTGCTGAATCGACGAGAGGACCAAACTCGGGGGCCTCACCTCGTATGCGGCGACTTGTCCGTTGGTGGACAGGCGTTAATTCCGCTGGCTCCAAACTTCGGGGATCCGGGCTACCTTCCCTGGCGCGTGTGGGGCTTGGAATCATACCCAGCACCTCCACCAGATATGTAACCAACAGTTACGACAGCCGTTTCTACAAAAACTAATTTATTCTGGGCGAACTTGTGCCCGTCAACTAAAGGTTGTAGACTCAAACAAAAGCGTCCCTTGTGCTTCACTCCTTCGAACGTTGTTCTCTTCTTTTTCACCTCCTGTCGCGTGCCATTCATCCGATCCTCGAGCACGAGCCACCGGTCGGTCAGCACGTGGTGTGGGTACGTGCGGCGCAGCGTTGCCTTGCGGTGCCCTGCCTGACGCTTATGTTGTGGCGGTTCTTTTGAGACACAGCTATGATGCGGCGGGCGTCTTTTCGTTCTCAGTATGCTGGCATATATGGTATGGTATGCATAAGTTATGTCAATAGAAGGATGATGCCTCAGCAACGTTACACTGTAATTTCCTCTTGCCTGCTATGTTGCCCTGTATGGCTGCGCGATTTTAAATGCGAAGCATTTCTTGGCGAACATTTGCCATTTTGACAGTATCTATCTATCTAGCCGCCTATGTCTTCGTACTCTCATCGTCGTTTCGTTAACTTGGTATGTACCAAAATTTGCATAGTATGACAAGAGTTTATTAAGAACATAAAATGATAGGTCATGACATGAATCGCATGATATTTGTGTCATGGAGGTCATGAAACAGCCACCTATGTCTTGCAGCTCTCTTGGTCGTTTCGTTAACTTGGTATGTACCAAACTTGGCATAGTATGACAACAGTTTATGAAGAAAATAAATGACAGGCCATGAGATCAATACCATGACATGTGTGTCATGGAGGTCATGAAACAACCACCTTCGTCTTTTTGCTCTCATGGTCGTTTCATTAACTTGGTAGGTAACTGGAATGGGCTGGGACGTGGGTATTAAGTGAAGGAAACCCGAAAGGATGATGATAGAAGTCATAGTCATGAGCATGACAGCAAAAATGACAGTTACTCAGCGAAAAACTATTATCACTCAAAAACCACTGGAATGGGTTCGGAAAGGGACAATAAGTGAAGGACACACTTAAGGATGATGATGGAAGTCATAGTCACGCAGCATGAATAGGCAAAAATGACTGACTCAGCGAAAAGAGAATAACACTTAAACGCCACTGAAATTGGTTCGGAGATAAATGATAGGTCATGACATGAATGTCGCTACATGCGTGTCAAGTAGGTCATGAAACAGCCGCCTACGTCTTGGTGCTCTCATATTTGTTCCGTTAACTTCGTGAACTCCTCGCACTCTGCTTCGCATAACATCGATTTCCACCGGGCGTGGGATCTACCGGCTTTTTTTTTTAATTTGTAAGTGTCCGCTATCTTCTATAAGCAAACAATCAAAGCATCTTGAACGTCTTTATAAGGCGTTCTTGACAATACCCTGTAACACACATGCTGGAATGCAGCTGCCGTGTTCCGTTGTGAAGCTGAGAGCCCATAATAGCAAAGTTTGGCAGCTTAGAAAACTTATGACTTACAGAACATTAGTCGTGACAGTGACAGTCGAACTAGAGTGCCTGGGAAACTATTCTATTAGAAGCTCACTTCCTAACGACAACGGCGAACTAGAACGCCTGAAACAATAACAGCGTCATGCTGTATCACAAGCGACAGCCAATTTTTATCTCTCATCAGCAAAGAAATCGCACACTATGAGATAAAGCGATTGGAGCAGAGCCATAAGCTTCAGTCACATTCCGCATTTTCTTGTCGGGCTTACGCAGCAAGTGAACACTGAAATCAGGACGAGAAACGCGGAGCTGGGAATAGAGCCTTAAACCCTCGTGTGAGATGCACCGTAAATCTAGACACAAAAACGATGCTTAATGCTCCGCCTCATTTGTCACGCTTGCGGGGTAGCCGGGCAAAAAAAAAAAAAAAAAAAGAAAGGCGGGGCGATGGCAGTTGGGAACGGTGTACTAGCCTTCACCCGTACGCGCAATCTCCATTGTACTGTCACCCCTCTTTTCCGCCCTTACAAGGGGCCCCTTTTGTCGGACGCTGCGCATCGGTGAAGGCACCCTTCCACAGGAAAGAGGGAAAGAAAGCCGCAAAAAAGGCGGGTGGGCGCCGAGCTGTCGGTGGGTGTTATATTGCCGCGGTCATGTGTCTGTCGTTTATTCTCGCTCATAATTGGTATATTTCAGTCGCCACTCATTTGGCGCTGAGCTACTGTTTACATGCTTGAACAATCAATGATCATACTTTTGCTTAACTGTGCTAATGAAGAATTTGGAGGCCTCGTTAATCTGGCGGACTCAGTGTTTTTCGTTCCATAGACATTCAATATGTTTGTTATTCGCTGCTGCAGGACACCTTGTGGCGTTGTTTTCAGCGTGGTGGTGTCTGCCTCTGGTTCCTCTTTTCGTGTGCACGCTGCTTTTGGTTCATGATATGGCCACAAGCTACCCAAACAGCGAGTTCCTGCGTCCGCGTGAGAGAGTCGCAAATGCGGCAGAAATTGTGAACCCTAAACGAAGTATGGAATCAATTTCACGATTGCATTTGCGCTCACTTCTATGATACGTGTCACCAATTTGGCATACGAAGAGGTTTTAGGAAGGAAGCAAGAGAAAGGCAGAAGGCAGGGAGGTTAACCAGAATAACGTCCGGTTCCCTACACCGGGGGAATCGGAAGAGGGAACACAAAGATGACAGGGATGGAGGGGAGGGAAGGAAAGAAGGGAACTTAGCAGATAGCTGGCTGACGCGTGTGTTGCATTATTAGTCACAGACGTTGACACAAGCCCGTCGTCCTCAAGAAGCACAAAAGTGCCTTCACCGCTTTATGGGCCGACGAGCGATGGGGCGGTGTTCCAGCAGCACCTGCACGGAAAGCGTCCGATTGTCCAGTTTTTTTAGCGCGTTAGCAAGCTCTTGTCTTTCTGGTGCATATCCTGGACAGGGGCACAGTAGGTGGTCAATAGTTTCGTCGGTGCCGCAGACCTCGCATGCTGCACGACAAGGTTTTAAAATGGATTCTTTACAGGCGATGGCGCTATGCCTTGTCTCATAACAGGAGAGGGCATTACATAGTAAGTTTTCATAAATGTTGCTTTCCATAGCGTTTATTTGCACACTGAGTCGGTGGCTCGCGAACTT